>NC_135305.1:31657780-31990280 GCF_048772815.1 Callospermophilus lateralis | reverse complement strand
CACACACACACACACTTTCTGCCTAAAAAAAAAAAAAAAAAAAGTGTGGTGCACTCTTGTAAGCTCAGTGATGGGAAGCTGGGAAGCTAAGGCAAAGGTTAAAAAACATTTAAAATATTTTAAATACTTTATTTATTTAAAATAAAATAAAAGTCTAATCTGCACTAATCTGCAGTTTCTTATGAAAAATTCCAGCAAAACAATCTTCAAGAGGCCAATGTGATCAGTTACCATTGTTATTGCACTTATGCCATGATCAGGCCAAATTTAATGTGACTAGATTTTTATAAAAACAAAATAATTTTACTTTGATTATCTTTGATCAAAATAGGTGTGATTGTGGAGAAAAATGTTATGTCCCAATAAAAATCTATAATCTACCTGTGGGTATTCACCATCTTTGAGGTATTTTTAATCCTTTGTACACTGAATCTGATTGTCTTGAATTAATGTTTCTGACTTTTTCCCCCACTTTCCTGACTATAATTCACTGAACTAAATCTGACTTTTTCCTGAAACTCTATAAGCTGAAGCTGGATGACTTCATATAACTTTAAAAGATTCATCACCACACCAGTGTAAACCACTTTGGAAGTCCACCAGAACATGGTCCTTTGAGTTCTGGGAAATAACTGTGACTGTGGAACTGCTACTACCATCTGAAGATGCTTCAGTAACATTTAGAACTCTTTGTTGAGTGCCGTACAGACTAAAGACTGCATTTATAGTCCGATCATTAGTCCTATTGTCTTTTTCCATAGAAATACCTCTCATTATGCTCTATTGATTGCACTTGAACTAATTTGGGAGGCAACATAGTCCCACCTGCATCACCACTTCCTCAAATCAATTGCAGATTGACTGGACTGCCCTACTAACAGGAGTGGAAAGCTCGCTCAATGACATACAGGGTGATGTGCTTATATTTGATATTGTCTGCATATTTACCCTTCTTCTAATCTATGTTCTTCTCCTTTTTTAGATCTCTATCTCTCAGGTACTAACCTGAATCTTCTCTCATAGTCACTAGGTCAGTTCTTGATGTATGGAACTTACTGGAACATTTTGGATAAGAGAAATGAAGATTAGGACATATGACAAACAAAAATATGCCATAGTGGCATGAGAATTATTTTGAGTAAAAACAATTAAGAATTAATGGATGCAGCACTTATACACTGTTGGTGGGAATATAAATTAGTACAAACAGTGTTGAAATCAGAAAGGTGGTTCTTCAAAAACAAACAAACAAACAAACAAACAAACAAAAACAGGAATGGAACCAACATATGATCCAGCTATCCCACTCCTTCAATATTTGTCCTAAAGAATTAAAGTCATCATACCATAGTGCTACATACATATCCACGTTTATAGAACAATTCACAAGAGCCAAATTACAAAATGAACCTAGATGTCCATCAACATATTAATGGATAATGAAAATGTGATTATATATACACAGTGGAGTTTTATTCAACCATAAAAAGAACAAAATTGTGCCATTTTCAGGAAAATGGATGGAACTTGATATCATTATGTTAAGCAAAATGAAACTCAGAGAATCAAAGGTCATATGTTTTCTCTCATATGTGGAAACTACAGAGAAAAAGAAAAGAAAAAGAAGGCTCTCATGAAAACAAAAGGGAGACCAGTAGAGGAAGGGGACAAGGGGGAGAGAGGAAAGGAGGGTGAGGTACTGGGGAAAGAAATTGATGAAATTATATCATGGGTATGTATGAATATATAACAATGAAGCCTACTATTGTGTACAATTATAATGCACCAATAAAAAGTGATCCTAAAAAAAAAAAAGAATTAACAGATGCAGGAAGAGTTCTATGCCTTCTTGTTTCTGCCTAAAAATAAGACATAAACTTTCCTTGTGAAGGTGATTCCCATCCCTACCATGAAGAGGAAGAGGAGAACAATTCATCACTGGAGTTGGAGAGTCAACACCAAAATGAGTTGCACAAGATAATCTTTATCTTCTGTTAGTTTTTCCATATATTTCCCAGTCACTTCCTCATGATTTATCATTTTCCCAAAGCCAAGATCTCTTTTCCTTTGTTAAAATTTATACACACACACACACACACACACACACATGCACACACATACACATAAACGAGTTTGTGTTTTATTTTTTTAGTGAACACTTATGCAGGTAAATATAAATAAAAATATGTCTTTTCTTCTGTTTACCTATGCTTCACAGGTTACTATACTATAGTTCCCAGACACTGAAAAAGTTTTTTCTCCCTGACAAATTTTCAAATGTGAGGCTTCCCTTTCTACTAACACCTCCTTTAATGGACTGGCCATGATGATTATAATTCCCATCTGGACTCTTATGATAGGGATTGTTACCAAATACAGGTGAAAGTACCAGTGCATTAGTGTGAATTATCACTATTACTACTGTTGGTTGGTGGGCACCATATAAAAACATCAGATGTGGAGAAAATGGAATGGAGCTCAAGTATAAGATAAGTATATTTTGATAATAACAGAGTCAGGACATTCTAAAATATAATATACCAACAGAAAGAACAAAAATGGGAATTTTCCCATGCTGGGCTCCAGAGTCAGGTGGGTATCAGACACCTGGGTCAAGGGATAGACATGGAAGTAGTGGGTAATAGGAAAGCATCTGCTATAATTTGAGGAAAAACAATAAATAGCATAAGGAGGGTATTTTAGTCAGCTTTTTCACTGCTACAACTACAAGATCTGATCAGAACAATTTTAAGAGGAAAAGTTTACTTGAGGGCTCACGGTTTCAGAGGTCTTAGTCCACAGAAGATGCATTCCATTCCTCTGGACTCCAAGTGAGGCTAAACATCACAGCAGAAGAGTGCGGCAGAGGGAAGCAGCTCACATGATAATCAGGAATCGGAGAGAGAGGTCTCCACTTGCCAGATACAAATACATACCCCAAGCCACGGCCCAATTCCCACCTCCTCCAGCCACACCCTACCAGTTCAGTTAGCACTCAGTTAATCTCTATGGGGATTAATTCACTGATTGGGTTAAGACTCTCACTAGCCAATCATTTCTTGTGTTATCTCACATGTGAGCTTTTGCAGGACACCTCATATCCAAACCATAACAGAGGGAGTGAGGGAAGACAGGCAACCATGGTCACCTGCATCACTATTTGGCCTCCTTGATAAATAACAACTACCATTTATTAGGGGAGGTGCATGTGCTGGGCACCGTAATAAGAATGTTACATTAACTTTTGTGTCAATTGCATGTCAATTCTTGTAATACCTTTATGAATTAGACTGTTTCTTTCCTACTTCATGGAAAATTCAACTACAGAGAGATTTTATAATCTCCTTCCCACTATTAATAAGAAGTGGGCCTGGGGCACCAACCAGCCCACTATAATTCCAAAGCCCTCTTTCTTCTTTAATATCTTTTTTTTTAAAGGCAAATTAAATTTTGTGGATGAAGAAAAACTAGCTCAATCTAAGCACCATTTGTTTTAACCATAGTGATTGAATTAACTCATCAACATTTGCTGAGAATTCATGAATTGTTAATGGAACTGGGGAAGTACTCTCACCTTTGCTGATGCCTACTTGAATAGAGCTCCTTAATTTAACTCCAGGGTATTTAAATTGTTTGGGTTCTCAGAAGCTTCATTTAATAGGCCTTGCCCTGGAAGTTGGCCAAGAGCTCTTGACAATAGATGTGGCTACTACTTCAAGAAACCATTTCTTCTAACATTAAGAAGTAGAGCAAAAGGAAGACTATTACTGAATACATACTGCTCTATTGATCCAACTCATGTGTCTTGTAAATTATTAATGGTGGGTACATACTACCAGAAAAGTAGAAGGAAATACAAACAAAAAGCCCTTCTTATTTGAGATGCAAAGTACCTTTATAGACTGTACAAGACTAGAGAAGTCAGAGGCCCGACTTCTTTCTCTATGTTGGCCCATTTTCTTTTTTTTTAAACACTAATGGAACCAAATAGCTCCAGGGCACTATAAAAAAGCAAATGAAGCTGATACTCTAATTAGAAGCAATTTGAACTTAACAACTTACACTGTGGTCCAGACTGCTTCATAAAATTGAATGAAAAATGCAAGGAAAAATAGTAACTGGTATGTATAGATGCCATGAATACTTACTAGTGATACGGATAATGTAGGAATTAAGCAAACTTGCATTTTTAGTATCCCAAGGGAAATATAAGTAAATAAGAAAAAGCAGGAAGAAAAAGGAGAAAATAGGAAAAGGAGGAACTATTAACATTTAATATCCATTATTCTCAAGGCAAAATAAATTTGTTTTGACAAGCAAAAGCCCAAAATAGATCTTAAAGTCTTTCTTTAAGAAAGATCTCTAAGTCGTTCTTTAAGAAAAACTTTAAGAAAGTCTTCCTCAGGTAATCATAACTCACAGGTCATACTGTTTTTCTTTGATAATATATACTAGTGCATATACAAATTAGATGGAATTCTATGGAAGTCCTAGACTTTTATGATCAGCACTTTATTTTCTTAATTTTTTTTAAAGCACTAGGTATTAAACCCAGGTGTGCTCAACTACTTAGTTACATCCCTGGCCCTTTTTATTTTTTGTTTTGTGATAAGATCTTGCTAAATTGCTGAGGCTGGCCTCGAGCTTGTGATCATTCTGTTTTAGCCTCCCAAGTTGGTGGTTTTACCAGCATGTGTTCCTGTGCCCACCTTATAATCAGCATTTTAGATATTTAAATGACTTTACAGATCATCTAATCCAATGTTTCTCAAAGCATAGTTGAGAGACTAATCGAGTCAGAATCAGTCAAACTAATTAAAAAAATGCATACTCCCAGAAGTTACATCAAACAAATCAGTTACTAAATCAAAATGAAAATCTTGTTGAAATGTATCACAGCATCTTGCTGACTTTGAGTGTTGTTATGGTTTGGATCTAAAATGTCACTCCACGACTCATGTGTTGAAGTGTTGGTCACCAGTACAGCAATGTCCAGAGGTGGGGATTTGGGGGGGAATATAATCATGAGGACTGTAAATTCACCAGTGGGTTAAACCATTTCATGGGTTAATAATATGAATGGATTATTGGGGGGTGGATGTAGATGGAGGAAGCAAGTTACCGGGGGTGTACCCTGGAAGAGTTAATCTTGTCCCTGGCTTCTTCCTATCTTGTTTTATGCTTCCGGGCTGCCATGAACTGGGCAGCTTTCCTCCACTACAAGCTTCTGCCATGAAATGCTGTCTCACACCTAGGAGCCAGTGGACCATGGACCAAAAAGCTTCTGATACCATAAGTCAGAATAAACTTTCAAACTGTTATTGTCAGGTATTTTGTTCATAGTGACAAAAAGCTGAGTAACACAAGCACAATATTTTCTGTGTTCTCAGTCATCATAGAAAACAGAGAATAGCCATGACTTTCTTTTTCCCATTCATTGCCTGATTCAGAGGGTTTGGTTTAAAATATCCACTTTAGGACTGAATGTTTGTGTCTTCCTCCAAATTTATATGTCGAAACCCTAACCCAAAATATGATGGGATTACAAGGTAGGGCCTTTGGGAGGGACTTAGGTTTAGATGAAGTTATGAGGGTACAGTCATGAAGCAAATAATGCTCTTCCTATATAAAGGGGTAGAGACACCAGAGTTTTCTCTGCCCTCATATGAGAATGAAGGCATATGAGCAAGAAGGCAGCTATCTGAAAGCAGAAAGAAGGCTCTCATCAGCAACTGGCCATGCTGGTGCACTGATCTTAAGCTTCCTAGCCTCCAAAACTAGGAGAAATGAACTTCTGTTGTTTAAACAAACAACACGATGTCTGTTCTACTGATTCCAGGTCATTGGTAAATTAAGGCTCCATCAAGCCAAGTGCAGTAGTGCATGCCTGTAATCCCTGCTTTTCTGGAGGCTGAGGCAGGAAGAATACAAGTTCCAGGCCAGTATGGACAACTTAGTGAGACCCTATTTCAAAATTTGAAAATAATAAGTGTAAATAAATAAAAAGGGCTGGCAGTGTATCTCAATGGTAGAGTTTCCTGGGTTCATTCCTCAATGTTTGTCTGTTTCTCTCACACACACATACCCACACATACATACAACACGGAGATTAAAGCTCTTTCCTTCTGAAGTTTACTTTCCTCTAACAAAGAAAAAAGAACCAGCTCTGGTGTTTTGATCCATGTCTTTTGTAACTCATAGTAACCAAGAGGATATACTAATATTAAAGAAAAAAAATTTTTCAGAATTTGGAAATGGGGAATGGAGTGTTATGACTTTCAGTGTAACACAGGCTATTCTGTGAGAGGCCCACTCCAGGGTTATTGCAAGTGACTGCACTTGTGCTCTACTTTGCTTTTTTGTTTGTTTGTTTGTTTGTTTGACTAGAGTTCAGACGGTGTGAATGATATATTAACTTACAGACTTCTAAGATTTTAAAATTTATTTTGAGACAGGGTCTCAGTAAGTTGCCTAGGCTGGCCTGAACCTTGCCATCTTCTGAGCTGCTAGGACTATAGGTGTGTGTCACTATCCCAGTTCCTATTTTCTAAGATTCCTACTTGCTAGAAATGGTAACTACAAAGGCTATGGTCTCATTGTCCTATGGGACCTTAAGCAGGTCCTATATGTATTCAACATTCTACTCCCCACCTCCTGGCTCCCAAAATGTCCATAAGCAGTTTCTCAAAATGGTCAAAACAGTCCTTGAACAAGCTTTACCATTTTTCTCACTACATCATTAATGTCTTAGTAGATCTATGACAAGCATTTATTCTACAGATGTATTAGAGTAACTTTTAAAAGTTTTGAAAATTATACTTGGACATCAGACCAAAATTTATTGAAGTCAATTATATGACAATTAAAATGACATCACTCTAAAATTTAATAAGAATAATAAAGTGTTCTCTGATTCATTTAGCAACTACTGATTAAATATACTTCCTGTTTTTACAGCATTCCCCATATCTGTGACACTCCTCATAAATCTAATATAAATTGACTAATTTTCATTTTCCTAACCAGATTTTAGAATACCATACTTGTCTGCATTCATCAGGATGCAAAATGAGTAAGCATAGTAGATTCTTGGTTTTTCTTTTTCAAAGAGAGAGAGAGAGAGAAAGAGAGAGGATTTTTTAATATTTATTTTTTAGTTTTCAGCGGACACAACATCTTTGTTTGTATGTGGTGCTGAGGATCGAACCTGGGCCGCACGCATGCCAGGCGAGCACGCTACCGCTTGAGCCACATCCCCAGCCCCAGAATAGTAGATTCTTAATATTTATTTTGTATATATATTGAGCAAAATAAGTGGTACATTGATGTTCAAAAAGCCAATGTTCAAATTCATATGTGCTGATAAGTTTTAGACAATTCCAAGAAAACAGAACTGGAATTGGCTATAAGAAAACGAGAAGAGACAAATGGTAAGAATTATATACTTCATATGCATCTCTATATGTCCTGACTTGTTTGAAGAATAATTTAAGGTTTCAAAGGCAATGACAACAATAAAATATGCAAGCACCTTTATCAAGGTAGCATATATCAATTAGCAGCCAAGAGAGGGAGAGAAATGGAAGGTCCTGGGAATTAGATTCATCAAATTATATTATGTGCATGTATGAATATGGCATAATGAATCCAGCTACTATATATAGTCAAAACACACCAATATATATATTTTTTAAATCTCAACTAAAAAAAAGGCCAGCTGGGTGTGGCAGCACATACCTGTAATCTCAGTGACTTGGGAAGTTGAGGGAGAAGGATTCTAAGTTTCAGCCTAAGCAAGTAAGTAAGGCTTTAAACATCTTAGTGAGCCCTTGACTCAAAATAAAAAAAATTGGGCATGTGGCTCATTGGTAAAGCACCTCTGGGTTCAACTCCTCAGTACAGGAAAAAAAAAAAAAAAAACAATAAGTGAAACAAAAAAAGAAGTGATTGACTCAGAATGACAGATGTTGACATATGTAAGCAGGGATCTAAATTGAAAATGGAACACAATGAGAGGAAAAGTCTTCCTAGCTTTACAATCACTATGTACAATAATGATGGGGAAAAAAAAGCAGAATATTGCTTGACTTTCAATATCATCCTATTGCTGTTAGAATACAAACATTCTCTATAACCTCCCCCTTCCATGTGAGCACTATATAAGTATGTGCCGTATAATACATTCAGAGTATATTATTAAATTATCATATTGTTGTGATCCTCATTCCAAAAAGTTTTTAGTGATCCCATTCCCTCCTTTAAAATAGTTTAGAAAGATAGAGTTGACTGGACAGAAGAACATTTGGTAAACTACTTAACAGTATTATCAATAAAGTCTGTCATTCATTAATCATCAAAATGATCCATCCAAGCCTTATTTTCAGAGTAGCTTAACGTGCTGTACAAAGTTCTCAAATATGAAATATTAACAGCACTAAGAAATAGAAGATGACATGCAACCCAAGATATTGAGCATATTTAATTAAACAGCCTTCATGAAAAATTCAAGTAAACAATTGTTTTAGAGCTAATGAATAGTCTTGTATAGTTTTACCCATTTGATGTCAGCTTATTTCACAAATACTTGTTTTTTCTTGTGATTTGTTATAATGCCAAATTACCTGCTGGGAACACTCATAACAGTTTTGCAATTTAGTTAAATATTTGTACAGTTTTATTACAATGTTGACTTTTGTGATTCTATTGATTAGATTATCTCTCTTACAGCATTTGCTTTCCTCCTTTTATTTCACAGATGGAGCCAAGTCATTATCCATACAAATGCTAAAGAAAAAATAATATTGGTATCTTAAAAGAGAACCCAGTAGTGAGCAAGGTTACCATTTATGTCATATTATCACACTTCATCCTAAACATACACACAACTCCCATCTTATCAGCCTTAATGCTGGATCCTCCTGGACCTTGTGCAGGAATGTCCAAGAAAATTGAGAAATTAATGAGATATTTTTGAACCTGGCTGAAAGAAGGGGAGGGGTGATAAATAGTGGATATGTATGTGTATATTCATACATTTTATACTTGTCTGGAATATGAAGAACTATGGTTAAATCATAGAGGATACTAATGAGTGTAGTATTCAAGATTCTAGTTAGGGAGGTAAGATACACAAAATAAAAATTATCAACCACTAGATATAGATTCAAATTAATCACTTGATTTAAATTTCACCAAGAACCCTAGAAAAATCTCCCTGATAAGAGTACCCTTCCGATACTGAAGTTGCATTATCGATTACGATTACTTCCCTTGCAACCATAGTTCACACAAATTTTAAGAGAAGTTTTATTAAAAGTTGGAAAGATTCAGTATATCAAATTACAATATACCAATGTTCCAGTTATAGCATAAGGGAATGTTCAGCATGTCCTGGAGTATGTTTAACTTAACCTGCTGCACTGACCTCTGCTGTTGAGGTCCCTTTACTCTTGTGGCAATCTCCCATGTCTACCACCTCATCTTGTCTCCTGGAGACAATCACCTTAGAGTCCCTGTTACTCTATCCTCTGCTAGTACAGCCAATATTTCCTGATCATGTTTTTGAATCATAGGATTCAGAAATCAAACATGATTTATTCTAACCTTCTGGAGCAAGCTCCTCTACATCAGATGAATCAGGGAGGAAATAGTTTCTTTTCTTTCTTTCTTCATTTTTTTTTTCCAGTGCTGGGGATCAAACCCAGGATCTCACACATGTTAGACAAATGTTCTACCACTGAGCTACAGTCCCATAGTTTGTTTTTTAATCATCATGCAGGTTACATTCATCTTCCACTGGAATAACTTATAGCCCCTATAGAGTGACCTGACTATAGAAGAGTAGAGGACTGATCCTATGAGCAAAGAGCCTCTTTTGCTTCTCCTCAAAGGTCATGCTTAGTATAGTTCCTCTCTATCTCCTACTCATGCAAGTCGTTAGTTAACAAACATTAGCAAAAACCAGAATTACTACCTCTCAATACTCTGGGATTGGAAGAGCTTCTCTTGGTTTAAGATTTAGAGCCTGTGTCTCACAGGTGCTATTCTGACTAGAGTCTATGAAGGGGAAGTGGATATAGTAGATAAAATGTTGAAGTGAAATTGTGAGCCCCTAAACCTCCATGTCTTCAGATGGTCAGTGTAACATGTATGGCAGAGATGAAGAGGAATGGATGGCCAGGGAATGTATTCCTTGGGATAGTAGTATTCCTGCTCCTCTTATTTCTTGGTCAAAACCATCTGAAGCCATAACTTCTATGGCTTTACACAAGGTCTCTCCATCTTCCAGGAATTACACTGGCTTGATGGATTTGAATTTCTTATTCAATTCATAGACAATGAGAATGCAAATTGGCAGGTTCAGCTTCATGATGGCTTCTTTAGAGATGCCCTCCAGATGCTTACCAATGCCCCAAAGGCTATTTCCATGGGCTGCAATCAGGATCTATTTCCTCTTCTGGGTTTGGGGAACTCTTTCTTCATTCCAGAAGGGTAGGGAACTCCTAGTGTCTTACAGACCCTCACAGGAGAGTAGCTCACCTTCTGTGAA
Source organism: Callospermophilus lateralis (assembly GCF_048772815.1). Classification (NCBI taxonomy): domain Eukaryota; kingdom Metazoa; phylum Chordata; class Mammalia; order Rodentia; family Sciuridae; genus Callospermophilus; species Callospermophilus lateralis. Next base: position 31,979,731 of record NC_135305.1, on the reverse strand, counting down.
GTCTACATACTGAGATGACTTTACTGACACTGCTGTAGAGGAATGGCCAGGCTCCACTGAAGTGCTAAATCAACCTGGGAGCACCTTCAGATCTCTACCTGGGACTCCCAAAGCTTTGCAACAGTTTTGGCGTTGTTGAGGACAGTCAGATCTTCATCATTAGGGAGCCCAGTTTTCAGCACTGGCAGCCACATCTGATCACCAGCATTGTTCAGAGGATCTGGATTGCCCTTTTCTGGGCAAGGATGAAACAGAAGTCAAATTCACAGCCCAGAATCTTGCAGTGCCTGGCTGTAAAATAGCACCTCCTCATAGTGCACTGGCTGCCAAAGCAGGTTTCCAGGTCCTAGTCACTCTTACTGGAAGAATCAGCATAGTTTGTAGGTAAAGTAGCTTTGGTGGGAGACTGGGAATACAGTCTTGATTCCTTTCTATTTATTTGATATAGATATTTATTACTATAAATTTCCCTCTTAGGGGTGTGTGTGTGTGTGTGTGTGTGTGTGTGAGAGAGAGAGAGAGAGAGAGAGAGAGAGAGAGAGAGAGAAAGAGAGCTAGATACTGGTGATTGAATCAGGGCCACACACAAGCTAAGTAAATGCTGTGCAACTAAGCTATATCCCCAGCCCTTTTTGTTTGTTTGTTTGTTTGTTTAATTTTGAGATAGAATCTTCCTAAGTTTCCTAGGCTGAGCTTGAACTTTCAATCTTCCTGTCCCAGCCTCCCAAATAGCTGGGGTTGCAGCTGTGCATCACCATGTCTAGTTACCTCTTAGTACTTCTTTTGCTGTATTTCATAGATTTTTATATGATATATTTTTTACTTTCATTTGTTTCAGGATATTTTAACCCTCTCCACTTTTTTTTTTTTTTTTTTTTTGGCAGACCTTGTGCATGCTAAGCAATTGTTCTCAACAGATGCATAAAACTCAACATGAGAATACAAGAAATGTGAAAAAAACAAGGTAACATGAGGGCTCCTAAATTTCATAATTCACCAGCAACTGGCTCCAAAGATAATGAAGGGATGAATTATGAGATAAAAATTCTAAAGAATGATTATAAAAATGATCAATGAATTTCAAGAAAACATAGAAAAATGACTGAATGAATCAACGAAGTCACTACTGGTTATGAATGAGAAATTCAATAGAGAGATAGAGATGTTGAAAAAGAACCAAACAGAAACCTAGAAATGAAAGACACTAAATCAAACAGATATTCAGTTGAAAGTATATCTAATAGAGTAGACTATGCTAAAGACAGAATGTCAGAGGTGGAAGACAAAGCAGCCAGTCTTGAGCATTCAGACAATAAAAAAAGAAAAAAAGAAAAAAAGAAAAGTAACCTTGATCAGAATATACAAGATCTCTGATACAACATTAAGAGACCAAATTTTAAAATGTTTGGAATTGAAGAGGGTCGTTAAATTAAGGATAACAGAATGATCATACTCTTCAGGGAAATAATAATTAAAATATTTCTAAATCTTGAGAATACAATCCAGATATAGGAGACATTTCAAAACCTAAGTAGTTTAATATCAAAAAGTAATCTCTCCATGACATGTTATAATTAAAATGTCTAACATACAGAATAAGGATAGAGTTTCAAAGCCCCAAGAGAAAAAGTCAAGTCACATTCAAAGGCAATCCAATGATATTATTTCTGATTGCTCAGCATAAACTCTAAAATCCAGGAGGACTTCTGGGCTGGTGTTGTAGTACATTGGCAGAGTGCTTGCCTCAAATGTGTGGGGCACTGAGTCAATCCTCAGCACCACATAAATAAATAAAAGAAAGGAACTGTGTCTATCTACAACTAAAAAACTTTTAAAAAAATCTAGGAGGGTTTCTAATGATTTGTTCAAAGTCCTAAAAGAAAATAACTCTCAACCACTATTGGTATACAGCAAAGCTACCTTTTAGAATTGAAGAGAAAATAAAAACCTTCCAATATAAACAGAAACTAAAAGAATTTATGACTAATGAGCCAGCACTGCAGAAAATACTTAAAGAAGTACATCACACAAAAGAAATTTAAAAATCAAAAGCACAAAAACAAACAGATTTCATTTGAATAATAGCTAAGCAAATGAAGAACAGAACCAAATTAAACATTAGAAATAAATCAGAACATAAAGAATTAATAAACTTCTCTTTGTAATAACACTGGATGCAAATGGTTTCAACTCTCCATAGGCTGGCAGAATGGATTAAAAGACAAGGCCTAACTATATGTTGCTTGTAATAGAATCACCTTAGAGGCAAAGACAGCTACAGACTGAAAGAGAAAGGATGGGAATTAATACATCATGTGAATGGAGCCCCCAAACCATCAGAAGTAGTATTCTTATATCTGACAAAGCCAACTTGAAGCCAAAATGAATCAGAAGAGATGAAGTAGGTCACTTCATACTGGTAAAGAAAACATTCCAATAAGAATATAAAATTATGGAATTCATTTATTCTCCAAACATTGGTGCACCTAATTATATAAAAGAGACACTACTCAAATTAAAAACTCAAATAGATTCCAATACAATTATACTGGATGATTTTAACACACTCTCTTACCAATACATAGGTCATACAGACATAAACTCAGTAAAAACTTTTTGAACCTTAAAAATAAAAAAACATGCAAATCAAATGGAATTGATAGTCATCTACAGAATATTTCATTCAACAATAGCCAAATAGCCAACTGACACCCATGGAGCCCAGGCAGGCCCAGGACAGCACCCCCGACACCCGTGGAGCCCGCAGTGGGTCCAAGCTGCATCTCTGAATACACTGCCCAACCCCACTGCCTGCCCCCACTACCTGACCTGACATGCCATCGCTGAAAGCAGCTGACTCCATCTTGGTCCACTATAGTCGCCATCTTTAGTTGTGGCAATTCCCAGCTTGGAACACCAGCTGCTTAGGAGAGGTATTGGAACCCTGCAGGGGCACTATAAGCCTAAAGCACAAAAAACAGTAATACTGAGGATCCTCAGTGCTAGAAGGAAAGACAATCGAACAGCATGAAAAAACAAGGGATAAAGATGTCCCAAACAAATCAAGATACTACAATATTAGAATTCATGGCTATCACAACAGAAGAAATTACAGAGAAGGAGTTCAGATTATACATAATTAAAATATTCTGTGAATTAAAGGATGATATAAGAGAACAAATACAGGTAGCAAAAAATCATTTCAATAAAGAGCTACATAAGCAAATATAGGAAGCAAAAGATTACATCAATAAGGAGATGGAGGTTCTGAAGAAAAACCAAACAGAAATCCTTAAAATGAAAGAAACAATAAATCAAATTAAAAGCTCAATAGAAAGCATCACCAACAGTTTAGACCACTTGAAAGACAGGACCTCAGACAATGAAGACAAAAATATATGATCTTGAAAAGAATGTAGAGCACACAGTGAAGATGGTAAGAAACCATGAGCAGAACATACAATAAATATGGAATAACATAAAAAGACCAAATTTAAGAGTCATTGGTATAGAGAAAGGTATAGAGTTCCAAAACAAAGGAATGAGCAATCTATTCAATGAAATAATATCAGAAAAATTTTCAGACATGAAGAATGAATTGGAAAATCAAATACAAGAGACTTACAGGATGCTAAATATACAAAAGTCACAACAGATCCACACCAAGGCACGTTATGATGAAAATGCCTAGCATACAGAATAAGGAGAGAATCTTAAAAGCCATGAGATAAAAGAAAGGAATCAGATTACATATAGGGGGAAACCAGTTAGGATATCTGCAGACACCCAGACCCTGAAAGCTAGAAGATCCTGGAAGAACATATACCAATTCTGAACAAAAATGATGTCAACCAAGAATCCTATATCCAGCAAAATTAAGCTTTAGATTTGATGATGAAATAAAAACCTTCCATGATAAACAAAAATTAAAAGAATTTACAGCTAGAAAGCCTGCTCAGTGGAACATCCTTGGCAAAATATTCCATGAGGAGGAAATGAAAAACAGCAATGAAAATCACCAGAGGGAGGCATTACACTAAAGGAAAAACTAATCAAAGGAGAAACCAAGTTAGTTAAATACCAAAAATAAACAAGAATGTCTGGAAATACAAATCATGTCTCAATAATAACCCTGAATGTTAATGGCCTAAATTCACCAATCAAAATACATAGCCGGCAGATTGGATTAAAAAAAAAAAAAAGACCCAACAATATGCTGCCTCCAAGAGACTCATCTCATAGAAAAAGACATCCACAGACTGAAGGTAAAAGGTTGGGAAAAATCATACCACTCACATGGACTACAGAAGCAAGCAGGGGACTCCATCCTCACATCAAATAAAGTAGACTTCAAGCCAAAGTTAATCAAAAGGGATAAAGAAGGATACTACATACTGCTCCAGGGAATCATACATCAAAAAGACATAACAATTATAAATATATAAGACCCAAACAATGGACCATCTATGTTCATCAAACAAACTCTTTTCAAGTTAAAGAGTCAAATAGACCACAACACAATAATTCTGGGTGACTTTAACATACCTCTTTCATCACTGGATAGATCTGTCAAACAAAAGCTGAATGAAGAAACTATAGGACTCAATAAAACAATGAATAATTTAGACTCAACTGACATTTATAGAATATTTCATCCATAAATGAGTGAATACACTTTCTTCTCAGCAGCACATGGATGGATTCTGGTTTCTTTAAAATACACTATATATTATGCCACAAAGCAACTCTTAGCAAATACAAAAAAGTAGAGATACTACCCTGAATTCTATCAGATCATAAATGAATGAAAAAATAGTGACAAAATAAAAATAAAAGCTATTCCAACATCTGGAGACTAAATAATATGCTACTGAATGAACAATGGGTTGCAAAAGACATCAAGGAGTAAATTAAAACTTCTTAGAGGTGAATGAGAACACAGATACAATGTATATGAATCTCTGGGACACTATGAAGGAAGTATTAAGAGGAAAATTCATTGCATGGAGTGTTTTCCTTAAAAGAAGAAAAAGTTAACAAATAAATGACCTAACATTGCATCTTAAAGCCCTAGAAAAAGAAGGACAAACCAGTATCCAAACCAGTGGAAGACAGAAAATAATTAAAATCAGAGCTGAAATCAATAAAATTAAAACAAAAGAAACAATTTTAAAAATTAACAAAACCAAAAGTTGTTTATTTGAAAAAATAAATAAAATTGATAAACACATAGCCATGCTAATGAAGAGAAGGAGAGAGAGAACTCAAATTACTAATATACATGATGTGAAAAAGGAAATAACATGATAGACACTATATAAAATTAGATAATTAGAAATTATTTTGAAAACTTGTACTCAATAAAATAGAAAATATCAAAGGCACCAACAAATTTCTAGAGTCATATGATTTGCCCAAATTGAATCAGGAGGATATACACAATTTAAACAGATCAGTTTCAAGCGATGAATAGAAGACATCATCAGAAACCTACCAATCAAGAAAAGCCCAGGACTGGATGGATACACAGCCAAGTTCTACAAGACCTTTAAAGAAAAACTAATACCAATACTTTCAAATTGTTTCATGAAATGGAAAAAGAGGGAGCACTTCCAAACTCATTCTATGAGGCCAATATCACTCTGATTCCAAAACCAGGCAAAGACACATCAAAGAAAGAAAACTTCAGACCAATATCTCTAATGAGCATAGATACAAAAATTCTCAGTAAAATTTTGGCAAATAGAATACAAAACGGTATCAAAAAGATAGTGCACCATGATCAAGCGGGGTTCATCACAGGGATACAAGGTAAGTTCAACATATGGAAATCAACAAATGTAATTAATCACATCAATAGACTTAAAGATAAGAACCATATAATCATCTCAATAGATGCAGAAAAAAGGATTCAACAAAATACAGCACCCCTTCGTGTTCAAAACACTAGAAAAACTAGGGATAATAGGAACATATCTCAGCATCATAAAAGCTATCTATGCAAAGTCCCAGGCCAACATCATTCTAAATGGAGAAAAATTGAAAGCGTTCCCTCTAAAACTTGAATGAGACAGTGATGTCCTCTTTAACCAATTCTGTTTAACATAGTTCTTGAAACACTGGCCAGAGCAATTAGACAGATGAAAGAAATTAAAGGGAAACAGATAGGAAAAGAAGAAATCAAACTAGCATTATTTTCCGATGATATGGTTCTATACTTAGAAGACCCAAAAAATTCCACCAGAAAACTTCTAGAACTAATAAATGAATTCAGCAAAATAGCTGGATATAAAATCAACACCCATAAATCAAAGGCATTTCTGTATATCAGTGACAAATCCTCTGAAAGAGAATTGAGGAAAACTACCCCATTTACAATAGCCTCGAAAAAAATAAAATACTTGGGAATCAACTTAACGAAAGGGGTGAAAGACCTATATAACTAAAAATACAGAATGCTAAACAAATAAATTAAAGAAGACCTTAGAAGATGGAAAGATCTCTCTTTTTCTTGTACAGGCAGAATTAATACTGTCAAAATGACCATAGTACCAAAAGCACTATACAGATTTAATGCAATTCTAATCAAAATCCCAATGACATTCCTCATAGAAATAGAAAAAGCATTTATGAAATTCATCTGGAAAAATGAAAGACCCATAATAGCTAAACCTATCCTTAGCAAGAAGAGTGAAGCAGGTGGCATCACTATACCAGACCTTAAAGTATACTACAGAACAATAGTAACAAAAACAGCATGCTATTGGCATCAAAATAGACTTACAGACCAATGGTATAGAATAGAAGACACAGGGACTAACCCACATAATTACAGTTATCTTATATTAGACAAAGACATTAAAAACATACATCAGAGAAAAGATAGCATCTTCAACAAATGGTACTGGGAAAACTGAAAATCCATATGCAACAAAATAAAATTAAATCCCTATCTCTCACCATGTACAAAACTCAAAGTAGATGAAGGACCTGGGAATTGGAGACACTGCACCTATTAGAAGAAAAAGTAGGCCCAGATCTCCATCATGTCAGATTAGGCCCCGACTTCCTTAATAAGACTCCTATAGTGCAACAATTAAAATCAAGAATCAATAAATGATATGAATTCAAACTAAAAAAACTAAAAAGCTGCTTCTCAGCAAAAGAAATAATCAGTGAGGTGAATAGAGAGCAGAGCGTACAATTTCAGAACAAATTTTTACCACTTGCACATCAGATAGAGCACTAATCTCTAGGGTATATAAAGAACTCAAAAAGCTAAACACCAAAAAAAAAAAAACAAAAAACAAAAAACAAAAAACAAAACAAACAAACAAAAAACCCACAAATAACCCAATCAATAAAAGGTCCAAGGATCTGAACAGACACTTCTCAGAAGAAGATATACAAACCATTAACAAATATATAAAAATAATACTCAGCATTAAAATAGAATAAACTTATGGCATTTGCATGTAATTTGATGAAGTTGGAGAATACAATGCTGAGTGAAGTAAGCCAATCCTCAAAAACCATATGCCAAATGTCTTCTCTGGTATAAGAATGCTGATTCATAATGGGGATGGAGAGGGAGCATGTGAGGAATAGACAAACTTTAGATAGGGCAAATGGTAGGGAGGGGAAAGGGGGGAAAGGAAAGACAGTGTAATGAGATGAACATCATTACCCTAAGTACATGTACGAAAAAACAAATGGTGTGACTCTACTTTGTATTCAACCAGAGCCATGAAAAATTGTGCTCGGGGCTGGGGATGTGGCTCAAGTGGTAGCACGCCCGTCTGGCATGCGTGCGGCCCAGGTTCGATCCTCAGCACCACATACAAACAAAGATGTTGTGTCTGCCCAAAACTAAGAAATAAAATATTAAAATTCTCTCTCTCTCTCTCTCTCTCTCTCTCTCTCTCCTCACTCTCTCTTTATAAAAAAAAAAAATTGTGCTCTATTTGTTTCATATGAATTGAATTGAATTGCATTCTGCTGTCATATATAACTAATTAGAATAAATAAAATTAAAAAAAAAACATAGGAGATGACCAGGAACATAGGTAGTTGCCAACAAGGTTACTCTATGAACTTGAAAATATACATATGTAACTGTGTATTATATAAAGCTTTCCAAAAAGGCAGAATATAATTTCAGTGTTTATTCAATACCTGGTACATACAACAAAATTAGATTTTCCCCAGTGTTACAGTTTAGCAATAATTAAAAGATTCTATGATGATTTTAGCAGAGTAGATTCCGAGTCCAGGTATTAAGGATGTCATCTATATAACAGCTATGCATGCATAATTTTCCATGTTTTGTTATGAGATGTTGAAACACTGTTTTTTCATGATACACTTCCAATCAATTTAAATGTCTTAAATATACTCATTTTACACATATAAATACATGAAAAAGAAAAAAGAAAAACAATGCCAAATAAACATTCTTCTCAGTGGCTCATGGAATATTCTCCAAAATATATGATACTTTAGGTCACAAAGCAGCTCTTACAAAATAAAAAAAAATTGAAATGATTTCTTGCATCTTATTGAATCAAAATGAAATAAAATTAGCAACCAACATCACAAAACCCTATAGAAATAATACAAAACACATAAAGATTGAACAACACACTTTTGCATAATGAATGGCTGACAGAAGAAATAAGGAAGAAATTTTGAAAATTAATTGAATGAAACAAGAATAGTGATACAATATGCCAAAACCTCCAGAACACTATGAAGGAGATTCTAAGAGGAAAGATTATAGTAGTGCCTACACAAGAAAATAATGAAGATCTTCCCCTTCAATCAATCTGATGATGCATCTCAAGGATCTTGATAAATGAGAACAAACCAATTCCAAAACCAATAGAAGGAAGGAAGTAATTAAGATCAGGGCCAAATTCAATGAAATGGAGAGTTTCAAAAGTGCAAAGGATCAATGAAATGAAATATTGGTTCTGTGTAAAGATAAACAAGATTAATAAATTCTTAGCCAAACTAACCAAAATCCAAATGGATAAGATTAGATGAATAAGAAGTCATCATAGAAATCCAGAAGATCATTAGAGACTATTTTGAAAACTTATACTTTGATTAATCAGAAAACCTAGAAGAAATGGATAGATTTCTAGACACATATGACCTGACTTCAAAATAAATTACAGAGATGTGGTAACAAAAACTGCCTGGTACTTGTATAAAAGCAGACACATCGACCAATGATTCAGAATAAAATACAAACTCTCATAGACATAATCATCTGATCCTAGACAAGATGCCAAAAACATACAGTGAAGAAAAGATGGACTTTTAACAAGTGGTATTGGGAAACTGATTATTCATTTCTAGATGAATGAGACTAGATCCTTACCTCTTGCCCTGCACAAAAGTCAACTCATAATGGAACTGAGATCTAAAAATTAGATCAGAAACTATGCAACTCTTAGAAGAAAATGTAGGGTCAACACTCCAACATATAGGCACAAGCAATAATTTTCTCCATGGAACCCCTAAAGCTCAGGAAATATGCCAAGAGTTAATAACTGAGATGGAATTAAATTTAAAAGTTTCTGCACAGCAAGGGAAACAACTAAGAAAATGAAGTGACAGAATGGGAGAAAATATTTGCTAGCTTCTCTTTTGACAGAGGGTTAATATTTGGAATATATAGAGAACTCAAAAAAATTTAACACTCCCCCTGCCAAACAAACAAACAAACAAAAACAATTAATAAAATGGCAAATGAACTAAACAGATGCTTCTCAAAAGAAGAAATAAGATGTCCAATAAATTTATAAAAATGTTCAACATCATTAGCAAGTAGGAAAACGTATTTCAATGAATGGTACCCTGAGATTTCATCTTGCTCCGTTCAGAATGATAGCCATTAGAATATAAACAATGCTGGAGAGAATATAGAGAAAAAGGAATACTTTTAAAGTGTTGGTGGGATTGTAAATTAGTCCAACCCATATGGAAATCAACATGAAGATCTCTCAAAAGACTAGAAATGGAACTGCCAAAGAACTCAGCTATACCACTCCTTGGTTATCCTAAACAATGAAAATCATCATGCTATTGCAATACATAAATACCCTCATGTTTATAGCAGCATAATTCACAAGAGTCAAACTATGGAACCAGTGTATGTGTTCATCAATGAATGAATGAATAAAGAAAATGTGCCATATATACACAATAGAGTTTTACTTAGCCATAAAGAAGAATAAAATTATGTCATTTGTGGGAGAAGGGAACTAGAGACCATTATGTTAAGCAAAATAAGCCAAACTCAGAAACTCAAGTGTCCTGTGATTTTTCCCATATGTGGAAGCTAGAGAGGAGAAAGGGAAAAAAACCGTGTTGTGAAGGTCTTATGAAAATTGAAGAGAGATCAGTAGAATAAAGGGATACAGGGTAGGGGGGAGGGTAGGGAAAAGAGAAGTACTGAGGAATAAAATTGGCCAAATTGTATTTTTATATTGTATGCCTGTATGAGTATGTAACAATGAATCTTACCATTATGTACAACTATAATGCACCAATAAAAATATAGAAAAAAAGAAATATTCTTCAAGGTTCATTTGGTCTGTGTAGTTGAACATTGATGTGTTTTTTTATTTAAATTATATCCATTGATGAAAGTGGGGTTTTGAAATTTCCAACTATTGTTAAATTGAATTTTGTCTCTTTAGATCTAATAATATTAATAATATCTGATTCATATAATTGTGAATTATATGAATTGGATGGATATATATGTGTGTGTATGTGTGTGTATCTCTCCATATATGTTATTATGTCTCCATATATGTATTATATATATATGTCACACATATACATTGTCTATGTTAACTGTCTTAACTGTTTAAGGCAGAGTTTCTTGCAGCCAAATTATAGTTGGGTCTTGTTTTTCTTAATCTATTCAGCCAATCTGTATGTTTTACTTAGGGAATTCAATGCATTTACATTCAAGGTTATGATTGATAGGCAATAAGCTTTTCCTGTCATGTTATTTTCTGTCTTGTGTATGCTGTGTTCATTTCTTCCTCTCTTGTTAATCCTTGGGCACTGGAGATTTTTTTTTTTTGTAGTGATAAAGTTTTATTCCTTTTTCTTTTCCATTTGTGTATCTAATCTACCAGTGAGTTGATAATGCTTTTGTACTTGTGATTTTATTATCCTTTCATTTCTAAAAGTATGATTCCTTTAAGCATTTCTCGTAAAGACAGTCTATCAGTGATGAATCTCTCCATTTTGGCTCCTCTCAGAAATATTTTATTTCCCTTTTCACTCTATCACTGAGCTACATCCCCAGTCCTAATTGTTTATCTCTTTCAGAGACAGGTCTTGCTGTGTTGCCCAATCTGACCTTAAGCCTTTGGGTTCAAATGATTCTTCTGCCTCAGCCTCGTGAGTAGCTGGGACTACAGGCATATGCAACCATGCCTGGCTTCTTCTTAATTTCTGAAACATAGCTTTGTTGGGTGTATAGTATTCTTTGATAGCATTTTGCTTCTTTCAGCACTTTGTATTTAATTTTATTCTCTTTTTGTTTGCAATGTTTCTGCTGAGAAATCTTTTGTTAGTATATTGGGAATTCTCTTACATTTGACTTGATTTTGTTTGTTTGTTTGTTTTTAGAATTTTTTGGTGGTTTTTGGCAGCTTGATTAGAATGTGTTATGCAAAGGATCTTTTCAGGGTAACTTTAATTGAGCTTTTCTCAACTTCACAATTATGGCTATCCATTATCTTTTGTCAGACTTGAGAATTTTTAGCTATTATATCAGTAAGCATTCTTTTTGTGCCTTTCCATCTCTTCTTTCTCTGAAATTCACATAATATGATTTTTTAAAAATTTAATTGTGCTCCATAGGTCCTTTAGGCTTCTTTTTTTTTTCTTTGCTCTTATATGTTGTTTTTTCATTTGATTGGATTAATTCAAAAGACTTTAAGTTCAGAAATTCTTTCTTCTGCTTCTGTGACTATTCAATTTTTGTGACTCTCAATTGTATTCTTTGAATTCCTCAGTTACAAAAGTTTGGTTTGGAGAGAATTTGGGAATTCAAGGGAGAATTTTAAAATGCAGAAATGAGTTTTAAATAAATGCAAAAATAACTGACATCCATAGAATAATGAATTCTACCTCACAAAATCAGTTTGTATTGTTATATAAATAAATCATTTGCATTACTGTCTTTACTGTCTGTTTTCTACAACTTTAATATATATCACATGAAAATGAAAGGTGCAGACAACTATGCACAGTTAAATAGATAGGGAACTCAGTAATCTTTTGTGCACTTCAAAGGACTTCAACCTTTTCCCAACACAAGCACAATCTTACTTAATTTTTTAATGGTATCTATCTCTTTTAAAAAAATTTCTCATTTACGTTAAGTATTGTTTACCTGTTTTCATTTAATTATCTGACTGTATTATCTTGTATGTCACTGATCATCCTTAAGATCATTATTTTGAATTCTTTTTCAGGCATGTTGCATATTCAATTGATACCTTTGCTTCTTTTATTTATTTATTTTTTTTTGTTTTGGAAAAGGGAATATATTCATAGTTATCTCTTGGGACCGAGAAATTCTCTCTGGAAATAAAGGTGTTTGTGGACATTAGCAGATTATTTCAGTAATTCTTACCTTCATTTCCCTTACTCTCCATATATAGATAGGTAGGGCGTTTAACTTAAATAATCTAGTTTGCTAAAAATAAACTGAGCAAATAAAAATTTACATGTTAAAATATATTTGAAAACTATCATATTCTTTTGATTTCAGAGAGCAAATTCTCTGAAAAGGCAGTATTTAGTTGGCTGTGATTATATCAAAAAGACTATAAATTGTTTACAAGGAAACAACATTGTATATCTGCTTCATTTATAATGTCATTCTAAATAAAATAATTATGCTCCAACTTTGACAAACCAATACACACAATTCAAGATAACAAGATGCTAATGCTTTTGTTGGATATTTACTAAGAAGATGAATAATAACCATGGATTTTGTGAAATAGCTATCTATTATGGTTTTCTTCTAAGATGATACACTGAAGTTAAGAGTGATTTGATGGTAAAATGATGTTTGTATGGTCAATAGATAAATGACCAAAAGATCCTCATTTGTTTTCCAAAGTGATTTATATATTCAGGTCTGTGTGGTGATTTACTTTAACATAATTCAGTATGTGATGCACATGTATGTATCTGTGTGTGTGAGAGTGAGGCTTAAACCTATGAGCCATTAGCTAAATTTAGGCTATCATACTTAGTGATCCACATTTCAAAGGTGACTATGTTAAAACATTTTTTTCATGGGTAAAGTGAATTATGCTTAATACATATGGTTTGAATAGGGTTAGAAGATATTTTTTTAAAAGCTAAAATTATAATTCTCATATAAAGATGTTAATTATATTTTTAACTGCAAGACAGTAAGATATTACAGTCAGTTCAAGGGAGAATTCATAGAAGTTATATAAACAAATACAATAAAAAAATCAGAAATGAGTTTTAAATAAATGCAAAAATAGTCAACATCCTCAGAATAATGAATCATTGAATTCTACTCCCACAAAATCTGTTTTATGTTATATATGATACTAATTATGCAGCCGGGAGGGGTGGTGCACACCTGTAATTCCAGTGACTAACAAGGCTAAGGCAGAAGAATAGCAAGTTCCAGGCCAGCTTGGATAACACAGCAAGATCCTGTTTTAAAATAAATAAGTAAAATTGAAAATTTTTTTTAAAAAATATGAGAATGTAGTTCTGTGATAGAATGCTTCTGGATTCAGTCCTCAGCATTGGAAAACAAACAAACAAACAAAAGGTTGTTTTCATTACTATCTGTTTTCTGCAACGTAGTTATAGCACAGGTCAAAAGAACATGATATTAGGCATAGTCTACTAGATAGGGGGTTCAGCAATCTTCACCATTTCCCCCAAACAAGAAAAATTTTAGTAAAATTTTTCTTTTTTGTATGAACTAGGAATAAAAATCCAGTAAGAGTCTGATTATGGGGTTGGGAATATAGATTCATGTGAGTAGAGTTCATACTTAGCATGCAGAAGGTCTTAAGTTCAATTTCCACTATCACCACAAAACAAACAAACAAAACAACAAAAACAAAAACAAAAAACACCCAACTTATTTTAGTAATGAGAATGACTTTTATTGGATTCAACTTATTAGATAAAAACTATAAATGTTAGACAAAATATGTAAAACAACTATTTGAGCCATTGGGGAAGAAACTGGAGGGAAGAAGTAATTAGAAACTAAAGGGAATCAATTCTTGAAAGTACAGAAATTTGTTCAGTGAGAAATGCATTTGTAAGGCTTTTCCTGGGAGGGCATTTATAAGACCTCTATTAGGATAGGTAAAAAATTATTGTTCCTACAGTCAAAGCATTGTGCTCCAGGTTGATAAAGCAGAGGATAATGGATAGCTGATATCTCAGAAAGAAAAGAATCACAGATGAAGTGCTCCAAATTTGCATATTAATTTCTTAAAATCTGTGGTCCAATATTAAGAAGCACAAACATGGAACTTGATTCTAAAGGGCCTACTGGAAAGGAAAAATTGAAAGGCTAAAAATGACGAATAGAAAGTTCAGCTTCTACTCACTCCAAGGGAGATAGAATTTGAAATTTGAATTAGGCAAAGTTAGAGGCTTAATAAACACTTCATGTTTTCCATTGAAATGGACACATCTTAAAAATTATTATTTCCTTGGACTATGAATTCTTATAAGTGTAAGAACAAAGTCAACCATCTTAACAAAAGAAAAAAATCAAACTTCTATAAGTGCATTAGGCTGTCTGAAAGAGAAAAAATTGATCTTTCAAGTAAGATAACAAAATCTAGAATCTTTATAACATATCCTGAAAATGTCCAGGACATAATAAAAATTAATAGAAATGATAAGAAATATGAATATCCACTGTTAAGAGAAAAAATCAGATCACAATAAAAATGATATCAAGATGACCTTATTTTTAAATCAGCAGAAAATTATCTTAACACATCAATGCTTATATAATATTGGTATAATGTTTATATGTTATGTATACATTATGTGAACATGTGCAAGGATATAATTAAAAGATGGTTACAAAGAATAAAAAAATGGGAATTCTCATCAGAGATGTGGAAATTATAAAGAACAAAAGATCAATGAAAGTAATCCAACAGATGAAAAGTGAAAACTATTTTTAATTTAGATTATGGTAATATTGCCCAGCTCCTAAACACCATTCACTTTCATACTTGAAGGGATTATTTTTGTGGTATGCAAATTATACATCAATAAAGCTGTTTAAAAAATAACCGTAGAATACAAAAAAAGTCTAAAATATTTAAGAATATGTTTCAAGCTAAATGATACTGAAAACATATTAAAATATTTAAGACATAGATAAAACAGAATTTAGAGTACAACATCTACTACTAAATTCTTATATTGAAAATAAGAAAATTTTGTAATCAGTGATCAAAACACCTGATTTAGAAACTACTAAAGGGAAAGCAAATCAGTTCTGAAATACGTAGAAGGAAGAAAATAATGAAGTTCAAAACAGAATCAAAATGATAGAAAACAGACAAATCATAGTAATATTAATAAAACCAAAAGTTGATTTTTTGGAAAGATTATAAAGTGGCTAGACCAATTATAAAGAGAGAATAGACTAAACACTAATAATAGTTATAAAAGGAAATACTATTACAAATCTTACAGATATAAAAAAGAATAAAAAGATAATATTATTAAACACTTTAATAAATTCAACAACTTAGATAAAATAGGAAAATTCCTTGTAAAACATAATGTTGCAAAAGTGACTAGGAGAAAAGCCCCATCTGATCATTATAGTAATTTAAAAATCCAAATGTACACTTTGAAATTGTCCCATACACAGAATTACTAGATCAGATTAATTCATTGGTAACTTCTAAAAACAAATCTAAAGAAAATAAAATAGCAAACCTCACAGATGTTTTCCTCACAAAGATATCACGTAAGTGGGATAGATGTATCATGTATAGGAATAGAAATACCCATTACTGATTAAATGTGAATTCTCTCCAAATTAATTTGTAGATTCAATATACTCCAAGTCATAACAAAAATCATTTTTGTAGAAGCTGACAAGTTGATTCTAAAATTTTAGGAAAAGGCAAGGGTAGTTAAGTAGACAAAATTATATTGGAAAGAAACTACTTTAAGACAGCAGTGTATTTCAACTTTGGCACTAATATTTTTGGCCAGATGATGTTTTACAGGGGCTCTTCTGTGCATGCATGATATTTAATAATACCCCTGGCATTTCCACCCAAATTTTGCAGCAATGAAAATATCTGCAGTCACTGCATAATGTACGCGAAGGGCAAAATTTGCCCTCAGTTGAGAACTAATACTATACAACCTCAGTAGCCAAGACTGCGATATTCATATAATGATATACAAGAAGAATTATGTAATAGACTAGAAAGTCAGAAATATAATTCATACACGCATGGTCAATTGATTTATTTAGCAAGTAATGAAGAAAATTCAATGGGAAGAAAAATATATTTTTAACATTTATGGTGCTAGAAAAACTAGAAGTCAACATGGAGAAAAAGTAGATTTTGATCCCTATCTCACACAACATGTAATATTAATTTAGGCAGTGTATTGTCAGCAAGATGGTAGACTAGGTAGGTCTTTGTTTCACCCTTGAAAACATCAAATAAATAATGATAGACTGATTAAAATCACTTTGTAGTCATTAAGGAAACCAGTCCAAGATTTATAGTATCTCCTCCAAAACTCATGTTGAAATTTATGCCATTTAATAGTATTAAGTCGTAGAACCTTTAGGGAGTGTTTAGATCCTGAGGGCTCCAAAAGTGTGTTTATCTCCTTTTGGTCTCTTAACTTCCACCATATGTTGACACAGCAAGACTATCGTTGCCAGATTCTGGTCATGGGTTTCCCAGCCTCCAGAACTGTGAGGAAATAAATTACTTTTCATTATACATTATCCAGTCTCAGTTATCTTATTATGAGCTTAAGGGGACGTATGGGGAAACTTTCAAATGGAGCAATATAAATACTGTTTTAGCCCCAGAAGGAAAAGAGAAAAGGGCACAGAAGGATTATTAGAATAAATAGTGGCTTAAAAGTGTTTCAAACCTGAGGAAAGACATAGATATACCAATCCAACAAGATCAACAGTCTTCAAAGAGAATAAACTAAAAGAACCACATCAAGACACATTATAATCAAAGAATTAAGTATCAAAGAGAGAGGAGGGTGAGGTGGCACATGTCTGTGATCCTTGGTACCACAGAAACAACAATGAAAAGCCTAGGATCCAACCCAGTGCTGTCTGTAAGAGGTTCATTTGAAATCTAAGGATGCATGTGGATTAAAAGTCAAAGGATGGAAAAAAAGATTTTTATGTATACAATAACCAAAAGAGAGCTGAAGTGGCTATCCTATTATCAGACAAAATGGACATTACATCAGAAACTGCCCCAAGAGACACAGGCAGACATTTTCATAGTGATAAAAATTTCAATAGAGGAAGAAGATATAGCAATTGTCAACATATATTCAACAAAAATTAGAGCTCTAAAATATTGGAAGCAAATATTTACTGAAATGAAGGCAAAAGTATCTCCAGAATAATAGATTTCAATACCCAACTTCCAATAATGCAGAGAATAACCAGATAGAAGATCAACAAGAGTACAAGGAAAGTGGACAACATTGTACACTCATTGGAATGACAACCATCCAACAACAGTAAAATACATGTTTTCCTTAGTATCCATGAAACATTATTCAAGAATAGGTCATATATTAGGCCACAAAACAAGCTTTAATGAATTTGAAAATACTGAAATAATATAAAGTATCATTTTCTATCACAATGGAATGAAAAAGAATACCAAGGAATTTACAAATACAAAATGGAAATTAAATAACATACTTGTTATTATTTGGATGTGAGGTATCCCCCAAAAGCTCATATGTGAGACAATGGAAGAAGGTTCAGAGGAGAAATGATTGGGTTATAAGGGTCTCAACCCAATCAGTGAATTAATCCCTTGATAGGGATTAACTGAGTAGTAACTAAAGAGGTAGGGTATGGCTGGAGGAGGTGGGAATTGGGGGCTTGGCTTTGGGGTATATATTTGTATCTGGCAAGTGGAGACCTCTCTCTGCTTCTTGATCATCATGTGAGCTGCTTCCCTCTGCCACATTCTTCTGCCACAGGCAGACATTTCATAGTGATAAAAATTTCAATAGAGGAAGAAGATATAGCAATTGTCAACATATATTCATCAAAAATTAGAGCTTTAAAATATTTGAAGCAAATATTGACTGAAATGAAGGCGTGTGTGTGTGCGTGTGTGTGTGTGTGTGTGTATATATTTTTTTTTTTAAAGAAGAGAAAGACAGAAAAAGAAAATTGTTGAAATTATAAAGGTGGGCCAGTGAAAAATTTATTCTGACACTTCAACTTTCAAACAACATCAACTTTTAATAAGTTGGGCATGTGGGATGCTAGTTTTTTCAAATGTAAGTGCCTAAATCTCTAGAAACTTCTGAGTTTCACCAAGACCAGAGTTGCATTTGTGTCTCTACCTCCACAACTTTCCTCATTCTCTGGGTGTTAAATTATAAGAAAATGAGCAACAAAACTTTCATGTTGGCAATTCAGGGGCTACAGAAAGGAAAAATAAAATCTGAACTATTAACATCTTCTTGATGCTCATGACAGATTTTTTTCTTCTTTGGAGGGATGAAACAGAAACAGAAACAGAAACCACCTAGTCATGCTGGGTGAATTCAGCCTTCTTGAAATGGGAAGGGAATATAAATAAAGCCAGATAACACATCTGTGATTGTCCCATTCAGTTTGTTTTACTAATGTTTAGAGGGTCCTGGGAGTAATTACTTGGACTTTGTAGACCTATCATCATCTGCAGATTAAGCTGCAGAAATGAAAAATATACAGGTGGAAAATTTTGGAAGGCAATGAGGTGCGAGAAAGTGTTGTAGCGTTGAGGGAATTGCTTTGTTCATGTAATGTTGTTCCAGAAAGACCTCTCCCCACCCTGAACTTAATGAAGTGAGAGGGGAAAAAAATCTCCCCTTTCTAGAAGAGTAGGTGAGTTGGGTTTTAATTAGGGCATGGAAGGGATATGTAAAACAGAGAGAAAAATAGATTACTTAAAAGAATACAATGAAGCTTTATTTGGCTCAAATAATTGAAAAGTTCAAATATAGGCAGAGATGAAGTGGGCCAGACACAGGTCATCAAATGATGTGCTTAGGATTTGGTTTCTCTCTTCCCCACTGCTGGCTTCCATGTGTTTTTATTTCTTTTTAAAAATCAATTTTTAATCGTGCATAAAGACATGAAAATTGTAGCTATTTATGGGGTATCATGAAAAATGTTTTAATGTATGTGTACATTGCATAATGTTTCAGATAAACATATCTATATCTTCATTTTTCATTTCTTTATGGTAAAAACTTGCACAATCCTTTCTTCTAGCTTTTTGAAATGTACAGTAGATTAGCACATTACTGTTACCTATAGTTTCCCTGCTATACCATAGCACCCAGCCGTTCTTACTCTTATCTATCTGTAGTCTAAGGACTCACTGGTTAACAGTTCCCAGTGGCCCCAATCTCCTTTCCCCAGTTCTGCTAATCACCATTCTACTCTCAACTTCTAGGAGATCTAACTTTTTTGTATTCCATGCATGAGTGAGGATATGTGATACTTATCTTTCTGTGCTTGGCTTATTTCACTTAACATAACCATTCCAGTTCCATCCATGTTGTATAACTGTGTCTTTGAAAGGCAACAGTCATTAAAGTGGTTACTAAGTCAGGGAGAATTCATCCTCTGCACGAGTAGGCATCAGGGTAAGCCAGGCTGTGGCCAAGTCAGATCCTGCAGAGCTGGCATTCACATGACTGCCACACCTCACCAGTGCTTTGTTACTGTCTTTCCAGAAGCTATGTAGTGAGGACCTTGGTGCCTCTTTCAATGATCCAGGACCACTGACAGGCTGGAGGAAGAGTGGAGCCAGGTCTCTCCGATTCATTCTAGTACATTTATTTAGGTTAAAAACTCACACAAGGGAGCTGCATCTCAGGATGCTCTGTGCAACTGGTAGATGCTTTTATTAGTTGGAAAATGTTTGCATTTTTGTTATAATTGTGTTTTCTCTACATATAAATGACTTGTACATAGGTTAGGATGATCTTACAGCAGATACAGTGGAGTGTATTATTCTGACAAACAGCATATTACAATAATTTTTTGACAAATGAAAGCAAGATATCTTCTAACAGGCTGGATACTTGTTTGATACTGGAGGAACACTCAACAATTGAGAGAACTTTATATAACATCTAAATAAGGAAATTTTGCTGCTTGATTTTCTGTTTAAAAATATCTTAAAAATTAAAACATTTGGGTCTGGGGTTGTGGCTCAGCAGTAAAGCGCTCGCCTAGCACGTGTGAGGCGCTGGGTTCGATCCTCAGCACCACATAAAAAGAAACAAATACAATAAAGGTATTGTGCCCAACTATAACTAAAAAAAAATTTTAAATTTAAAACATTTTTAAAAAGGAATTTAGTATAATAGCTAATTTGACATTTTTGTATTTTAATTTATATTACTATTTGTTTACTGTTAAGTTCTGTTTAAATTCAAGAGTGTGCCTTCATCATGTCATAACTCTACAGAATAATCTATAAATATCTATCATTAATAATCCACAAAGTAGATAGATGTAAATTAAGAGCAATGAAAATGGGGGTGGGCTGTGGCCCAGTGGTAGAATGGTTGCCTGGATTCGACTTTCAGCACTGCATATAACATAAATAAAATAAAGTTTCATTGGCAACTTAAAAAAATCTACTAATATTAGTTTTTATAAAAGGTAATAAAAATGGTGCTTAGACAGGTGTATTATAGAAATTGTTTATTTTTAATACAGATAATCTCATCAGTATAAAAATTAACTTCATTATATCTTAGAAGCTTGGTATGTTTAATTTTTAAAAGCTACATATTCTAAGATAAATAATTGATGTTGAGTTTTGTACTTTTACATGTTTTCATGATGATAGTTATGCTTTCACTTCACTTCTAGAATAGAACTTCTTTTTTTTTTTTTTTTTTTTGAGATGGGGTCTTGCTACATTGCCAAAGCTGGTCTCTTCCCACCTAAGCTTCCACAATAGTTGGATTACAGGTGAGCACTACCATGTCCGGCTCTTAGACATTTCTTATAATGTTGTTCTGGTGGTGATAAATTTACTGTTTTTGCTTATCTTGGAAAGACTTTATTTCTTAATTTCTAAAGGATAGCTTTGCTGGATATATTATTCACATTGGTAATTTTTTTTTTCTTCAGGACTTTGAATGTATCCTTCTATTTTGTCTTGGTCTATAAGATTTCAATTTTTTAAAAAAAATTTTTGTAGTTGTAGATGGACAGAATGTCTTTATTTTATTTGTTAGATGGTGCAGAAGATTGTGGTGCCTTACATGTGCTAGGGGTGCTTTGCCACTGAGCCACAACCTCAGCCCATATAAGATTTTTATTGAGAATTCATCTGTTAGTCTAGTGGGGCTCCCTTACATATAACTTTATAATTTTCTTTTGTATATTTAAAAGTCTGTTTTTGTTTTGTGCTTTTAACAGTTTGACTGTAATGTGCCTGACGTGTGGTGTTCTTTATTTGTCCTGCTTGGTGCTTCCTGCAGTTTTAGAAACTGTAGATTTATGTTATTCATCAATTTAAGAAAATTCCTAGTTATTACCATGTCCAGTGTTACTTCTATCCAATTCTACTGCTCTCTCCTTTTTCCACCCGGGTCCCCACAAAATAAACTATAAGTCCTTCTTTGTTCGGTTCCTTCAAATTATTTTTTTCCTCACTGTTCTTTAATTTGCATGTTTTCCCTTTCTTTTCTTCACATTTATTATTCCTGTTTTCTACTTTAGCAAATCTTCTGTTGCTCCTAGTTCACCCATCCAGAAAGATATTTTTTTTGTTTGTTTTTTTTTCATTTAGTCATTTTATTCTAATTTCTAATTAATAAATTAAATCTAGAAAATACACCAAAAAAATCAGAGTAGAGTCAGTCCCAGAAAGATATTAATTTTATATAATGTGCTTTTCAGTTCTCTAATTTACATTTGCTTCTTTTCATAGATTCTTTTCTTTTTTGAGACAGGGTTTTGCTATGTTGTCCAGGCTAGCCTCCAAGTTGGAATCCTCTTGCCTTAGACTATCAAGTAGCTGCGATTACAGGCATGCCCCACTGCACCCAATTCTAGAGTCTAATTCTTCACTCAAATAATAATAATAATAATAATAATAATAATTATTATTATTATTATTTTACTGCATATATTTTGTTCTTTGTTACTTAAACTATATTTAAATTTTTGTTTACTAGTTATCTTTATCCAATTTGAGAATGCTTCTGTTTATATTTTTTCTATAACTTTCAGTAAAACTTTTCTGTTTATATGTCTATTTTATGAATTTTTATTACATGCCAGAAATTTTGTATAAAAATGAACAGAGTCTGACATTTATATTAATAAAGAAAGGAAGTGTTCTGTCTTTCCTATTATGCAAAAAGGGAGTGGGATTTATCACTGCAACCTAGTTAGGAATTGAACTGAGTCCATTCTGGATTATAGCTCAGGTGGCATTAGCTTCAGATTTCAACTGTTTGGAGGGCAGCACCTATGTTGGATTAAGAGTAGGCTCGTTTTTCTTCAGAAGTTGGTCTCCTAACTTTGTGTTACTATTGGAAATTTCACTATTCCTTTCTATTTAAGAGTCTCTGAATCTTTTAAATAACCTCAGAATTTACCAAATTTCCTGTATGGTTTGGGGGGTCATCTAGATTCCAGTCTGTCACAATACTTTATATATATCTTTAATGGCACTCGTTCTATTCTGCATTATATTATGGATACCATTGTCCTTCCCTCCTCCCTCAATTTATTCATGGTAGAATCATTTAAAGTTTCTTTCCTGTCCTATATACAGCCTAACGCACAGGGTAGACGTCTATTCATTATTCATGAAATGTAGCTTAAATGACTCTGGGCACAACAGATCCTGAAGTAGTTCTTCATTAGACAAGATCTAAGCATCCAGAGGAACTTATTTAAATTTGATCTGAGTATTACTCAGAGTCTGGTTTAATGTGGTCTAGGGTAAGTCCAGGAGTCTGTATTCCAACAAGTACTTGAAGTTTTTTTGATGCAGGTGGTCTTTAACCTCACTTTGGAAAAACACAATTTCAATCTTTGAAAATGTGCCACAAATATGCCTGAAGGTTTGCCACTATTAATCCTTGAGCACATCCAGTATTGAGTTATGTGATAAATACAATGGATATAGTGAATGA
Source organism: Callospermophilus lateralis (assembly GCF_048772815.1). Taxonomy (NCBI): domain Eukaryota; kingdom Metazoa; phylum Chordata; class Mammalia; order Rodentia; family Sciuridae; genus Callospermophilus; species Callospermophilus lateralis. The sequence goes on along the minus strand of NC_135305.1, from coordinate 31,956,241 downwards.
TGAAAAGAACTTTGGATGCTTACCTCTGGAAGTTCAAAGTCTTGTCAAAATTATGGAATCCCACCAGTCATGGTGATGAATGCCTATTATCCCAGTGGCTCAGGAGGCTGAGGCAGGAGGATTGTGAGTTCAAAGCCAGCCTCAGCAACTTAGTGAGGCCCTAAGCAACTCAGTGAGACACTGTCTCTAAACAAAATATAACAAAGGGATTGGGATATGGCTCAGTGGTTAAGTGCCCCTGGGTTCAATCCCTGATACCAAAAAAATAAAAATAAAAATAAAAATTTAAAAACTAAAATGGAATCCCACTGAGAATTGAAATGAAGCAAATTATATTTCATGTATGTATGATTATGTCAGAATGAACCTTGCTATTACATATAACTATAATGCACTAATAAAAACATTAAAAATTATGGAAACTATGCATCAATACCATCGAGCAACAACAAACAAGGACTAACTAGTAAAAAATGTTGGAGTATGTGAGAGATTGATTAAATGGAGCAGAGTCAAAGAGATTTGGGTCAGATACTAAAGTAGAGGAAGACCTTGTAATGACTTGCTTATAATGGTATCAGGAATGCAGCAGTTATTTTAAACTGGAGGAAAAGTTTGAGCAAAGAGAATAAAGAAGGTGTACAGATCTTTGTGTTTTGTTTTAGAGGAACAAGTAGATGTGGAAATTTCATGCTGCTCTCCTGGGAAGCAGTAGTCTCTACATTTAATGCTAGCACGCATTCCCAATCTCCTTTTTACAACAGCATGTCTTGCTCGTACTAGGAAAATTAGGATATTTACTCTGATTTTTGCAAATTCAATTGCTATTGTCAACTTCTGCCCACTCACGTCTCATTCTTTTGCTAAGCAGTTTCACTTCAAGCTTTGCTTATGTGTTGTCTGTATCAATTTGTTTTTGAATGCTCTGTTTGCAGCTGCCCTAATTCTGTACAACATACAAACACTAGTTAGTAATATTCATCTCATTTGTTCCCGCACATGTCCTGGCCAGCTGACTTATAGTGCTGTGAATTCAGCTGTGCTGTGTGGGTGGACTGGCTGCATTTTCAAACCTTAATGTAGTTCTTTCTTAAGGCTGTTAGGATGAAGGACTTTTGGGGGATGGTTTAGGTGAGGAAAACTCCAGGTCCATGGTACTACACCCACTCCTGTAGCCCTCTGGGATTTTATGAACTTATCCCTGTGTACCTACTTTGTTGACCAGGATAGTGACTTGTTAGCTTCAGCCACCTCTATCTTTGCCTTATATCAACAGTGCAGCCACTAGGCTGCCCTCACTACTTCTTTGTAGAATAACCAGAAAACAAACTGTTCTGATATCATTGTTTTATTTTTGTTCCCAGTTATTGTGATTCATGTGGTTTGAAAGCTGAGGTCTGTAACCAAAGTTAGAAATCTATTTGTCTTTTGTTTTTTTGTTTATAGATTTAACATAAAACAAAATTTTAAATGTAGGGCTGGGGATGTGGCTCTGCGAGCGGCCCGGGTTCAATCCTCAGCACCACATACAGGGATGTTGTGTCCGCCGAAAACAAAAAAAAAAAAAAAAAAAAATGGATTAAAAAAATTCTCTCTCTCTTAAAGAAAATTTTTTTAAAAAAAAAATTTTTAAATGTAAAGGTAATTGTGTTAATTATTAGATATATTTTAGTCATTCAAACCAAAACATGTGTACAAACACATTATGCAAATTAACAAATTTATTTAGCACTATAATAATAATCATTCTGAAGTACTGAGGCATCTTTTTTTTTTTTTTTTTTTTTTTAAAGACCTTGCTAACGAAGCCTCAGAAGTCATGCAGTATCTCTTTTTTTTTTCTTTCAGTGTACTGTAGCACTTTATTTTTCCTTACTCAGTTAAGTGTTGCTGGGGCCTAATGTTCTCACATAACAGTAAAAAACCAAAAATTTTGTCATCTGGTAAAGAATTGAGTACAAAAAAACCTTACATAAATTAATATGAATAAATTTACAGATATAAATGCAAACCGTTTCCAACTCAAGGCAAGTAATAACCAATGGTGGTCAGGCGGGAGAACATTGGTAAGAATGGAAACTGGGTCCCTAAGGCTCGGACTTTCCCACCCTGTTAGACCGGCAAGAAGTGACAGCTGGCCCAGGAACTCTTGCCAGCCCGAGCAATCCTGGAAGTCCGTCAGCCGACACATGAATACCCTGCACAGATCACTGCTGTGGTCTCAGATTCGCTAAGCCACGGACTTCTCCTTTATGCACGCTCTCACCTCAGGTACCAGGTGACCGAGCCACATGGACTAAAGGCTTAAATCAAAGATATGCACAGGGCATTAAACATATAACAAAGGAACAGTTAACTTGAATACAAGGTCAAAATCAGCAACGAGTTCTACGTTCCAGTGCTGACATCAGATACAAGCTTCAAGGACAATTTCTTTTCAAAGGCTTATTCCAGTTTCATGAGGCTAGCATGAGGTGTATACATTTGCCAGAGCAAATTTATACTTCAGATTCAGCTCATGCAGCAGGTGCCTGGCACCTGCTCAGTCCATCTAGAAGCATTTGCGGTGGACAATGGAGGGGCCCGACTCGTCCTACTCCTGCTTGCTGATCCACATCTGCTGGAAGGTGGACAGTGAGGCCAGGATGGAGCCACTGATCCACATAGAGTACTTGCGCTCAGGGAGCGCGATAATCTTGATCTTCATGGTGCTGGGGGCCAGGGCTGTGATCTCCTTCTGCATCCTGTCAGCGATGCCTGGGTACATGGTGGTGCCGCCCGATAGCACAGTGTTGGCATAGAGGTCTTGGCGGATGTCAACATCACACTTCATGATGGAGTTGAAGGTGGTCTCGTGGATGCCGGAAGATTCCATACCCAGGAAAGAGGGCTGGAAGAGTGGCTGTGGACACCGGAACCGCTCGTTGCCAATGGTGATCACCTGCCCATCGGGCAGCTCGTAGCTCTTCTCCAGGGAGGAGGAGGACGCAGCAGTGGCCATCTCCTGCTCGAAGTCCAGGGCAACGTAGCACAGCTTCTCCTTGATGTCGCGCACGATCTCCCGCTCGGTGGTGGTGAAGCTGCAGCCGCGCTCTGTCAGGATCTTTATGAGGTAGTCTATCAGGTCCCGGCCAGCCAGGTCCAGACGCAGGATGGGCACTGTGTGGGTGACCCCGTCACCAGAGTCCACGACAATGCCAGTGGTGCGCCCAGAGGCGTACAGGGACAGCACAGCCTGGATGGCCACATACATGGCCGGTGTGTTGAAGGTCTCGAACATGATCTGAGTCATCTTCTCTCTGTTGGCCTTGGGGTTCAGGGGGGCCTCCGTCAGCAGCACCGGGTGCTCCTCGGGGGCCACGCGCAGCTCATTGTAGAAGGTATGGTGCCAGATCTTCTCCATGTCCTCCCAGTTGGTGACGATGCGGTGCTCGATTGGGTACTTCAAGGTCAGGACGCCACGCTTGCTCTGGGCCTCGTCACCCATGTACGAGTCCTTCTGGCCCATGCCCACCATCACGCCCTGGTGGCGGGGGCGCCCCACGATGGAGGGGAACACGGCCCGGGGGGCTTCGTCGCTGGCAAAGCCAGCTTTGCAAATATCGGAGCCATTGTCAATGAGGAGCGCGGCGATTTCCTCTTCCATTGCGATCGGCGGAGGACCGGCGGCGGAGCAGCGAGAGAACGCTGAGCGCGGGCCCGCCACAGCGAGCGAGACCAGTATCTCTTCTTGAACATTCTGTTCATTTACAGTGGCTTCACATGTTTAAATGGAAGGGTCATAGTCTCCTTTTTATGGAAGAAGAGTCAATGAATTTGTACAGGGTTGGGGATGTAGCTCAGTGGCAGAACCTTTGCCTAGTAAGCACAAAGGCCTAGTTTGATCGGCAGTGTCACAATTATTATTGTTTGGATATAAGGTTTTCCCTCAAAGCTCCTGTGTTAATGCAGGAATGGTCATAGGTGAAACAATTGGATTTTGAGAGCTGTAACCCAAATCAGTCCATCCTAGTTTGAATGGAATGGCTGGGTGGTAACTGTAGGCAGGTGGGGTGTGGCTGGAGGAGATAGGTCACTGGGGGTGTGCTCTGGAAGGGTTGTTCTTCTCTGCTGTTTTACCTGCCCCCCACTTCTTGGCTGCCATGAGCTGGCAGCTTTCCTCCACCACCTTTCCACCCTTCCACCGTGATGTTCTGCCTCGCCTCAGGCCCCGGGTGATAGAGCCAGCCAAAAATGGATTGAAACCATGGGACGAAATAAATCTTTCCACCTTTAATTTCTCTTGTAAAATGTTTGGAGAATAGTGACAAAAAGCTGACTAATACATCCACTTTACTTCAAGCCCTAGAAGGAAGGGAAGAGAGCTGTACAGCAGAACCATCGTGGCTACCACAATAAAGAAGTACCAGGCAGCCTTAAGAATTCTATGGAGCAGTAGAACTGCATAGCCCCGCACCTCAAAGGCCAGCTAAATCCCAGGAAATCTACAGATAAATATTTTAAGCTACTTAGTTTGGGGGCAGTTTGCTATGTAACAACAGTCAATCAGAAGGGAAGTTCCACTGTCTTTCAAGTATGTTTTATCCCACAGTGGAATTATTAAATATTTTTATATATGCTCTTTATATACACTATCTTTTATATTTCCTAAGTGTATTTGCTTTTGGATTGTTACTTTGAGTTTTGTTACATTTTTAAACTTTAGATAGCAAAGCAAACAAAATTTGAAAAATTAACTTTGTATCCAACTACCTCACTGAATTGTCTTACTGTTACTAATATCATTCATTTCAATATTTTTATTATAAAATTTTATTTTGTTTTAAAAAGTGGTTTTTTTCATAGAATACATTTTCATACTAGCAATTCCCACAGTGGCAAAATAATTTATTATTTATAGTTTTATATTTGTAGACAGATTATTTTAGAATAAGTAAAGCATATGTGAGGGTTAAGTCTGTTTAGAATCTGTAATATTCTGATCTATCTAAAAGGAAGACCTCTTCCCTAACTGGAACATCTCTAAATTCAGAAGTTCTCCACATTTCCTTCTCAGGATTTAGAAATTTGTAATCTGAGATTTCAGCATCTTCTTATCTTAAATTTTCCTAGGACATGTAACCATCAATACCTGGTATCAACTGAACATATAAAAAACGTTTCTAAAAATTGAACACTGGTCTAATTTTTTGTAAAGTCTTTACTTATGAATTGAGTCGTTCCCTTTGTTCATTATTCCTAAGACAAATGCAGATGTGTGATCATATATTGATGATAATAAAACTGAATTCTCTTTAAGAGATTGACACATTAAAAGGCAAAAGATCATATATGGGCTGGGGTTGTGGCTCAGTAGTAGAGTGCTTGCCTAGCATGTGTGAGGCCCTGGGTTTGATTCTCAGCACCACATATAAATAAATGAATAATAATAATTTTAAAAAGCTCATATGTAAGCTTTACTTATACTTTGAGTCTTGTGAGCTAGAAGACGACCTCATTAACTCACCAGAACACAGAACTCAGTGTCATAATTTCTTGGATATACTTCTTCAAACCTTTTTCTCAACAACTAAATTATAAAATAATTATGTGATATAGGAGGCTTGTCTGCCAGTGGATTTATCTGTTGTTTCCTCCTTATTGTTTGCTGAATGGAATAATAGAGCAGAGACAAGGGAGCATACAATCAGTTCTTAAGGCATTAAGTAAAAAAGGTCATAGCTTCCACAGCACAGCAATAGCCTTATTTATAGATGCCCACATCATGATAGTTGAAATAGCAAAGCCCAGCAAAGATTAAAGAGAAAGGTGCCAAAAAAGGATTGCCTTGTCACTTTCTGAGATGCATCCCCATGAGCATAGTAACAACTTTTCCATGGCCCCAGTGACTATGGAGAGTGAGGTCTGCAGCCAGGGAGTGGTTCATTGCAAAGCAAGGATTCAAATATGCAGCTGAAGACAAGCCCAAAAGCAAAGCACTGACAATCCTCTTGCTAATTGAATGGAGAGATGTAGCCTTGGAACCAGAAAGCTGGTTTGGTGACAGATGAATGTGCTTTGTCCCACTCCATCCTGGAGTGGGTCAATCCTGGAGAAATGCTAAGACATAAGCAAGTCTGAATACGAGGGTTCAGGGGAACAGAGCTCAGCCTCCCTGAGCACTGTTGAGCTTTTTCCAATATTAATTACAATAACTCAATCCTATTGGGACTGGGGCTGTAGCTCAGTGGCAGAACACTTGCCTAGCATGTGTGAGGTACTGGGTTTGATCCTCAGTACCACATAAAAATAAACAAATAAAATAAGGGCATTCTGTCCATCTACAACTACAAAAAAAAAAAAAAAAAAAATTAAAACAAAAAACCCTCAATGCTATTTTGTATAGATACCAGATGATTTGATTATATTTAAATCTATTTCACTATATTCAAAATCTTAGTACTACATTGTTTTTACAGTGTCTTTGCCTGTGAATTTATTTCAATTCATTTTTATGTAAATGGACCATATCTTCAAATAGATTATTTTAATTAACTCTGTTTAGATAAAATTTACATACAAAAAAATACATAAGAAGTTACATTTTAATATGTTTTGACAAATGTATACCACTGGGTACCACTGTAATCAAGGTTTCAAAATGTTTCAGTTATTTTACCTAGTTTTATTCTTTTCACAATTTCTATTATAGTTGTGTTTCAGTTATTTTAAAAGGATCCCTGAGTCTCTTGAAATCAAACTCTGAATCCCCAGAGTATTCATTGATCTCTTTTCTATCTCTATAGATTAATTCTGTCTGTCTTAGAATTTGGCAAAATTGAAACCATACAGTTTCTTTTGTGTCTGGCTTCTTGGCTTAATCTAATATTTTTGCAATTCATCCATGTTGTTTTTTATATTGGTATTATTATTATTATTATTGGTATTTTGTTTATTATTTTTGTTATTATTTTAATTGCCAAGTAGTATTCCTATATAGGAATTTGTGTGTGTGTGTGTGAGACTGGGAATTGAATTTAAGCATATGAGGCAAGCATCCTTCCACTAAGCTACATTCCTAGCTTCTATGTAGGAATATATCACAATTTACTAATTTGCCCATAAATAGATGTTTGGGATGTTTTCAAATTTTAGCTAGTATGATAATTATTCATATTTTCATTAAAGTCTTATTTTTGTTAAGTATTTTACTGGACATGTATTTTAGTTAGCTCTTCCATTGCTGTGACCAAAAGCCTGGACAAGAACAATTTTAGAGAAGGAAAAGTACATTGGGGCTCATGGTTTCAGAGGTCTCAGTCCATAGATGACTGGTTTCATTGCCGTGGACCTGAATTAGGCAGAAGAGTGGAAGAGTGTGGCAGAGGAAAGCAGTTTAGGACAGAACATCAGGAAGCAGAGAGAGACTTTCCTCTTCACAAAGATATGCCCCAGTGACCCACTTCCTCCAGCCACACCTTACCTTACCACAGTTACCACACCATCAATCCCTATCAGGAGACGAATGCACTGATTAGGTTAAAACTATCATAACCCAATCATTTCACCTTTAAACTTTCTTGCATTGTCTTACACATGAGTTTTTGAGGGATACCTCATACTAAACAAAGTCACATGGTTTGTGTTATTACAAACTGCCAAAAGGTTGACAAAATGGTTATACTATCATGTACTCTTACCAACAATATATGAGTGTTCCTATTGCTCCATATTCCTGTTAACATTTGATGATAGTAGTGTTTTCATTTTTGTAGATATGAAGTAATAACAAAGTATGGTTTTAATTTGCATTTCCATGAAGACATAGAATGTTATTGAACTTACTGTCATAAATTTAATATTGCTTCAGATATCTTCTTTGTGTGAAATATTTATTTAGCTCTTTCTTTTACCTCATTTCTTTTTTTTTTTTTTTTCTGTTGGGAATTGAACCCAGGGCTTTACAAGTACTAGACAAGCATTCTACCTCTCAGCTATATCCCCTCCCATTGTTTACTTTTAAATTGAGTTTCTTGTTCATTGTTTATGATTATATATTGGGTTTATGTGTTTATTTATTAATAGAAGTTATATATTTGCTATCACAGATCTTTTATTTTACTTTTTAAATTTTCATTTTTGGATACTGGGGATTGAACCCAGAGGCACTTTACCACTAAGCTATACCCCCAGGCCTTTCTATTTTTATTTTGAGACAGAGTCTGGCTAAGTTGCTGAGGTTGGCCTTGAACTTGCAATTCTCCTGCTTCAGGCTCCCGAGTCACTGGGATTTCAGGTGTGTGCCACTGCATCTGGTTTCTCTGGACTTATCTTTTTCAAAAAGGATCCTTGTATGACTAATAGTCTTAGAGGAAAGAGATGATGTCTCCCTCTAGAGCACAGGGCAGGCATGCTGACTGTCCAGTGTAATAAAGATAACATCTCCTCCCCAAATGAAAGGAAGCATGCTTACTGCACAAGGTAAAATATGCAAATTCCTTAAACTCCTGATTCCTCTTTTGTTGTATAACTCAATGAATTTTGAGGCAACCTTCTAGGCCCATCGGCTTCATTCCTGAGGGACTTGGGGGCAAAGGGAATTGATGTAAATAAGTCGATGATGATCGTGTTGCTTCCTGTGCAGCGAGAAATAAAGGTCAGATCCAGGAGGCTTAGATGACCATACCCAAGGAACTGTATGTAGCAGGCTAATTTCTTAGTTTGCAAATTTTGTAAACTATAAGTTACTTCAAAATTTTTACAAGCAAACATTTTGAATACTAAGTATATTTTGTCAATTTTTTATTTTTTAGTTCATGCTTTATTATGTTCTTTTAAATAAAAATATACCAAAGTCACTAGGATTTTCTTCTAAAAGCTTATAATTTTGCCTTTATGTTTAGGACAACAATCTATTTTAATTTTTTATGTGTAGTAAAGTATGGGCCAGTTCTTGTTTTGTTTGTGTACTTATTTATTTATTTGTTGTAGATGGACACAATATCTTTATTTATTTATTTTTACGTGGTGCTGAGGACGGAACCCACCAATGCCTCATGCATCTGAGGCAGGTACTCTACCACTGAGCTACAGCCCCAGCCCCCTTATTTTTGTTTTTAATATTAAAATCAAATTGTTCTAAATCGAAATTGTCTTTCAATATAACTACAATATAACTATAATTTAGTTATATTTCACAAGTTTTGTTATGATATATTTTTTAATTTTTACATTTTCTTTCAATTCATATTGCATTCATATTTTCTGTTTATTGTAAAACTATTGTTTTCCTCACTGACTTTTCTAGGCACCTTTGCCCTAATCAAAGGAACAGATGGGTGAGTTTAGTTTTGGATTCTATTAATTTCATTGGTCTATGTAACTACAAAGGCCAATGTACAGCAGCTTTCTGATATATTGATATCAAATAGTTTCATTTCTCAAGCTTTGTAATTTAAAAACATATTTTGATTCTTTTATTAAATTTTTTGCTTTTTTATATACATTTAAAAGTCATTTTAGCAATGTCTACAAAAAGTCTAGCTATAGTTGTGATATAGATTCCCTTGAACCTATTAATCAAATGGTTAGCACATTTAGTCTTCCTGTCCATTAACAAATTCATATTTATTTAGGTCTTCTTTGACTTTTTCCAGCAATTTTTAGTGCTTTTTAATTATATTTCTTTCAACTATTTTGCTAAACTTATTCTTAATATTTCATTTTTTAGATATTATTAAAATAATATTGATATAAATTTTATATTTCATTTGTTTATTACCATGTAGAGAAATATGATTGTCTTGACTTGTTTCCTATAAGATTACTAATTTTACTTTTTTCTAATTTAACTTTAATAGATTTTTATAGATAACTTAGAATTTTCTACATAGATATCGTTATATATAAGATTTACTAATTTATGTGACTTTTTATTTCTTTTCCTTGCCTTTTTGTATTGTTTAGTTTTCTTTGGGGGAAGATATATAATTAGACATTTTATTTATTTAATAAATGTAGGGATTTTTTTTGCTATTGATCTCATGAGTTGTATTTGTAAATTTGTGTCATTCCAATAGAAAAGTCCTCATCCATTTGTGTTTTTCTATTTCTTCTTGGGTCTGTTTTATAATTGTCTCTTCTAGGAATATTATTCACTTTATCTAGGTTATTAACATTACAGCCACACATTTTACAAGTAATATCTTATGCTTTTAATGACTGTAGTATCATTAACAATTTCTATCATATTTTTCCTGGTATTGGCAGTTCAAGTCATCTTTTTCTTTTGTTATTGTTTAATCTAATTGTAGTCCAACCATATTAGTCTTTTCAGAGAGCAGTATTTTTGTTTTTATTTTTATTTTATTAATTTTAATTATTATTTATGTTAAGCTTCATTTTTTTTGTTTTATGATTTTTCTTAAGTACTGTGTATTAAATATATGCCCTCAAACATGTTAGGTAATTACTCTACCTGAGTCAAATCCCCAACTCCTTTTACAGCTTCTCAATGTGAAATCTTGAGTAATAGATTACAGATTTTTTTCTTGCTTTAGTGTGAGAATTTAGAGCTATAAATTGTCTTTCAAGTAATTGCTTTAGTTATATCTCACAAATTCTATTGTGTTGTATTTTTTAATTTTTAAATTTCATTTAATATTTTCTAATTTCATTGTAATTTTTAAAAATATATTTATTGTGATCTGTTATTTAATTTCCAAATATTTAGGGATATTCTAGAAATTTTTCATTATTAATCAATAATTCTAATTTAATTCTGTTATAGTCAGAAGATGTGATTTGTTATCAATCAAATTGTAATTAATGATTTGTAATTTGTAAGGAACTCTCTTAGTGACATAGTAAATGTTCTATCCATTTATTCTTAAAAATATATATTTTACTATTGTTGCATGGAGTGTTCTGTAAATGCCAATTAGATCAATTTGGTTTATAATGTTGTATATATCTCTTGTACTTACTGATTTTTTAAAATTTATTCTATTAATTACTAGAAAAGGCATGTTTTGGAATCTCTACTGCTGTGTATTTTTAAATTTTCCTTTCTAGTTCTGTCATTTTGCTTGTTTGTTTTTTTCATGTACTTAGATTTGCCATTTCTGAAAACTTTCATCTATTTGTTAACATACAGGATCCATATGGTATCCTATTTCCTGTTTGAAAATTCTAACATTTTTTTTTTAAATGCAGGTCTTCTGGTAATTAATTCTTTTAACTTTCATTTGCCTAAAAATACTTTTAATTAGTCTTAATTATTGGAAGATAGTTTTGATGGTGTTTTTGATGGAATTTTTCTTTCAAGATTTTAAATATTTCATTTAACTGTTTTCTGACTAACTCACGATTAGGAGTCTGTGTTCATTTTATTCTATATGCTTGAGAGTAGAGAAACAAAAAGGGTAAGCCCTCCAGCTCACTATCTGGTAAAAGTTTCCAGATACTTTGTTAGTATCTTTGTTAGTACAGAAAGGCTGAAGCCACATAGGGCCCAGTAGCTGAGTTGAGGAGACAAAGTTGAAAGTCAGCCCAGGAGAAGGGAGCTATAATTTCAGAGTTCTGAGGAGGATGGGGCTGTTAAAAGATAAGAGTTCTATAAATCTGCATGTGGCTGTGTCATCTTTGAATAAAGGTTTGTACATTCATGTGAGGAAACCACTGAAGCTGAGAAAGACCCATTTAAAAACAAAAAAGGGCAACATAGCAACCCCTGAAGCTCACAGAGGTGGGACTACTTTACGTTCTAACCTCTTACAAGTCAACTTTATTTCTAATGGATTGCATTGCCTCTTCAGGAGGGAAAAGTTGTCCCACTACTAAAGACTGTTCCTTACCCTTACTAATAAAGCTTAAAAATTAAACCTCAAAAAGATGAAGCTTGTTATAGGTGATTTACTTGCACCTCTAATCATTCCCTCAGATCTTTAAAGGAATATTTTAAAAATGTGAAATAACAATGTCTACCATTCAACCAAACTTTCCTGACATGTCAAGAAGCAAGAATATATATAATTCATCATCGAGGGGAAAACCACTTAGTGCCAACTGTTGTTGTTTAGATATTAGGTGTCCCCCAAAAAACTCATGTGTGCAACAACGAAAGAATGTTTCCAGGTGAAATTATCAGATTATGAGAGCCTTTACTTAATCAGTGCATTAATCCCTTGATAGGGATTAACTGGGTAGTAAATGTGGCTGGAGGAGGTAGGTCCTTGGAGGTGCAGCTTTGGGGTATATGTTTGTACTTGTTGAACAGTGCTCTCTGTCTCCCTCTGATTCCTGGGGTCCTGTCCTGAGATGATTTCCTCCAGCACACTCTTCGCCACAATGTTCTGCCTCACCTTGGGTCCAGAGTGAAGGAGTCAGCCAACTATGAACTGAGACCTCTGAAACTGTAAGCCCCCAAATAAAACTTTTCCTCTTCTAATTGTTCTTATCTGTTGATCACAGTAAGAGACAAACTGACTAAAACAGCAACTGACCAAGAAACGACAAAGATAATAGAGTTAATAGACAATGGTATTATACAGCTATTATAAATCCACTATATATGTTCCAAAAAGTAGATGAAATATGAGAAAAAGGAAAATTTTATGGTTAAAAAATAATACCTGAGTGAACCTCTAGAAATGCAAATATCTGAGATGAAATGTAAAGTGATTGGAATTATAGTAAATTAGATACTCCAATAGAATAGATTACTGAATTTGAAAACAGCAGTAGAAATATGAAACAGATGAAAAAGACTAGAAAACAAATGAAGGGATCTTCCATAGATTAGCGAGCAGCCTAGATGGTACAGAGTCCCGGGAAGAGAGCAGACAACTGACCAGCACTATAAGAAACACTAACTGTAGTCACTGGCTAGAATAAAAAGGATTTTAGATTGAAACATGGATTTCTACAAAGGAACAAACACCTGAAATATGTAAATATAAGCAATCTATTTTTTGTCAGAATATTTACCACATTCTTTATCCTTGAACACTAGAATACATCTGTTTTGGTGCTCACCTAATATTTTTCTGCTAAATAATAATTTTTTTAACTCCCAAATTTCAAGTCTTTTGGGACTGTTTTCTTCTATTTTTTTTCTTAATTTATTTTTAAATTAGAGAAATATCTATTACATATTTGGAATCTCTGTTGTCTGACTTTCATATCTAGCATCATCTCCCTTTGTATGTTTATTCTTTTCCTTTTCATTTTGTGAAACGTATATGTAATCTCAGATCTTATTCTTGTATTTCAGAAAAATTTTATTCAATTTTAAGTTTTTTTGTTCCTAAAAAACTGTAAAACTGATTTATTTTGTGCATATGAGAACACTTGTCTAAGTTTTAGATTTAGCATCTTCTCAATTTTGTCTCTATATTCTCTTCCATTTTATTTTGTAAATTTTTTCAAATCTTTATAAAATTTATTCTTTTAATAATAAATTATAACTATTTAATACTAAGATAACATATGTATTTTTCTTTACTTCATCCTCCCTAGTATTATCTTCTATGAATATGGAGCCTCAGCTATTTGTCTGCATACTTTGAGATTTAGAACCTAGCTAGATTCATATTGGAATAAGATTTTCATTATGTGTAGACTTTGAGCAGAAAGTTGGGAAAGCAATTTATATAAATCGCCTATTAGCTCAAATTTAGTCTTTCAATGATTCTTTCTTTTCCTTCTACTCCTTTTTATTTTTAGGTACTAGAAATTGAACTCAGGGTTGCCATACCATGGAACTACATCTCAGCCCTTTTTAAATTTTGTCTTGAAGTAGGGTCTCACTAAGTTGCTTAGATCAGCCTTAATTTGCCATCCTTCTTAGCTAGAATTACAGGTGAGCACTACCAGGCTTCATCTAGTTTTTAATTTGATTAATATTTGTTGAGACTATTGTATTGTACTCATTGATGTTAGAGATTTGGAAAAAAAGTTAAAAAAAAATGTCTCCCCTTGTGGAATTTATTGGTATGCTTATAATAATGCTTACATCTTTTGGAGTAATATGAATCTATGTCAATGTAAATTTAATTCTGTTTCCTTTCTTCAAATCCAAATGTGTATAGCTCAATTAAAGTCCCACTCTTTCCCTTCTTGTAAAACTCAAATAAAATCTAATTTACTTGCTTTTCTGTCCAATGGCTCTCTCCCTTCTTCTCAGATATTACCATTTTATTATTTGTAGGGATGTGCAGATTTTGTTTTAAATAATCTCACTTTAACTCATCAATGTGCTATCATAGTATTTTAATTCTTATTTTATGGGCATTTTGAATATATTTGTTTCCCATAATAGAATAACTTCTTTGGATCTGTGATCAGTTTATGTGATATAAGTGCTCAATGGAATATTACTCAGCTTTAAAGAAGAGTGAAATTATGGCATTTTCCAGTAAATGGTTGGAGTTGGAGAATATTATGCTAAGTGAAATATGCCAATCCCACAAAACCAAAGGCCAAATGTTTTCTCTAATATTCAGATGCTAATTCACAATAAGGTGGGGGCAGGAGGGGGGCACAAGGGAAGAATAGCATTATCTTAGATTAGGTAGAGGGAATTGATGGGAAGGAAGAGGAGGGGATGTGGAGACAGGAAAGATAGTAGAATAAAACAAACATTATTTACTGTACGTATATATGTATGTGACTTCATGACCAATATGTACACTCAGAAAAATGAGAGATTATATCCCATCTATGTATGATATATCAAAGTGCATAAATGCATTTTACTGCCATGTATAACTAATTAAAACAAATAAAAAAATTTTTTAAAAAGAAAATAGATTTTATTCAGTAACAGATTTTATTCGTAGTAGGGAAAAGACATGTTCTCCCTCCCAATTTGTACAAAAGGTATTTTAAAAGGAAAATGGGGGAGTAGGAAGGAGGAGCAAGAAAGGGCTTAAATAGGACGAGGAAAGTGAAAAGTTACTAAAAGTGGGTATGAGGCTTGGTCAGTGCAAGAGTGATTAGGCCTGCTTTGTCTGGGCCAGCAGGCAATTATTGAAGTTAGGATTCAATCCTTTCCCAGAGCCTTGGAGACAGAGAATGTGTCTTTCCTGAGGAAGACATTTCAAAGGGAAGGCTTCCTGTTCCTTGAGAAAGACGCTCCAGGAGATACAAACATATATATCTCAAAGGGACAGACAGAAGGATTTACAGTTGTAAACCTTTTAGTAAATTCCTTTAAGAAAGGGTGGGTCAGGGGCCTATTGTCAAGGACTGGCTACAGAAAGCAGTAAATTCTTTTGACGGCCTTGAGCTTTTTCAGAAAAAAACCCAGAGATGGACAGAGATAACCCAAGGGAGCTATGTCAAATCTTTTGGTGCAGGGGTGTGAGTGGAGTTGGTATGTGCAGAGTTCTCAGATCCTACTTTGTATTTCTCACACAGGATTCCTGGCACATAGTAAGTTCTCCATGTATTTAATCTAACTTATTTAAATACTAATGTCCTTTAAAAGCCAAATCTCAATTACCATTTTGCTTTGTATTAATTGACCTATTCATTACTGCATATACCCATGCTCCCATGCCAGGGCCATCTCTTACCACTATGCTGTTTATACACTGCACTAATGTGTCTGGTGAAGGGATAAGAGAGAGTAAAGTCCAAGTTTTTCATTTGCTGTAGGCCCCAACACCAGTGCTTCACATCCTCTGAATTGCCCAAATACACTATGCGAACAAAGTCTGTCCTGCCTGTTACAATGCTTCTCATAAACTAAAAAAATAGGGTTTGCAAAGAAATACAAGATAGACATGTTCTAATTTTTTTGCTCTAGACAGTTGAAATAAAGGCAGTTTCCACCCAAATTTTCCAATAATTATGTTTTTTTTTTTTTTTTTTTTTTTTTAGAAAAAGGAGTTCGGTTTGCTAAGGTTCAGTTAGAGAGTGTGATAGTCCTTTATAAAGGTCTGTTTGATATGGACTTTACTGAATGTCATCAAGATCATGGGTCTGTAACAAGGCTCTCAAATATAATCACTGCCTTGGGAACCAGGTCATAACCAGGAGAAACAGATTCATCTTGAGGGAATTGACTGTCTTTTTTGTTTATTTTTGGATTAGGGTAGATTTATCTTTTTATTATCATTCCTTTACAGGTTTATATTCAAGTAGGGTCATGATTTTTTCTTGACTAATACCAATTTTCTTTTTATAAATTCATGGCCTTTGGGTTTTGTTTTGATTTTGACAGGCTCTACCTGTTTTTCAACTCAATAGTTTGCAAGTGTTTTGTTCTTTCATGTACTGACCATTAACCTACCTGTCAAAAGAAATTACAGCAAAGTAAACACCTATTTTGAATTTTTTTTTTCAGTGCTACAACTTCACATTTTATATTCTATAAGAAATCTTTATTTTTATTTTTCTGGCACTGGGATCAAACCCATCTATAAGAAATCATTTAAAGGCAACAGTGATGATGGCAAGTAATTCATCTGTTTGGATTAAGAAAATTAGTTTTCAAAATTTTCTTGGTAGCATATGATATTTAATATAATAATATATTCTTCTTTTAGAAAAAGTACCTAGAAAAAAAGCTATAACAGCTAGGGTATGCATTAGTATCCTGTACTAACCTTAACTTTACTAATATCTACCTTTCTGGTTTTGTGTAATCAACAGAACTGGCTTCCTTCCAGCTTTTGTCTCAAACAAAAATAGATTCAAATGTCTTCCATTAAGCATTAAAGAAGTAAATTGTTGCCCACTTGTAAGAAGCAAAGATTCTTATTTGTCTGTTTTAAGACTCATCAGAGCTCATTCTTCAGTTACCATGGAAACCAACTTCAGCTACATTTGAGAGGGTCTTGGAACAGAACCGAAATGTCTACACTAATAGGAAAGACATGCTTTCTTTAATTTACTTTTTTTTTTTTTTTTTTTTTTTTTTTATGGTCTTAGCTAAAGTGCCAAATTATTCAGACAGACCACATTTAGTTGGATATTAATGATCCTGAAGATAATTCTTAAGGAATTTTTCTTTCAGGGAAAGGAGACTTAAAAGTTTGATTCATATTGATTTTTAACTTATATGTTTTCAGATAAATAAGTGACATTTTAAAAAGTTTTATAATCTTCAGTATTTACTATAGTTGCATTTTTGTCAACATGACAAAAATAATAAAATCCAAGTTTAAGAGATATATATGATTGTCTCAATTGGTGTAGTTACAGGTATTGTTGCAATAAATTGAACATTTCTCCAATAATGGAATTTTATAGTTGTATTATAAAGGAAGCATTTATTTATGATTAATAATAATAATTTATGGTTATGTTTTACTTTTTAAAATTTTATATGCTTGTTTCAATTTTAATAAACAATTATATTTTTATTTGAAATTTATCTTTCATGCTTGAAAAATTTTTGAGGAGTAAATGAATTTATGAAACAAAAGAGGACTAAAGACTTTTTTTAGAGTTAGCCTAGCCCTTTGACTTTCCATTTGAGGAAAACATTCCCAGGTGATTTCCTAATGTAATACATGCAATATGACCACTACTCAAATCCGAAATTCTTAAACCTCAGTCCAGCATTGTTGGGCCTTTCCGCGTGACTTTTTTTTTTTTAAATAGTATTCCTATTTCCTATTGTTTATATATGAATACTGTCTAAATGGTAGTGCTATTTTATGTCTATTAAATTGACTGAAAAATCCCAAACTCTGTGTGTTGGCCTTTTGGTCAGAAGTACAATTTACCTTAGGTATAAACACAGTATATCAGTAAAAGAAACCTGCCCCCGCTACCAAGTTTTCTAAATCTGTGTGTATTAAAAAACTCCAGGGGGGCACTAATATTTTGAACAGAAAACCATGTGGGATATAGTCAGGAATAGATTATATAGTGTTGGTTATTAAATACATAAATATGAATGGACATGGAAACACACATTCACTTTTTTGCACATGGACCTACCTCACAAGTGGTGGTAGCCTGTTTTTTCATGCTAATGTTTTTTATTGGCATGGATAATTGAGAATTTATATATATGCACATATCCTATTCCTATGGAAATGAAAATACTGTTCCATCCTGAAAACATTAAACAAGGTTTTGATTAACACGGATCAGAAATAACATTGGAAAAAGCACTGGATGTAGAATTTTAAGTCTTGCATTCAAATTTTAATGATACCACTTACTGGCTCTTGAAGGGGATTTATAAATTACAGAAATAAAAAAAATTATAGACATTAAGTAAAAAATTATGACCAATGAATACGAGAAGCATGGGTTTTTTACTGGGACAGGATTTATACTTCCACAGCCATTTATTTGTAAAATGCTGGCTGCTAAATAAAGGGCCTTCTCCTCATTGATAATGGTTACACCAATCTGGATACTTTTGCTGACATTTCTTTATTGTTTTCAAAGAAGCTACATTTAGAGAAGTTTCAAAGATGACTGTCATTTGTGGCACTTTATTCTTAAACTGACTGAGTAGCCAAATTACTTGCTTAACACCACTTGTCCGTATGGATTACTTAATGAAGTTTAATGTAGTAGTTATTCTGTCTTTGTTTTATTTACTTCAATTATTTATATAATGTCCTTATAGCCTGAAGTTATCATATTACAAAAGATATTGTATTAAAAATTTATTACTTGATAATTATGTCCTATTATTCCCCTCCATATGACATACAATCCAGAGAATGAAATTTATTCATTCCTCTAAGGATAAAGTTTGATGGCAGATGAACAAATACTGATTTTTATTAGTAAAATAGTTTTCATCTAAAATGTAAACATATATAAAAAAAGCATTTTATCCAACTGAAAACTGCTTAAATGCTTTGAAAGGTTATAAGGCATTCAACTTGTTCACCCATCAGAAAGTCAAACTGTTCAACTTTACAAAAGATTTTTATGTTATGTTACTACTGATAATTGCCCACAGATACTGTCTTTTGCTACTAATAATCATTAATAAATGAGGACAGTTGGGTAGCATTCTAAACCAATCAATTTAGCATAAATCTCTTTTAATGACCTGTTTTAGAGGGTTAACAATTATATGCTTATTTCACCTGGGGAAATGCAAGTAAAAAACCTTTGAGTCATTTTATTAAAGCATGACTCTTATACAAAGGTAGTATAAACATGTGTCAAAGATGCATTTGACTACTAATAAGGGTGCCAGTAAAATGGTTAGACTCCTCTAAGAACATATGAGATATACACACATTACATTATAGATATACTTTATATGTGCATGTGTAAATATGAATATACACTTATGTATACTTATATACTCTATATACACACATACATATTCTATATATATGCATATGGGTGTAGAGATAGCTCTCTATTTCTATAGAGAGAGATGGAGAAAGATATTGAGAGAGAGAGATTGAGATTGATTTATATTAAGTCAGCCAGGAAAGAAAAGTCTTGCTAAATAAATTTACTCACTAAGAGACAAAACTAATTAATATCCTACAGGGCAATAAAACTATAATCTTTTAGGTTATCTTTTCTGAGAGAAATCATTTGCACCTCTACTGGAAAAAAAATCTATATCATTGACAGGTAATTCACAGAAACTGGCCCTTAATCAAAGATAACTAGTAAATCAAACAATAGTATATCCTCTCGAGAATTAGATAATCCTCAGGTAGTCCTGTTAGAAAATGTTCCAATATGATATTGAAATGCCATACAGGGATGGCTTTCTCCTACTTAGAATTTGATACAATTTTCTGTAGCAGTATTAATTTCTTTTCCCAGTATTTCAAGACTGTTTTCTGTAGTTCTAACATTACCATGATCTAATGAAATTCCCTATTTTGAATTCGACTGCTTAGCATCACAGAATATGTATATTTGCATGAGGAAATTTTTTTTCCAGAAATTTTCCAGGACGTGCAGAATTTTAATGTCAGAGAAGGGCCTTGATCTTAATGCATGTTCCAACAGCAGGGAGACAGGAATAGACTGTATATGAATATAATATACTAAAATATAAAAGCCCCCAAGTATCTTTCTCTACATGGTGAGAAACCCTGAAAAAAGTGAAGACTTTTATTATGAATGTTGTCCATAGCATTTTTGAGTATTTTCAATTTATGATGTACTTAGTTCATTTTGCATATCTTACTTTCTTTTTGCCCCGTTGCCATCAACTCGTCATTGCTGTCCATGCTATGCCTTGGGCCCTTCATTTCAGGGTCACTCTCGGTCCATAAGATTCACAACTGTGTTTGCATACTGCTCTGTATTTTGTTTATCGCACAAGGTACATTTTCCTTTTTAGAATAAAAGTACTATATGTGAGATCTGAAGTTTGAATGTGAGATTTATTTGAACCTATAAAGGGAAGAACTAATGTCCTTCTCTCAATAAAGTTGAAAGCACAAGTCTATAATGTATTGTTTCTAAAAGGAATTTATATTAAAAATATTGCAATAAGAGGTTACAGAATAGCAAATTGAAGGGCATATGTGGAAGGTTTTGCCTGGGGGAGTGAAAGTAAATAACTTTGAATCATTTTATCAAAAGAATGCTGTTACCACTACAAACCAAAGAAAGAATAATAAATGAGAATTTAATACACTTGACCTTTAGACTGTTAATAGTTGATACATATAATCCCAAATCACTGGAGCTTTTTATTCTTCTACATTTACTTTTTATATAAAAAACTGACTTTAAAAACATAATCTTAGACTTATAGAAAAATTGATATGATAGTACAAAGTTTTTTATACCTCATACCTCGTTTCCCTGCTTGATGTCTCACATTATATATCATAATTAATAAGTAATGAACTAATATTGATATATTAGCTAAAGTCTGCACATTATTCAGATTTCCTTAGTTTTTAGACAGTGTCTTATTTCTGTTAAAAGATTTCATCTGAGTTCAGGGGTGCATGCCTGTAATCCTAGCGGCACCAGAAGTTTAGGAAGGAGAATCACGAGTTCAAAGCCAGCCTCAGCGAAAGCAAGGCACTAAGCAGCTCAGTGAGACCCTGTCTCTAAATAAAATACAAAATAGGACTGGGGATGTTGCTCAGTGGCTGAGTTCCCCTAATCAATCTTAGGTTCCGTCCCCACCAAAAAAAAAAAAAAAAGATGTAATCTAGGATGTCACATTAAATTTAGTTGTCTTGTCTTCTTATTCTCCTCTTGGCTTGATTTGTTTTGGATGAGGCAGTTTCAAACACTGCCCAGGTGTTCCTGGTCAGGATTTTTTTTTTTTTAATAGAATACTTCTCAACTGGAATTTGGTATTTTCTTCATGGTTAGACTGGGATTATGAGTTTTGGAAGAAGAACACAGAGAACTGCCACTTTCATCACCTTACATAGGGGACTTGCTATTTATATGACTCATCATTGTTGATATTAACCTTGGTTACCTTGCTGAAGCAGTGTGTTTGCCAAGTTTCTCCACTGGCAGTTACATCTCCATCCCCCACCCCCATGAATTCCTTAGAAGCAAGTTACTAGGCACAGCCACACTGAAGGAGAGAAGAGTTCTTATATCATTTCTTTGACAGCAGAGTCTCTATATAAATTATTTAAACTTATGCATGGGAAATTTGTCTCTTCTGTGCCTTTTCCTTTTGGTATCAGAGATTGAACCCAAGGGTATTTAATCATTGAGCCACATTCCCAGCCCCTTACTGTATTTTATTTAGATACAGGGTCTCACTGAGTTGCTTAGGGCCTCACTACATTGTTTAGGCTGGCTTTGAACTCATGGTCCACCTGCCTCAGGCTCACATGCTGCTAGAATTATAGGCATGTGCCACCACACTTGTCCTTCTACTCCATTTTTAAATTCAATATTTAGTCATGTAGTTCTGGAAGTATGGACTCATGGATATTTATTTTCATGTTGTGTTATAAACCAATACTGTTTTTGTTTTGCTTTGTTTTATTGCTCAAATTGTCACAGCTTCAACCACCGAAAGATCTTTCAGTTTGCTCATGTCATTTTGACTTGCCCTCATTATGTGGGGGAGTTTTTGTTTTCATTTTAAGTACTTCTGTGCTTTTTGATACTACAAAATGGTTCATGTGCATCTTGTCTATTTCCTGTGCCAGCCCTAGAATCAGCCATTTCTCTCTGGTGATTTTATTGGAGAATGGTATCAGAAACCAAGAACTAGGGTCTAGGTTTCCTCCTTGCTGCTGAGCTGTTATTGCTTCTGGTCCTGTCAGCTGACCCAGCAAAAAAGCACATGTGTGTTTACCAACCACTGTGTACACGCGTATCTGTGCATTTATATTAAGCTAAACAGGAGATTATGTTGATGTCTCCAACTCAGATTTTAAAACATACTTTTGATTAAGAAAAGGAATTCTTTTCCATGTAAAGGAATTACTCATTTCAAATCCTCTTTGAGTTCCAATTTTGAGTTTGATTTTTGACATTATCTCTGCTTTGCTTAAAAATTTGTTACACTGGGCTGGGGATATAGCTCAGTTGGTAGAGTGCTTGCCTCGTATGCAAAAGGCCCTGGGTTCAATTCCCAGCATTACCACACACACAAAAATAAATAAATAAAAGTTACACTACCTCTATTTGAACATTTAGGGGGTAAATACAGTTTGTCTGATTTAAGTAGGAGATTATTCTAGATGTATATCTTTATTATTGGCAATACCCTAGATATAATAATCAACTTATCCGTTTTTATTTGATCACCACAGTGAAATTCTAAAAAGACAGTTTGGGCTGAGGAGAAATTAATTATTATCATTAAGGTGTTTATTTAATTTTTTTGATTAGTGACAAACATATGGGAAAATTATAGCAAACAAAGCAAAACAGATAATCACTGGGTCAATGGAACAATCAGAACTGTACAAAACTGTGTTGCATCTATAACATGAATTGAATTCCTGAAGATAACTAAGAAGTGATCAGTTTCAAGGGATTCAAGATAATCAATATAAGATGAAAATAACACTAGACTTAGGTAAGAACTTAACTTAGAGCATCTGATTTTATAATGATGGGTTAACTATCTCTCCTTTTCTCAATTATGTTGAAAATGTCCATGATGACATTTTTTTAGATGACAGGGAGGCTTGAAGCTCAAGTATCTGATTCCCCCCCACTCTGTAAATCCTCTCCAATATGAACAAAGCCATGAAGAAAACTGTTGTTGAGCTCTGAGTTTCTAATCACAGACTTGTTTGCTGAATGACCCTGAGCTTGAAGGGTGCATGGGTTTGAGAGACAGAACCGACAGAATTTAGGAAGCGATCAGAGCAATTTTATTTTCTTAGAGAACTGACCAGAATCAGCAGGAAAAAAAGCCTGCTGCATTTTGACTCAATTGTACTGTATTGATTCGACTTAATGGATTTGATTTTTTCAACAGGTCATAACACCCACAAACAGACCTGGGTCACAGAAATTGGTGTACACCGAGCTCCACTCTACTCACCTAATCTTAAAGGGAGAAGCCAAGTACTTCTTTCAGCTGACTAGCCACTTTTTTTTGGTGAAACTCCCTAGAGTTGCATTTATAAACTCTTATCTTTGCCCTTGATTAGGGAGACAGTTCTCACAGAAACTGTTCCCTTCCTATGCATTTATATATGAATCAATCTTCAATTCTTTGGACTGTTTCAGAGTTATTCTTTGCTAGTTAGTGAGGAGGGCTTACCCTTCAGAACCTTATCCCTTTGTACTGGATCAGATTGTCTCTGCCTTGTTCACAGCAAATTCAGCTTATCCCACACACTAACTGCTCAGAATCTGAATACTTGGAAAGAATGATGTATCCATGCCATGGACAAGATAATTTCTAATAGATATGACAAAGGTAAGGCAATATTAAAGGTAGACACTGAACTGAACCATAATTCCTTCCCAAGTGAGGAATAAGAAAGTTTTGGATTAAAGTAGAAGAAACTAAAGAATTCCACTTAGCCCCCAAACTAGAGTTTTGAAGAATATGAATGTGTCAGGTTGTGAGATAAGTGCTGGTGGTGGGCAGCGAATGCCATGTAGAATCTTTGTGGGAATGGACAAAATATCACGAGGCAACTGTTATTAAAAAGTATTTTGCAAACAGTATTAATAAAAACATCTAAGATAAGATACTTGTCTCTTTCAAATACAGTAGGTAGCCTTAGGGAAAACCAGTGACAGAATTCATAGCAATAACTCTGGGTATGCTTTTGACACAGCAAGGAAGCAGCAGGAAGGAATGAAAGTGGATTTAGTAAATGTTAAATTCAAGCAGTTAAAAAAAAAATCAAGTCCTACAACAATTAAAAAAAAAAGAAATTAAAAGAAAATATTGAATTATAAGAAACAAAAAGGGTAAATAAACCCACAAGTTGTTTCTTTGATACTGGCATACGTGACAACATAAATGAATCTCACAGATAGGCTGAATTAAACAAGCTGAATAAAAAAGAGCATGTATGGTAGGACTACATCTAGGCTGTTTTCTATCAAGCAAATACATGGTGAAAAAAAAAAAATCAGAACATACTTGCCTGTATTTTTTGCATGTGAGTTTTGACAAGTGAAGGAGTCCAACACCCAAAATATGTCACCCTAGGGTGCTGATTATTTTCAATGGAAGGAATTTAAGAGAATAGCAGTTGCGGGAAGAGGCTTAACTTTGGTGTCTCCTTCTCTGCTTAAAGTCTAGACCTGCTGAAAAAGAAGACCTCACCTTTGGTTCCTTTCCTGAGTTGCAACCTGGACACTAGACAGACTTTTGTCACACTGTTATAGTGCTGGGACCTTCCAAGAAAGTGAGGCACTGCAAGGACCCGCTCTTAAAACACAGATTCTTGGGATTAAGTCAGAAAGATTTCAGACACAGTCGCTCAGAGTAACAAGAATGAGTTTATTGAGGGAATAGAAAAAGGGAAGGGGATACTCTCAAGGGAGAGAGTGGGTCCTCTCAGAGAGGAGAGGGACAGTGTGCCTCTCCTGCACTCCAGTTTTATTGGGGATCCCAGATAAGTTTCCAGAGAGTCCCACCCAGGTCCACCTCTTGACTTTTTAAAAAATATTTTTATTAGTTGTAGATGGACTTTACTTATTTATTTGCTTTTATGTGGTGCTAAGAATCAAACCCAGTGCCTCACACATGCCAGGCAAGCGCTGTACCACTTAGGCACAACCCCAGCCCTAACTCTTGACTTTTGACTGACAGCAGGGTAACATCAGACTTTCAAGTCCCTACTGCCATGGCCTTGGCCTTGGCCCAGGCCCATGACTAGTTCTAATTAGATTCTCAACTATATATTCTTTCAGAATTTATGGTTAGGAGGAACTACCCTTACCTCCCAGAGTTTCAGGATCTGGTCCTTCAGGGTGACTTGGGTTCCTCTTATTGACCTTAATTTGGGCATGCATTTCTTCTGCAGTGAAAAGGTTGCTAAGGACTGTGACATAGGCTGTCTACTGAGGCTAGGCAGGGCTGCAGGTAAATTGCTTCTTGCAAAAGAAAGCACGTGGAGGTCAGCACAGTGGACCCATTTTATAGAATTATTCTCTTAACCTCATGTTCCCATCATCCTCATCTGTTTGTTTCCTAGTGTACTGTTAGTGGTTTTCCATTTCGGTCCCAATTAATATCCCAAAGAGGATCATTTACCATCCAGTATCTGTACTGTTGAATCAAAGAACTTTATCCCAGGCCACTTACTTTTTCCCAAGCCCATTGAATTCCCTAAACAATTTAAATTATCCTTTTAAAAATTATATATGTCCTTTATTCCTTCTCTCCCCTATAGAAAAGGTATATATACGCCTGGATTGTGTTGGGCTAGTGGATAAATACATTTTGTAATTGCCTTTCTACACAGAATAAACTTATGTAAATTTTCTTCTATTTAATCTGTTCAATCCAGTGAACAGTCAGAGGGTGAAGGGCAGCCTTTCCTTTTGTTCCTACATCTGGGAACGAGTATATGGGAACTTCTTAGGGTGATGAAAATTTTCTTTATACACTCCTTTTGTTAGGAGTGTTGATTGTAAGTATGTATTTGTCAAATTTCATCAAAGAAGACTTAAGTTTTAAGAAACTATTGTACATAAATTTTACTTAAAAACAAACCAACCCATAAACAAGTTCTTATTAACAAGCTTACCTTTTTTTGGTGGTATCAACTAACAAATTTGAAACTAATCTATGCCTTTCCCTGGACTGGATAAAATTAGTTAAAACAATATGGAGGGGATAGTGTTGTGGCTCAGTGGTAGAGCGCTTGCTTAGCATGTGTGAGGCACCGGGTTTGATTCTCAGCAATGCATATAAATAAATGAATAAAATAAAGGCCCATCAATATCTAAAAAATTTTTTAAACAAAACAATATGAATAATGGGATCTCATTTTATCACTTCAGAACATAATGCATAAAAATACTGAAAAGGTGAGAAGGCAAATGTTGCCTGTGGTATTGAATTGGACTTGGAACTCATTAAGTTAGATATAGAAATAAATGTAAAAATAGTTTCTAAAGATTTTCCAGGTCCCTTTATCAAAGGAATTAGTGGCAAGGCCACATCCATAGCAATGAGCATATGTAACATACAGATCTTAGTATCTTAAGTACTATTTTTCACTAAAGGAAATCTGGTTTCCTTAGGAAAACGCAGATGTCAGTCCTGGGGGAGGAAAATTAGGAAATGAGCATGAATTACTTCATTCTATTCAGAAGTAAGCAAATGTTCAACAATCCTAGAGACAGATCAAAAGATAAAATGAGAGCCTGAGCAGAGGCATGGAGCACAACCCTTGCCCCCCTCTGCTGAGCACATAGGAAGACAGGCAGTGGAAGACAGTGCTGGGAAAGTCTCCATAGGAGCACATCTCTAACAAATACTGGCCCAGCGGAATCACCTACAGGAGCATCCCGAATGACATTTAATTAACAAAAACTCCACCATGGCAAATCAAGACAGAGACCACAAAAGAGAGAATTCCCCCCCCCCCAAATATGCAAGTAGCCTTAGAAAAATTCACAAAGAGGAGTATGATAAGCAACAGAGAAATTCTCTTCACAAATGTATCGAAGCAGGTCTGGACTCATCTTCTTTTTCTTCTCATATACCTGGGACAGAAATCATAGAGGAAATAACTTCCAGACACATTGATGGAGTCCAAGGGCGATCCTGTTAACACTTCCAAATGAAAGCATGTAGTGTACAGAGAATCCTCAAGCTCTACAGACAGACGCACTCTTACAGCAAGTAAAAGTGAAATGGCTGCTGAAAACCAAGTTTGTGATGGATGATACAGAAGAAGTCCTATTAGAACATTAATAAATCTAATGAGGTCCTCCTCTTGTATCATAAAATGAAACCTAAAGATAGAAATAACAGGTACTTTCCCACAAACTACTGCAGTAAAACCTACTGAACGGTGAGAAGAGTGATAGGTAATTAGAAAAAGTATTCTTTTTCTTTTTCTTTTTCCCCACCCCCAATTGTAATTCTGTTTTCTAATAGAGAAAATTTCTTTACAAGTTAAGGTTGTTTGGATGGATACCTTTCAGGAAAAGGTTGCAATTTCATGAGGAATTTCCTGTAAACCACAATTCAATACATTGGTGAGGACATGTGAAAACAAATTTAGAAACAGGAAACAGTTAACAGAGCTAATGAAAAAGCAATATAATTTGAAACTTAAAGAAAAAGAACACAGCATCAAGGGACTCTTGCTGGCTAACTCCAGGATAAGTTAGAGATCAAAAGAAATAATGATAGAAATGGATTATAACTAATTTAATACAATAAGAATCCATGAATCCATATAGATATAAGTATATGGGAAAGAATTAGTGTGCTTCCTTACAGAATGCTAATACAGAAAGAATATTGACTTGAAAGAGTGATTGACTTGAAAAGCATTTAACAATGTTAAAACAAGTAAATGTTTCAAGGGATTCAGGATATATACATAGTCTCAAATTGTCAAATTACATGTTAATTACAAAAGGAGAAACAATTACTTGGAAGTGGAGAAAGTCTGCAGATGTTACCAGAGTGATCAAAGCTAATCAGCGTCACTACTTTGGAAAAAACAACTAACTTTGTATTACTCCTTATATTTTGCACTGATAATGGCTCCACATCACTTTTGTGATAATAGTACCAACATGAATAACACAAACCTGATCATGAATAAAGATCAGACAAACTTGTATTGAGGCATATTCTATAAAATCACTGCCCTGCCCTCTTCACAATTTTAGGGTCAAGAAAAGTAAAGAAAGGCCAAGGAATTCTTTCAGATTCAAGAAGAATTAAAGTAATATATTAAAGCAATGCTATAAAATGATTGTGATATAAATAGATTTTAATATAGAGTATGGATTCTATACCAGTGTGCCAATGTCTACCTTCCTAATTTTAACAACTATATTATGGTTAAGGAGGAAAATATCCTTTCCAGGAAATATATACCAAAGTGTTTAGAGAAAAATAGATATGATATCTTCAATGTATTCATAGATGACTCATTAGAAAATAGCAGAATGTAGAATAGTAGTAGAGATCCATATATATATTATATATTATATATATGGATCTCTACTACTAAATGCAAAGTAACACAGCAAATGGAGCAAAATGTAAATAATGGTGAATTTGACTAATAGGCATATAGGAGTTTCTTATCATACTCATTTGATTTTTAGATATTTTTTAAAAGTCATCAAATAAGTTTTTAAGTTTATAAAAAAGAGATAATAGTCTCTACATAATTTAATGCAAACTAAAAGGAAATAAACAAATAAGTTTAAGAATGAGAAAGAAGATATATGCATACCCAGTGACTACTAAAAGGTGAAAATAATAACAGTACAACTCTACTTATAAATTTGAAAATAATTTTATGGAAATTTTTGATGGAATTTAAAGTAGCAAAAAAAAATTATTTGCTGAATATTAATTGAATGAAAAATTCTCATGGTATATAGGTTTAAAAATAAAAGCAGTTTATAAATACACTGACTCTAGTTTAAAAAATAGATATAAAATCAGAATTGGAACATATATGTAAAACAATTTGATAACAGTGACTATTTCCATGTAGATAGATTAGGGCATTTTATCTTTGGGGTCTTTCTGCATTTTCCAAATGTTAGGCAAGATTGTGTGTTACTTTTTCAATAGCTACAAAAAAAAAAAAAACACTCTCAATAAATCTTAAAAAATATCTAAGAAAACAAATTAGAAAAATATGTGCAATGCCTCTGGAAACTGAGGATTAGAATTCATCATATATCAGAATCTTGGAAGGATTTATACTAATTACAAGCAGATGTTAAGATTTAAACAACTCTAATCATAGCCAATGAACGCTTGACCTTTTGCCCTGGAACAGAGCAGTGGGGAATGCACACAGCCCTCGACAGGAAGAGGGTCAACAACCGGCAAGCTAGCTGGACACTGCCTTCCCATTGCAGATGCTTTCTGAGAGAAAGAGTTCCTCTCCCAAGTCCCATGGTAACCTATTCTTTGCACACTGGTCTGAAGACCTGGAATATTGTCTGGGTGGATATCTTACCTCCACAGTTTTGCTTTCTAGTTTAGAGGCCAGAAATCTCCAACATCAGAAAAGCTGAGGATGACTGAGAAAGATAATCACAATTTCATTTGGTAAATCACCTAGAGGGTTAAATCTATTATTAAAATATGTCTATATAACAGAATGAAATTACAAAGAGGGAACCCATTTTTTTTTTTTTTTAAAGATGAGTACAAGAAATGTGGAGAAGGAAAAGGAGACAGCTACAACAAAGTCTACTAAAGAGTAAATATAATTTAGGTGGAACATTAATTTTTTGGTTAAATTCTCCCATGAAAAGATAGACTAACATTTGTTTAAAAAATAAAAATCTATCTTTATACTAAGAACCAAGAGGTAAAATAAAGGGAAGAAGAAAGATATATTAGGCAAATGGAAATTAAAACACACACATGCACACACACACACACACACACATACACACACATACACTGTGATATTAATATTGATGTACCAGAATTCAAAAGTATTCAACAAAGATTATTTATAGTGATTGGTTAAAATTAAAATTGGTGTAACAACCACTAATATTTGTTTACCAAATAGCAAAGAATAGAGATTTTGGACAGACTACCAATGTAATTATACATGTATATGATATTCTATACCTACATTTCTGATTTTCTTACACACATAGGACCATTATGAAAATTGATCAGACACTGAGCAGATAAAAAAAATCAAGAAACTAAATTTGGCAAGTATGCCTTTTCACTAAAAATGTAAAAACTAAAATCAATAACAAAGAAAACAGGATAAACTTACTTGCTATCTAGTGAAAACCACCCTTTAAGATGATCTCAAGAATAGGATTTTTTAAATGAAATGTAAAACCCCAAGAGAGTAATAGAAAAGACAACATACCAGATAAAAACCTGAAGGGATACAATTCAATCTCTATCTCATGCAGAGAATGCCTCATGCAGATGTCCTGATACTTCATTGAGAAAGAAATACTAAGTTGAATAAAATAAGTATTCAATTTGGCAAACTGGGGAAAGAAAAAAATAAAACTAAAACAAGGAAATTAAAATATAAGAGGAGAAGAAATTTGTTAGAGGTAAAAATTGAAATTAGAGGGTACGTTGGTTAGTTTTTATTGTAGAACAAACCATTCCCAAACTGAAATTTGCTTACAAAAAACACATTTACATGGTGATATATTAGTCAGCTCTATGTTGTTGTGACCAAAATCCTTGAAAATACCAACTTACAGGGGGAAAAGTTTATTTGGGGCTCATGTTTTCAGAGGTTCAGTCTAAGGTCAGCTGACTCCATTGCTTCAAGCTGGAGGTGAGGCAGAACATCGTGGAATAAGGGAGCAGAGGAAAGTTGCTTACTTCATGGCATTTGGGGAGGAGAGAGAGAAAAAGAGAGGAGAGAGGAGGAAGGGGAGGGAAAGATGGAGAAGTGACAAGAGGGGCCAAGATATAATCCCCAAGGGCACACCCCCAGTGACCTGGCTTCCTCCAGCCACACTTCACCTACCCACAGTTTTCACTCAATTAGTTCATTCAAATTAGGATGGACTAATTAAATTATGGCTCTCATGTGTTACCACAGGAGCTTTTGGGGGGATACTTCATATCCAAACCGTAACAGCTGGCAACAGTTTGGCCATATCCTTAGGTTTAAGGATTAAACCAGATGATTTTTCTGTTCTGAATTGGAACATGGTCTTTGTCAGACTCTAGATGTGCAATTAGCTGTTGGACCAGTTGATGCTGGTTGGTTTTGAGATCTCAGCTGACTTGGAATGAGATGACTGAGGTGTCTTTCCACTTGGTTTCTCAGCCTTTGTTTATCTGCCTTATTGTGTTCAAATGGGAGTTCTGAGTCCTTGAGCAAGAGCAAGCGCAAGAACCACATATCTTTTTGGAGTACAGGCTCTGAAATCATATTACACCATTTCTGTCACATTCTATCTGCCAAAGCAAATCACAAGTCCACCTCTAATTTTTAAAAATGAGGAGATAGATTTCCATTTCTTAGTAATGGAAAAACTTTCAAAGAATTGTATGCATTTTTGCAATCTATCATAAAGATAAGCTACTTTGTAAAAATAATTCTGAAAATCTGGTATAATTGGGGCTTTCTGTTAAAACGCATTACAATTATTGCCCTGAGAGTTAGAAAATTCAGTACATAGAAACATTTATAAAAATCTATAATCAAAAAGATGATACTCTGTATAGTTTCAGATCTGGGTTCTATCTAACTTCCCAAGATCAGAATAATCTCCGTTATTCAAAGTATTCACAATATAGGAAAATATGGAAAAATTTTTCAAAAGCTTATACAATCACAAATTGCTAAAAATTTCATCCAGAAATAAAAAGAAAACTATTATTATTTGTAAAATGAGTATTATCTGTACTAATGGGTATCTAATGACTATCTATTTGCAAAAATAGATGCTGGAATTTTTAAACAAATTTAAAAAGTAGCTAACTGAATTCAGGTCTATAACACGGTTGTTTTTCAGCAAGTATTAACCACCACTATTGACCAGACAATTCAACAGGCACTGAGGAATGCAACAGTGAACAAGAGCTATAGAATCTCTCATCTCCTGGGCTAGAGAGTAAGGGATACAATAGACCAAGGTTGGCAAGTTCCAGCCTAGGGGGCAGATCTGGCTTGTTGCCTGTAAACAGAGTTCTTTTGGAACGCGGCCACATCCATTTGTTTATGTATGGTTTATGTCTTCTTTCACAGATAACCACCACAGAGTCTAAAACATTCACTGTGAGGTTCTTTATGGAAAAAGTTCGCTGGCCCCTGAAAGAAACCCCAAGAAACAGCAAGATACAGCTTTTAAAAATCTGGTGTAAAGGGGCTGGGGTAGTGGCTCAGTGGTAGAGCATTTGCCCGGCATGTGTGAGGCACTGGGTTTGATCCTCAGCACCACATAAAAATGAATAGACAAAATCGAGGTATTGTGTCCATCTACAATGAAAATTATTTTTTAAAAACATCTGGTGTAAAGACAATAGATGGATGAGATGAGGAATTCCTGGAAGAGTCATCTTTAGACAAGATTGGGCAGGGAAAGTGAGTTGAAGGAGATACAGAGGACGAGATGTGTCTGATGTGAAGAATGAGAAAAAGAACACTTCTGGCAAAGATAACAATAAGTGAAAAAAGGCGTATTGATTTTGAGGAATATAAGGGAGGCTAGCGGAGCAGAATGGTAGTAAGCAAGTCTCCAGAAAGAAAGTGGTCTGGAACAATGCTGGGGGTGGGATCTTATTCAAGGCAGTAGGATGTACACTATTTATAGTTTTTTTTTTTTTAATTATTGCATTATGGACAAACATAAAGTGAAATTCACTGGGATATATTCACATATGTACATAGGAAAATTTGGTCAGATTCGTTCCACAGTTCCTCCCTTTCCCTTCCCCCCTCCCTCCCCGGAAATCCTCTTCCTCTCTTCTATTCATCTGTCCTCTATTTTCATGAAATCCCATCCACCCCTTTCTGTTTCTTTCTTTTTCATTATTTTGATCTAGCTTCTGCGTAAGAGAGAAAACATTCGAACCTTGACTTTCTGAGTCTGGCTTATTTCACTTGGTTTGATGTTCTCCGGTTTCAGCCATTTACCTGCAAATGTCATGATTTCACTCTTTGGCTGAGTAAGACTCTTTTGTGTGTGTGTGTATCACATTTCTTGGTCCATTCATCTGTTCATGGCATCTCGCTGGTTCCAAAGGTCCATTATTGTGAAGTGTGCTGCTATAAACATTGACATAACTATATCCCTCTCGTAGGCTGATTTGTGGTATGGAGATTCCTCAAGAAATTAAGAGTGGAACCATCATATGACCTAGCTGCTGAGAGACATCATTTAACATTCTTCGGTTCATCCTGAAAACCAAGGCAAAAATTAGGAAAACTCGCAGTTACTGATCAAGTTATAATTGTTCTGGAATGATTGCCCCAGAAATTTTGGGTCAGAGTTGAATTGCATTTATGATCTGGCCATTGTTTGATGATATGTGCAGTCTCTCAACACTGCCTTTGGTCATTCTGTCACTTATGAGCGGCTGACCAATTCACAGCAGGCTAGAGATGCAAATCTTCACTGATTGGGGATTGTTCAGTCAACTCCATAGCCAACTGTATCGCAAGATTTTCAGTTTATAAATAGGTATCACCAATTCAGAAGGATTTGACATCCAATATCTGCAATATCCAGTTAAACTTAGAAATCCTTTTAACTGCCATTTTGTAAGGGCTGTAGGATAAATTTGGAGAAACTTTAGGAGTTTAAGAGTGAGCATTTCCCCCTTCTTAGGTCATATCTTAAATAATGAGCTATGTTTTGGCAAAATTGTAACATCTTTTGAAACTTTATGTCCCTTTTCTCCTAAGGCTAAGGCCAAGTAAGTAGGAAATATTACAGGCTTCCTTGTTCTCTGAACAAAGTCTGACATCATCTACATATTGTATCAGGACAAAAATCACATGGGAAATTAAGATTTTTTAAAGTCTTCCTTAAGGACATGTGAAATATAGGAGAGGGCTTCAATAAACCCTGGGATATGGCTGTCCACATAGTATTGTCCTCCCTAGGTAAAGGCAAAATGTATTGACCATCCTGGTCTAAAGGCACACAAAATAAATTAGAGCAAAGATCCACTGTACTGAGGCAAGTGGTTTCAAGAAGAATCAATGACTGGATGATATTTGGGTTAGGTCCCAGCAAGGAAAGGATAACAATTTTGTTGCTGGGACTGAGGTCATAAATAAATAGATGTATGTTTGACTTCTTTATTGGCAGAATGGGAGTGTTACATGACCTGGTGTGCACAACTTTTAATATAAAACTTCAACTATAGATTTGAGCCCTTCCTTTGCTTCTGCTTTCAGGGGGATTTTAGTGAATTTTGTATGATGGTAGGTAGGACCCATTTAACTTAAGCTTCTGCCCCGATTATTTTTCCTAGGTTAGTGAACGCTTTAGCTCATGACATGCCAGGTACAGCGTGATGATCTTGGAAGTATCTGAAATAGAGAAAGCAAAAGCATATCCAGAGTAGGAAAAAAACCTGATTAGGAAGAGGAATTCTCCAGAACTTCAAAGCCTTTCCAGTATGCATTTAATCTTAGTATTCCATTGCAAAGTAAGTATTTTCCCTTTTCAATTTGCTAGATGACATCACATAGCAAAAGGAACTGCTTTCAGTCAAAGACCCAAGGTTTGTATTAAGGGTTAGGAGTCAGGAAAAAAAAAAAATCTGTGGGATATTTTAAGTATCTACCATAGTTTATTTATTTATCTTTTAATGTTTTTAAGTTGTTGATAGACATTTATTTAATTTATTTTTATTTGGTGCTGAGGATCGAACCCAGTGCCTCACACATGCTAGGCAAGCGCTCTACCACTGAGCCACAACCCCAGGTGTTGGTACTGCACCTAGTGAAGGTTGGGGTCTACAGATATTTTATATATCTCTGTGTTATATTTACTCCAAGGAAGAGACTGAGGCAGGGTGACAAGAGTTTAATATGGAAGAAGTGGCAGCCCTATCTACCAGGAACTGATGAAGCTGACCACCTCTATTTGTAGTTCTTTCACCTTGAGTGTGAAAGAACTACACCTTGAAGGATATTAGATGCTTTCTATTTCTTGGGGTCACCTTATTATGGGACTGCAGGAGTTTTCTTCATTTTGTTTTTTCTTCTGGAAGATAGAATGATCTTTTGCCCTGTGTCCCTTCAGTTGACAATACTAACAGTGTCCTTGTCAACAGGTGATCAGTTGGACATGGTCTACTTTGGCCGTTTTATCCGCAGGGCCACAGGTTACTTCGTGTTCTGTCTGGTTTTAGTTCTAAAACTCTTTCAAAGCATTCTGCCAGGTGTCATAGCTTTAGATAATAGACTGGGTCCCATTCTATTTTCTGTCTTCTTTTTAATTGTGTCCTCGATTTCAGTTTTGATTGCATTGACAAAGGGAGATGAAAGGCTGTCCTTAGAGTTGCTTCTTTAACTTTCTAATATTGTCGGAGGTGTTTTCTCGTGTGTCAAAATTTCCTGCAGTTTCTTCTTTTCTCTCTTTGTGTAATTCAATTATGGTCCTTTTTTTGTTTTGTTTTTAAATGTTCTAGGAATGGCTTTTAGAGTTTAGAAGACTTTGCCCTTTTTTTGAGCCTTTTCTCTGAGCTTTGGGTTTGTTGTCTAAAGAGGGATTTCATAGATCTCTTTCTAGTTAGTCAAATCAACTTCTGCCACTCAGGATTTAGCATCTAAGGTTCTGACCGACATGTGCTCTAGTCAGGTAACCTGGGCCTACCCCCAAAAGAATTCTGAAAATTCCTCTGTGGATAACTGCTGATCTTTAGAGAAATACAATACATAGTAATAGCTTTTAATTCACCTTGGCTGCAAGGCTTAAATTCCATAGTTGTTTGCTTACCTGATTCATGGGAGAAATAGGTCTTTTGAATCAAGTGGTATGTCAGGGTCTTTGTAGAGTTGTTGGTAAAAGGATGAGGGTCTGGACAAAATGAAGAAAAGAAAGGGGGGTATGGAAGTGTGGAAGGAGACAGATAAAAGGATAAAAGGGGACAAGAGAGAACTGAATATAAGGATGCTACTGGAGGACAAGCAGGGGGAGATTTACTAGGGAAAAAGACTAGTTTATTTTTACTTGAGTTTGCTTAATTGTGCACTATCTTTGGCCAAAGACTCTCTTTGTGAAGAAATTTTTGATTCAGAATTTCACTTAGAGGCCTCTGCATACTAGCCAAGAAATGTTGCCAATTGGGTTGGAGATAGTATTCGCTTTCCTTCCTAAAGTGCTTCTCAAATGAATAATTTTGTTCATATCAAATGTTCCCCAGAGGGGTCATCAAAGACCCAAGTTATTCTTGGTAAAGTTGTGTCACTTAGAGAGATTGGCACAAGAGTTAAGTTAGAAAGTTTTTCCTAGGAAGGAGGGGATTTAGATATAGATGACTATAGATGACCCCCCACCATCACCACCAAGAGAGCTGGTAATGATCAATAGAAATGTTATCCTTGTGCATCTCACATTTTGGATCCTTGGCCTGGACCATGAAACTCAGACACGATCAGCTGACACCTCCCTAATCCTACACCCTGTAGGCAGAAAGCCAGAGAATACTTTTTTTTTTTTTTTTTAATCAAACCAAGCTCTCAAGACAAAAAAAATCAAGACAGATGGAAAAACTCACCTAGGTTTTGGTGTCCAAATGGATGTCTGTCCAGTAAGAACTGCAGATTTACAGGTCTTTGAGGTCAGATGGAACAACAGATTTATAGAGTCTATTCCTGTGTCCAACCTGTGATTCTCCTTCTTATGACAAACGTCACTTTCATAGAGTACAACACAAAACTGAAACACAAAAGACAATCGAAAGGAATGATCTCATCTCATCAATGAAGCCAAACAAATGGGAACCAATAACAAAGTCTGCCTACCAGACTGAGAATCGCAGCAGAGGAACTCAAAGAGAGCGGAGTTCAGACCTCATGCTGACTTACATATCAGAGTGGCAAGGCCCAGGGGGCCTCTGTTGGTACTGCACCTAGTGAAGGCTGGGGTCTACAGAAAAGGCAGTGCCGAATGTGTTCAGCGAGGACTCCAGTAAAACAGGAAACTAAAGACCACCAAATGAGAATTTTAAAAGGCTATTTCTTCAGACCTTTCTGTAGCAAGGGAGTTAGCCACCATATCTTGGCAGAGACTCCAAGGCAGCTACTAAGGAAGCTTTATGGTGGGGGCAAAGGAGAATGTTTCAGGTCTGCTTTGATTGAAGGATGTTGGCAAGGGGAAGCTGGTGTGGTAGGCTAGTTAGAAATGAGTGACATATTTTGTGTGACTACTTTGTGGCGGGGGGAGTATATTTGGCTTTCTCTGGTTGGTCCTGAATTGGAAGCTGGAGTAAAAATTAAGGAAAGCTGACAGGCATTAGCCAAGTCTTCACTGTTTGGGGCTGATTGCCATCATTTTCAGTCACTCCATCATTTAGTCACTCATGGAAGATGGTGATATTTGTTGTTGTGAATCTGAAAATTGTTAATGGAACTGGCAATTAGATTAAATCCTGTGGTTAATAAAACATATAATTTTGGATGGATTTCTCTAGTCTCAGCTTGATATGTTCCATTTGAACGTTGTCAAAGATTTGCTCTGGAGGAAATTTTATTTTTATAGCCAACTTCTAGTTCTCATTTCCTTTCCTCTCATTCTGCTGGGTAACCTGGTGCCCTGAAGCTGATGCAAGAGTGCAGCATGTTACCTTGGCCTTGCTTACCCAGAAATGTTCCATATTCTGAAAAGGCTCTTAGAAACTCTTTGAAGTCCAAGTCTTTTCCTTCTTTTCTTCTTTTAAATTGTCAGTGATACTAACACAGCAATCTACACACAGAGTGTGATCAATAAGTTATTCTGACTTACTTAAAAATACACCACATCTGTACCAAACCCCTGAGCCTACTCAGAGAGAAACGGGCTCATTAAAATGGTATCACACCAGGTCATCCTTATTATCTTCCTCCCAAATTATTAAATGTACATGTTGCTGAGCAGGGTGCTCTGCAGATTACTTAAAAAGCAAAGAAAATCTATTTTTGATTGTGGGAAAATCTTTAAGAGTCGGAGACAGAGTCAGTTTCAAACAGCATTTGCACCTGAGCAAAATTATAAGTAACTCTGCTTCCGAGAAGAGAGAACTAGGCTGCTTATTATCAAGTCTGCTTGTATTGTTGGTCCCCAGTTTCAGACATATCCCAGAATGCACAAATTGCCTTCTGGTATGTTGGTTAAACAACAAAGAATAGAATAAAGGCTCTGAGGTTAAAAATTACCAGGAGGGATTCAATGTAATGTAAATAGAGAGACAAATACCCTACATCTACATTTTTAGCCATAGCTCTCCACAGTCATCGGTTGTAGTTCTGTTTTCATTCTATGGGGTACCTGACTTGCTTACACTATGTCAGTGGTTGTTAACAACTATTTGTTAACTTGTCGCAA
The DNA here is from genome assembly GCF_048772815.1 of Callospermophilus lateralis. NCBI lineage: Eukaryota > Metazoa > Chordata > Mammalia > Rodentia > Sciuridae > Callospermophilus > Callospermophilus lateralis. The sequence continues at coordinate 31,917,685 of NC_135305.1, read as the reverse complement.
CCCAACTCTCCTCTTCTTTACCTTTGCCAAAGATAAAGCTGGTTACCAGTTAAAGAGGTAAGGACAGGTTTTTTTTGTTGTTGTTGTTTTAGTACTGGGAATTAAACCCGGGGACGCTTAACCACTGAGCCACATCCCCAGCCCTTTTTATTTTTTATTTTGAGATGGGGTCTTGCTAAGTTGCTCAGGGCCTCACTAAGTTGCTGAAGGACTGGGGATGTGGCTCAGTGGTTAAGAGTCCCTGGGTTTAATTCCCAGTACTATCACAAGTTCAAAGCCAGCTTCAGTAACTTGGTGAGGCCCTGAGCAACTTAGTAAGACTCCGTCTCAAAATAAAACAAGCCCCTGGGATTACAGGAGTGCAGAGTGTGACATTGTGCCCATCAAGGGCAGATTTTAATCGGTAATATCCTATATTACTATATAGTATATTATAGTAATATACTATATTACTATATTACTATAGTATATTACTATACTATTGCAACATGAGGAAGAGTACAGCATGGACTGAACTTACCTTTTACCATATGGAAAGACTGGGCCTTTTGCAGGGATGATGGGGGCAGGGGAATGAGCTGGGGCTCAGTGGAGTCGGGGAAGTGAAAACATCACAGAATGAGAAGGGGGCACATGTGAAATCTATCAAGCTCTTATCCTCCCACAGAGGCGGGGAGTCAGGGGTCCTGTCTTCAGGAGTCAGCTGGGACAGTTCTTTTTATCTCCAGTAAATTCTTTGGCAGTCTTGAGTTTTTGCAGGCAGGCACTCTAAGCAAGGCTAAGGTCATCCTAGGGACACAGCCTTGAGTTGTTAGAAACTCTGATAGTGTTTGTTCAAACTTTTATTGGCCAAGATTGAGGCCTAGTTGAGAGAGGGTTTAGAGGAGTCTAAAATTTGTTCAGAGTGAGATCTTTGTCACCTTCAATATCATCATCATCAGTGTAAGAGTGAGTTTTTGATGTTCCCAAGGACAGCTTTTATGTGTGGAAGAGATAAAGGTGTAGTTAGGGTTTTTCAAAAAAAATGAATATTTTATTTACCGTTTTTTGTTGTTGTTTTCAGTAATGGGGGCTGAACCCAGGGTTGCTCTACCACCAAGTCATACCATCCCTGGTCCTTTTTACTTTTTGAGACAGGGTCTTGTTATGTTGCTCAGGCTGACCTTGAACTTTCAATCCTCCTGCCTTGGCCTACAGAGTAGTTGGGATTACAAGTGGGAGCCACCACACCTGGCTCTTTCTTAAATGTTGAAATCATCTTATAGTCTTTGAATTATTTTTTAGAGTCTAGCAAATTTTATAATCTCTCTAAAGGAAGATTTTACAATCTTATTAAATCCCCTTCAACATCTAAGTTTATTAAATTTCTTTTTATATTTAACATCTTATGTTAAAATGCTCAGTTTTCTTTTTAGCAAGGTGACCATCTAAGCTAAATATAATCTTTCAGACTACTTAACTCTTATTCAAATTATCTTAGATTTTCAAGAATGTACATAAATTTAGTAAGAATTGAATTTAATGTCACAAACATAAGTCAATTATGTAAGTAAAATCCATAAAATGGGATTATAAGACTAAAAGATAATTAATTACAAGAAAATAGAGTGGCAAATATGCAAGGTTCCTTAATGCAAAATAGTAACACTATAAATTTTACTTTCTGAAGTTTTTATGTATAGCTCTTGATTCTTCTTGGGTATAAAGATCCTTACTCATTAAAGATAAGATTTTAGAATGATCCCTGCCCTTTTTATTGTGGTAAAAATCACATAACATAAAACTAGCCATCTTTCCCATGTCAGTGTACTAGTCAGTAATGTTAAATATATTCACATTTTTGTGTAACTAAAAATTTCCAGAACTTTTTCATGTTATAAACTGAAACTGTACCCATTAAATGACAACTCCCCACTATCCTCTCAGCCCCTGGGATTACAGGCATGTGCCATTGCATCCAGTTTCTAGAATTATTCTTAATAACAACAGTCAGGGGCTAGAACTAAGTCTTGCTTATAATCACTGTATCTTTAAGAGGAGGCTGGAAGAGTTTCATATAGTTGAAGTCCATGAATTTAAATCATATTTCCTAACATAAGCATAAGCTGATTCTTTTTTCAGTTAATATTTCCCCAGCAGGATGCCTCTTGGTTCTTAAAACCCCTAAATTCATAAAACATATTTATTTCTCAATACATTATTTTAGGTTGGTATGCATGTGGGCAAAAATGTATATTTATGTCCCTAAAGCTCAATGCAATATATATATATATATTTTTTTTCTTTTTTTTTCTTTTTTTTTTTTAGGAAAAGCTTTGAGTTGTGATACAAATAAAATTGACAGAATGATAAAGTCAGTGTAGAAGCCTTGACAAGCATACCAGAGTCAGGAACATGACTCATGAGTCCATGGTGTAGAGACGCCTTAAAGCATTATTGCATACAACATGATGTTTGTAGTGATTTCACATCCTAGCATTATAGACTGTTACTCAGATGCAACTGGGTTTTGTATTTTAAAAAAATTGTTTAGAGACTTTGAGTTGATGTTTATCATATTATGAGTTTATTGAAATTAGGCTCCTGTTAACTTTTTTTTTTTTTTTTTTTGTAATACCAGGTACTGAACCTACTGCCTTGCACATGCCAGGCAAGCACTCTACCACTGAGTAATATCCCCAGCCCTTTTTAATCTGATTTTGAGACAGGATCTCACTAAGTTGCCCAGGTCCTGCTTACAATTTTGTGCACAAGTGCTAATTGTCAGGGACATTTTATTTGCATGAAGCAGGAATTGTCTGCATTTTGTTTTCTAAAAGAAGTGTACAGCTCCCACTAAGACTGTTGTCAACTTGCTTTGTCATTCCATTTTGGATTTTCACTTCTGTGTCCCCTGAGATATTTAAATATTTTCCTATCTAGATTCAAAAGTGTTTGGACTTGATAATATCATATACTGCATTCTATCTTCTAGGGATAATAGAAACTTGTGACTTAGAATTTTGGTTATTATAAATGTTAGAAGATACATAATTGAATTCCTGGCATCCTTATAGCTTTTGCTATAAATAAATCTTTCTACTAACATTGTGTGTACAACATGATCATTCTCTTTATTTATCTGTATTGCCTGACTATATTTGCCTCTTAACCTGTCTTATTAAATTAAAAGTTCCTTTGGGATGAGTGAGAGAAATGTTTCTAATATTTAGTGAGTCAAGTTTAGGATTTAATTTCTCTATTATAATATATGCAAAAGTAACAAATATATTTCAGGCTTCCATTCAAACTGTTTCACAGAATGACTACTGGCAAAGACATTTTTGCTCTGGTCTAAAACAACAAAATAACTCATATTACAGGGTGACCAGAGTGATTCTGTCATCTTTAATTTTGTCAATTATTTTAGAAGGAACATCTTCAGCTTACTTGCTTTTCAAAAGGATCTTAAAGGCAAGCTGCCTCATTTTTCTCAAACCTAGATTCTTGAAATAACTGCAGAAGATAGGCTTACTGGCCCTGGAAGTCTGATGAATTCTTACTAGATATGAGTAGGAATAGGTGAAGGAAGTGTAGACCAGAAAATTCCTTCCTTTGGAAGGGCTATACATCTAGGAAAGTGGAAAGAATAAGAGGTCCAAACTCTAGCAAAACCTCTTTAAACTCTCATCTAAAAAGCAACCAGTACCCATCTTGCAAGAAGATGGAAACAGAAAAGTAACCAGATCAATGAAAGGATAATACCACTCTAAAGAAAGGGCATATACATTCTGGTGCAATAGAAGAAAATTATTCCTCTGAAAAATATTAACTAATTCTTATGTGGGAAGTAATCTTAAGGCAGTGATATCTACCAAGTATGCCTTGGGAAAGTTATAGCACAGGCCACAAAATAAAAAGGTACTGAGATCTCAGATCTCCGGTGCCATCATGGTCCAAATACTTGTTCCTGAGAACTCTAACCCAGGATTTAGACTATAAAACAATAAATTGTACTGTTTAGTCAAGGAATTTCTGCAAGCCAAATTTGTCCCTGCAAATAGTTTGCTCATTTGAATAAACATTTCTATTAGGACAACAGAGGGCTCCCCTAGATGGAGAGCTTGCTTATCTGACACAGTCTTTTCATCAGAGTCCCTTTCTCTGTCCATGAATCCCAAATTATATCAAACTTGTGCCTGTCATAGTCGGTTACTTGCCATTGTGAAAGTTGTTGGAATCAAAATGGAGCTGCTTTATGTTCAACCTAACCAAAGGAAGTAAGGAAGGGTCTTTCCTCATGATTATACAAAAGACTGCTGGGCTACAAGAGGCTACCACAACCCTATACAAAAAGTGCTTCTACAAAAACATCTGTCAGCAACTGTCTGTTCAGTCTTAAACTGGTGCCACTCTGGTTATGAATCCTTATGGCCAAGGTTTATTTTTTCCATAATATCTTATGTAATACTGCTCATTTTTGTCTTTAAATTTTTTTCCTTGCCTCAACTACCTTGAATATGGCCACGATTTCCTATGACACACATATTTCAATGCTCAGCTGTTTTCAAATAAGTATCATTGATCTTTGGAGAATTCCTCTCAGATTCTTTCCTTTTTTTTTTCTTTGTGGTACTGAGATTTGAACCCAGGACCTCACACATGCTTGGCAAGTACTTTACCACTAAGCTACACACCTGACCCTTTTTATTTTATTTTGAGACATGGTGTTGCTAAGTCTCCCAGGCTGACTTCCGAACTTGCCATCCTCCTGTGTTGCCTTCTGAGTTGCTGGGATTACATGCCTGCATCACTGATTTCTTTTCCCTTCCCTAAGTTTCCCCTTCCCTATTTCCTAAGTTGCCAAGATTGGCCTCAAACTCGTGATTCTCCTGCCTCAGTCTTCTGAGTCTCTGGGATTACAGCTGTGCACCCTTGTTCCTGGCTGATTTTCTTTTATTTAGGTTGACTCCATGAAAAACTTGCCCTATACTTCACAAGCTTCGGCCCAATAAGTTCTACAAATATTATTCCCTGAAATCTTCCTTCAGATACAGCACTAAGACCCATGAGATGATATTCTACCTTGTTACAGTAAGTCTAATAAACTTCTCTTCCCTTCTCTTGGGTAGCAAATAGTAAAAATATATGAAATTGTAGTCAAGGGAATAGAACCTCACTGTTCAATTCTTTGAATTTATCTTGAATTTTTGATGGAGACAAGTGATTTGTTGCTTAGAGATGTAATTGTGCCTGAAATATGGGAGAGAAAAAGAAAGATTCTTAAAAGCATTCTGAAAGTCTCAACCAGAGCAAAATCAGATTTTCATGTAAGAAATTCAAATATCACAAGCTGGTGACCTAGGGTCCCATCCAGTTAAATAGCTTGCTGCTTTGTTAGAAGTTTAAAAAGTATTTGAACCATATATAGATTTCATATAAAATCCAAATTTTAGCTCCACCTTTCTTCTCTTCCCTTCCCTTTCTTTCTTTCTTTCTTTACACTGAGCTACATCCCTAGCTTTTTTTTTTTTTTCTTTTTTCTTTTGAGAGAACCTTGCTAAGTTGCTGAGGTTGGCGTCAAACTTGTGATTCTCTTGCCTCAGCCTTCTGAGTCTCTGGGATTACAGGTGTGCACCCCTGTTGCTGGCTGATTTTCTTTTATTTAGTTTGATTCCATGAAAAACTTGCCCTATACTTCACAAGCTTCGGCCCCCTAAGTTCTACAAATATTATTCCCTGAAATCTTCCTTCAGATACAGCACTAAGACCCATGAGATGATATTCTACCTTGTTACAGTAAGTCTAATAAACTTAACTTTGCTTGGTCTACAGGTTTTTCAGATGTTACTTTAGGGACCTGAAAGTTGTCAGTCTTGGAGGTCTTAAGATCTAACTGAGGCCCCTGGCTGCCATGGCTCAGGCCCTCTGCTCAGAAGCCATATATTACTTTGAGTCTTCTTGAATCTCCTGTTTAGGGGTCTCTTCCTATAACAGGTCTGAGGTCCAATATAGTTTTTGAAACCCTCTAATACTGAGTTTATTTTTTAATGTTTTTGTTAGTGCATTAGAGTTATACATAATAGTGGGGTTCATTTTGACATATTTATGAATGCCTATAACATCATTTGCTCTATTTTAATCCCCAGTACTTCCCTTTTCCCTTGCCGCCTTCAACCTTATTTTGTGTCCTGGGAAAGAGGATTCCTGTTTTAGGAATCCTTTGATTATCTACCTTATTATTAATATAACATTTTGGCTCTGTTAATAGCCAAAGGGCTATTAATAGGCTCTGTTTTCTGTTTTGGTCGAATTGTGCTATGAGTCCTTAAGAGAAAGTTTACAGGAGAGAGAGTTAGCATAGGCTCAGGGAGAGTGCTGCTCCCAGCATCCCCAGCACTGACAGGTTCAGAAGGTCTCATCAGACTGTCATCCTTACAGGACACTTTGTCTTCGAAGCACCTTTCAAATCTGGTAACGTAGTTTCTGTTGCTCACCGCTGCATATTTCATCAAGGCTACAAAGATTTGCCAATTGACCAGACTCTCCCCAGGTGTTAAGGTTGCTGCTGGGGGCTGGGGTTGTGGCTCAGCCGTAGAGCACTCGCCTTGCACATGCGAGACTCTGAGTTCGATCCTCAGCACCACATAGAAAAATAAACAAGTGAAATAAAGGTATTGTGTCCAACTACAACTAAAAAATAAATTTTAAAAAAAAGGTTGCTGCTGGGTCCTCTTTGGCACTGGGGACCAAACATGCTTCATTCATGTGCATATTTCTATAACTTATCTAATTTCAGTAAGGATGATTTGAACAACTATGGCCACTGTAGGGAATTTTTGATATGAACAAGATGAATAATTTGAGGGAAATTAGAATAAATGGGAAGAAAACCTTGGGGGTGGGGAGATTCTCTGACTTGTCTGTCCAAATGGGAAATCACTTTTTTAAAATAAGAGATCTCGCTCTCCTTTTCTCCCCAGGGTTTCCTTTTTTGGTGTTAATATTAAGTACCAACTTTTTAATAATAAGATTTGATGGAATGGTTAAAACCCTAGTGACTGTTTAAATCAGCTGTAAAGCTTTTTCTCTTTGTGAGTGTATGTGCAAAAATAGCTCCTCTTTCATTGAAACCTTCTTGCACAGTTTGGGTAATAAGCCTTTTGCAGTAATAATTTCATATGTGCCTTGAGTTGGTTTCCTCTTATGACTCCTCTCCCCTTCTTTCCCTTCCTTTTTCTGTTCTCTATAGGAATCTGGAAAGTATTTTGTGCATGAACATTGCTCTGTCATTATGGGTGAACTTTAGAAATACCTAGTGCAGATAGAAAGCTAAAAATTTCCAAAACAAAAAAAGAGACAGAGGAAATATTAAATTATTTGTGTTTCTTTTGTATGTTTTTCCTTGCCAAAATGTGACTCAGAAGAAAAGTTCACTGTGAGTTTAAGTAACAGACGTGGTTACTAGATATAAAGAAAAACTCAGCACTTCATTTTTGGCAAAATTCCACAATCTTTCAAATTTTGGATATTTTTATTGCAGATATTTATTTGTTCTCAAAATCAGTTAAATGATTTCTTAAATTGGTAATTCTTTGAACAAATTGAAGTAATTTCATTGTAGCTTAAAAACTGTGGTCCCTTACTAATTAAAATTATGTAAAAATTTTTAGCAAAGTATTTTAGGTAATATAAGTTTAATTTTTCATGACTTAAATGTTTAAGATTTCCTACATTAGCTCCATTAGTCCAGTAAGTAATTTTTGTTTCCACAGGTTTTATAGGTAAAAAAAAAAAATGTGCATTTAAATGAAAATGTAATGAGCAATGACTTTTGAAATAGTTTAGTGTTTTGAATTCTTTAATGTGTGGCCTAAGATGTCAACAGAACCAAAGTATAGAAGTCCTGATTTAAATTTCAATTATGAATTCTATCCGATTTGTCCAAGGTTTCACCTTGATAATGTGGATTTGTATTCTTATGTAAAAATGATTCTGAACTAAGTTTCTGTAAAAAGGAATTTTTGTAAGACTAACATGTATTAAAATTTAGTTTCTTTAATTTCTAGCAATTATGTGAATATTAGATTTATGAAATAATGTATTAATTGGATAAACCAACCAGAAGAGCTCTTTTCTTTAATAAAATTTAATTATCTAATTTATTAATTCCTTCTGAAGTTAGGAAAATATTTAATATCACCCAACAGGAAGTAAAGAGTTCCCTCAATTATAGAAACACAGAGCTTGCAAACTTAGTTCTAAAACTTTAGGCACAAGAGAAAGTAAATATAAATTACAAAAACTCCACAGTCCAGATATCAAAGGACTGCTCTTCTTTTTAAAGGACTTAAAAATATTTACCTAATAATGGTACCCAAATAGGCAAACAGAAAAATAAGCCATATTCTTGGTTGTCTCACCTGTCAAAGAATAGATCCCCACCACCTTTCCAGAGATTACTAAATAATAAAACCAGAAAACATTACCAATCATTGTTGGAATCAAGAAGGAAACCTTTGGACTGGGAATGTAGCTCAATGGTGGAGTGCTTGCCTTGCATGTGAGGTCCTTGGTTCAATTCCCAGTACAGGAGAAAACAAAAGAAAGAAAGAGAGTAGGGGGAAAGGAGAGAGAAAGATTCATTAACTGTCCTCACAGAAAGAGATTCTGTGCACATAAGGTGCTCAGCTGACTATGCAGTCAGAATCAGCCCATTAGACCACTAGTCCCTGCCCTTGGTTTTAGAAAGTAGTTTAGCTCACACTCCCACTTAGATATGACACAGGCCAACTAGCAAATCTGGCAAAGACCAGAAAGGAAAACAAAATGAAGGAAAAAAAAAAAAAAGAAAGGAAGAAAGAATAAAAACTAGAGAAACTAGAGAAACAGAGAGTCAACAGAGGAAAGGTCCCAGAGTTGCTTGGGAATCATTCCAGGATCCTACAAAAGACATGCCTATACTTTATCAGCTCATTAAGTTCACTTTGTGGACAGCAGGTAAGTTCCCTTTTTTTAGCCTAGAGTTTGACCTACAATTGAGTTAAAATAGAGTTTTTAAAGAATTGAAACAGTGGGACAGCTCAGAGGCAGAGTGCTTACCTAGCATGTGTGAGATCCTTGGTTCTATCCCCACAAAACACACACACACACACACAGACACACACACACACACACACACACACAATTGAAACACAATTTATACAAATATAGAATGACCATGGGTTTGGTCAATTTTTAACTAATGAGGAAACTAATAAGAACTGTGAAGGGTCTGTGATGTTACTGTACTTACAAACTAAAATGTTTCCTGCCAAAGATTCATGGATTCTGGCAGAAGACTCAAGACTTTGGGGTCAGAGGCAAGAAATTTGTTATTTGTGGCATAGCAAGCAGCATGAGAATAAGGATATTTGGTACTAGTTCTTTGCCATAACTTCTACACAGTGTTATGCAGAGGGCTGGGTGACACCAATACAGGAGAGAAAGTCTGAATTTAGATAATCATTAACTTTAATATACACACTGAACATCTTTGAGTCCTAATCTGGAGGGAGACTTATGGATATCTTCCACAGGCTCTAACCAAACTGCACTTTGTTCTGGAAGGAAATAGTATATCTCTCCAAGGCTGCTGCTATACAAATATTGTTGACAAGATCATTCAGGAAAAAAGAAGTCAGTACTTCTGTTCATGAAGATTTGTCTCCTAACACAGAGATTAAAGCCAAGTCAAAAAGCATTTTGAGGAAATATTTATAAGTACTCAATTAAAGTAATATCAGAATAAAATGGTTGGGTTATATTTGAAACTGGGAACTTCATGGTAAACAAAAAACCCAAGAAAATTCTAAGACTTATCTACCTAACAAAAATCTACATGATAACACGAATTTCAAAAATGTCTGGCCACTAATCAAATAATAAAGAGCAAGGTAACCCACAATAAAAAGTGCTAGTTAAATATTTTTATTAAATAATGATCTAATAACACTGAATTACACTGGCAGAATAGACTGTTTTCTCTTTATTTGAAAGTTTTGGATAATTTTCATGAGCTGTGTTCAAAATGTACCTCTTCATAATTTGGAGTTTATAAAGGAACTTCTGTGCATTCTTAAAAATTTTATATAAAGTTATTAGAAAATACATAAAATCCATAGTTGTCTTGGCACTAGAGTTCAAAATCACATTATCTAGAACACTGAGATATCGAGTTTTCTTTGGTAAGTTGCTTCATGTCCCAGAACAGAAGTATCATGTCTTCTATCCAGTGGTTTATCAATTATAGTAATATTTTTAAAGAACAATTTTTTGCTATATTAATTTTCTCTATTATTACTTTTAGTTTCAATGAGTTTTGCTCTGATCTTATTGTTTCTTCCTTTTGGTTTTCTTTGGTTTTAATTTTTGCTTTTAGGATTCAAAGGTGGAAAGAGAACAATGTTGAATGTTTCTTCATGTATAATATAAACATTTTAAAACTAGAGACTCCTTTCTAAACATGGATCTAGTTATATCCTGCACATGTTGATATGAAATATGTTCATTATTTTTCTGTTAATAATACCTTAGATTTTATAACTTGGAGATCCAAGATGGGAGAATAGAGGAGGTCCCGTCCCTGGCTTCTCCAAGGCATGAGACCAAAAAGCAGACAGGCAGCTTCTCTGCAAGGTGGGTGAAGAAAAAAGGTGGGAGTACTTTGCTGGAAACTAAAACTGGACATCCAAAGCAGACCAAGGACACAGGAGGTTGGATATAATAAAATAAGGAAAAAAATCATCAGTGGCACACCTGCTGCCACTCTTTGGAAGCTCCACCCAAAGAGTGCCTCCACAAGCATAGTAGAGGGATAAGGGAATTAAAGGTACCCAAATTTTTGGAAGGCCCAAGGCAAGTCCGGGTATGGAGCATTTAGAGTCCAAGGACATTGCCCTACAAACCTGAAGGACTCCCTGCATGATATTTGTGTGTGGAGAAAGAAGCCACCATCTCTCCAGGTGATGTGTGGAGGACAAAGGAGGGAATCATTTTGCAGCTGCTGCGTGTGGGCTGGCAACTGAGGAAGCTGATTCCTGGCAAATCCATGTTTGGCCTGAAATACTGGCCCAGTAAACACACACTGCATGACATAGGCTGTGCTTATGTGACCAGGAGAAAATCAAATGTGGAGAGAGATTTACACAGGGGACAACTGGTCTCAGAAACCCACTCAATTCTACCTCTTCATTCTGACTGCTTACAGGACTGGCTGGGAGAGATGCATCTGACCAGAAACTTGGAGAGTCAGGGACAGGAGAGATTGGAGACTGAACCTGAGACTAGGAAACATGGGTTCCACAGGTGATGTAAGGGACTAAGAATTGGCTCCCCCACCATATGAGTGAAACTCAGGGGAGAATGCTGGAATAAAGTCTTCTAGCGTGGACCAGCAAGTACTGTATGCTGGAGGTGTGCTGATTTAAAATCTTCAGACCAATTAGCATTCAGAGAAGAGCCTGGAGCCTGACTCCAGGAACTCTGCCTATGGGATTACCTCTCTCACTCCAGCAACCCAGAGGCTGGAGCATCACACTCCTGAAGACCCCACCTAAAACTGCTGAGAAGAGAAGCTGAGAATATTTTGAAATTCAACAGAAAGAATTCTTTAACTTTTCATCAAGATTTTTTTTCTTTTCTTTCTTTTTTTTTTTTAAAGTTTTTTTCACTGTTTAATTGTGACCTTAATGGCACATAGACATTTATACAGTTTCTTAATTTTCTTTTCATTTCTAGCATTTTTGAAGCTAGTTATTTTACATAGATTAGTTTGTTGTTAACTAGGATGTTTGATCAGTATATTTTAGTTTTATTTTGTATTCTTTTATTTTTATTTTTTTTTAAATTTTGCTATATATATATATATATATATATATATATATATATATATTTATTTATATATTTTGTCCTACCTATTTTCCTTGATTCTCTCTTGTCTTCTGCTAACAGCCAATCTCTATAGTTCTCTCTTTCACTCTTCTTTTCATTTTTTACTTCTGTCTTCTCTCCTCCTCCCTCATAATCATCACATCCTATACCACTTCTGTTCTCTATCTGCCCACTATTTGAAAATGTAAAGCCTTTTGCAAACTTGCTGCTTTTATTATAGGCAATAACTGATCACATCATTTCTGTTTATTATGATAATTAACAGTGTAGACGTCATAGCAGGAATTATTTGGTTTAATGCTGTAAATTGTTTACATTAGTTTTTGTTATAATTTGTCTCCCCCTGAACAGTAATGTACTAGAAAACTTCAGGGACACTATATCCACAGGGCAGAAACTCTACTACCTCAGATCCATACTGTTAGATGGGTAGACACATAAATAACATGAAAAAGCAGGGGAACAAATCACCCAAAGCAAACCAAATTACTCTAATATCAGAATCCATTGACACCACAGTGGAAAAAATGCCAAAGAAGGAGTTTAGAATGTACATAGTTAAACTTATCTGACAAGTAAAGGATGATGTAAGAGAGAAAATACTGGTAGCAAAAGATCACTTAATAAAGAGAGATTCTGAAAAAACAAACAGAAATCCTTGAAATGAAGGAAACAATAAACCAAATTAAAAATTCAATAGAAAGCATCACTAATAGACTAGACCACTTGGACAACAAAACTTCAGGCAATGAAGACAAAATATATCACCTTGAAAATAGATTTGACCACAAAGATGTTAAGAAGCAATGAACAGAACTTCTAAGAATTATGGGATAACATTAAAAGACAAAGTCTAAGATTTATTGGGATAGATGAAGGAATGGAGATAGAATCCAAAGTAATGCAAAATCTTTTCAATGAAATAATATCAGAAAACTCCCCAAATCTAAAGGATGAAATGGAAAATCAAATATAAGGGGACTATAGAACCCCAAATGTGTAAAATTATAACAGATCAAATCACATTATAATGAAAATGCCTAGCATACAGAATAAGGATAGACTCTTAAAGCCTGCAAGATAAAAATATAAGATTACATATAGGGGGAAACCAATACGGATCTCAGCCAATTTCTCTACCCAGAGCCTCAAAGCTAGGAGGTCCTAGAATAACATAAACCAAGCACTGAAAGAAAATGAGTGCTAACCAAGAATCTTATATCCAGAAAAATCAAGCTTCAGATTTGAAGATGAAATAAAAACCTTCCATGATAAACAAAAATTAAAAGAATTTGCAACTCTAAAGCCTGCACTTCAGAATATTCTCAACAAAATATTCCATGAAGATAAAGTAAAAAAAAAAAAAAAAAGATGAAACCAGCAAAGGGAGGAACTACACTAAATAAAAGGAAAAACTAATTCAAATTTAAAACTAGAAATAAGCCAACATGACTGGGAAAACAAATCATATCCCAATAATAACCTTGAACATTAATGGCCTAAACTCATCAATCAGAAGACAGATTGGATTAAAAAACAATACCTAACAATATGCTGTCTTCAAGAGACTCACCTCATAAACAAAGACATCCATAGACTTAAAATGAAAGGATGGGAAAAAAAAAACATATCACTCACATGGATCATGTAAACTAGTAAGAGTTTCCTCCTCATATCAGATAAAGTAGACTTCAAGTCAAAGTTAATCAGAATGGACAAAGAAGGACATTTTATACTGCTTAAGGGAATTATATATTAACAAGACATAACAATCATAAATATTTATGCTCCAAACAACAGAGCATCTATGTACATCAAACACTTTTCAACTTCAAAAATCAAATAGATCATAACACAATAATACAGGGTGACTTTAACACACCTCTCTCATTACTGGATAGATCTTCAAAACAATGACTATTACCTAGGATAAAGAGAAAGATTATAGAAAGATAATTCAAATAATCATGAAACATTCTCTAAGTAAACTGTGTAATGGTTCATATAACAAATCACAAAAAGTTAAGAAAAAATAAATAAGAGAAATGATAAAGGAAAAACAGCCCTCATCAATCAGGAAGCAGTCTGGTATGGTTGCTGGGGAAAAACAAATAGATTTGTTCTAGAGTATTAAAGTTTATTCAAGAATATTAAAAATATAGTGAGGGATGAACCTGAGTATATATAAAAAGTTGTAGAATGTTTGAGGAAAACGAATTTCGTTTGCCATAATTACAATATTTGAGTGAGGTAAAAAAGATGAAATATGTTAAAATGAAGGCAAAGTTTGCTTAATTTTGATGGGTTTATTTATAAAAATATTTTAATATTCTTTACTGCCAAAGAGTAAATCAATGGATTACTAAAATTTTATTTGCTCCTTGTTCAAATATAAATTGATCTTGCAATAGTCTGCTTTTAACAAGAAAAATAAAAGATCAATTTTATATCTTCTATATAATCTGCAGATTTAACAGAAATGTTGAATATAAACAGAATAATTTCTGTAATTTCTGGTAAATAATGTTATTGATTATTTTTTAAAATAGTTAATCATTTCATGAGAGCTAAAATTCCTTATAATTGTTTTCTTTTTCTAATTTTATTATAAAATATTGTTTTCATTTTCATTTATGTAAAATTAAGCTATAACTAGTCATTGCTCATAGGTAACCATGCTCCTGTGTTAACTAAATGACAAGTGCTTTCTGATAATTTTTTGTTTTGTTTCCTCAAGATCAGATCTAAATTCAGGAATAAAAAATTGGGATAGAATTTTCTCATTTTTTCATTGGGGTAATATATACATAACAGAAAATTTGCAATTTAACCATTTTTAGATTTATGATTTTGTTTTATATTTTTTTGTGGTATATTGGTCACTCTGCTATGCTGCATCTTGTTTAGTTTTTATGATACAGTCTTGTTTATTTTTTCTTTTCTTTCTTCCTTTTTTTTAAATTTATAGATGAACACAAAACCTTTATTTTACTTTTATGTGATGCTGAGGATCAAACCTAGTGCCTCAGACATGCTAGGCAAGTGCTCTACTACTGAGCTACAACCCCAGCCCTTATTTTATATTTTGAGACAGGGTCTAGCTAACTTGCTGAGATTGACATTGAATTTGTGATCCTCCTGCCTCAACCTCCCAGGTAGTTGAAATTAGGATGTGTCCCACCACACCCAGGTTTTTAAGTATTTAGTTCTGTGGCATTAGGTGTACTCACATTGTTGTGCACCAACATTGCACTCCTTCTTCATCATTGTTTTTACATTCTCTATCTGAAGTTCTGTATCTTTCATACAATAACTCACAACCTCCCCGGGTTCCTAGCATCTGCTATTCTACTTTCTGTCTCTATGAATTTGAGTGCTCTAGGAAGCTCATATAGGTGAAATCATATGGTATTTGTCCTTTTGTAACTGATTTATTTCACTTAGCATAATGTCTTCAAGGTTTATCCATGTTGTAGAATACCAAAATTTTCTTTATTTTAAGGCTGGATAATATTTCTTTTTTTTATTTTTTGGTACTGGGGATTGAATCCAGAGGTGTTTAAACATTGAGCCACATCCCCAGTTCTTTTTTATTTTTTTATTTAGAGACAGGGTCTCACTGAGTTGCTTAGGGCTTCATACGTTGCTGAGGCTGGCTTTGAACTCATGATCCTCCTGCCTCAGACTCCCAAACCACTGGGATTACAGGCATGCACCACTATGCCTGGCTAGGCTGGATAATATTTCATTGTACATATATTCCACATTTGTTTATAAGCCAGTCCATTGATGGATACCTGAGTTGTTTTTACCTTTACACTATTGTAAATACTGCTGCTTTGAACATGGGTGTACAAAAATACTCTTTGAGGCATGCTTTTAATTTGTTTGAAAGTGGAATTGCTGGATCATCTGATAATTCTAAATTTAATTATTCTGAGTAACCACTGTACTAGTTTCCATGACAGCTGCACCATTTTATATTTGTACCAACAATGCACAAAAATTCCAATTTCTGCACGTCCTTGTCAACACTTGTTTATTTTATAATTTTTTTTTAAAAAATAATGGCCATTCTAATGCTTGTGAAGTGGTATGTCATTGTGGTTTTTGATTTGCATTTCCCTAATAGTGATATTGAGCCTCTTTTCATTGTTCATTTGTATATATCCCTTAGACAAATATGCCTATTCAAGTCTTTTGTCTGCTCATTATTCAGGTTTTATTTTTGTTACTGATTGCAGGAGTTCTTTATAAATTGCATATTAACCCCTCACCAGATAGATGAAGTGTAAATATTTTCTCCCCTCCCCCTGGTTATCTTTTCATTCTGATAGTGTACTTTGATGCACAGTTTTAAATTTTGATCTAGTTTAGCCTATCTACTTTTTTCTTATTGCCTGTGCTTTCAGTGTCAATCCCAAAAAACCAAAGGCCAAATGTTTTCTCTGATAAGTGGATGCTAATCCATAATAGGGTGGGTAATGAATAGGGGAACTTTGGATGGGGCAAAGGTGGAGGGGGAAGGGGACATGGGCTTCACTAAGTTGCTGAGACTGGCTTTGAAGGAAAGATGGTGAAATGAGATGGACAGCATTACCCTAGGTATCTGTAAGATTGCACGAATGGTGTGACTCTACTTTGGGTACAACCAGAGGAGTCAAAAATTTGCTCCATTTGTGTACAATGAATGGAATAGCATTCTCCTGTCATGTATAACTGATTAGAACAAATAAATAAATTTCAAAAAAACTTCTGAGCTTGTACATTTTATAAAATGGGTTGACAGCTCCAGAGATTTGTTAATACACTTACTGTCTACAGTATGATCCTAACCAAGGAAAAACACTGATGGAATTCTTACAAAATGGTAATGTAACATAGCCCAATGGAGAAGTTTATTCTTCTTGATTTCTATGCTGTTAATTACTGTGATAAATCAATTTCATCCACTTAGTCTATGAAGCAGACAGTTCTGCTGTTTTCATGGTTATAATACAACACTATTCTTCACCAATGATCAGAGATCATTTTAAAGAGTTCTTTTAAAAAAGGGCAAAACAAAACAATGTGCAAAAAAAAAAAAACAACAAAAATTTGATTTTACATAGCAACAACTTTTTTAAAAAAAATTGGCTGAAATTTTAAAGAATATGGTAAAATTTGAAGATTTTGAAAGTTTTTTTTTTTTCTTTTTTTCTTTTTGGTGGTAGGTACTAGAAATTGAACCGAGTTACATTTCTAGCCCTTTTTTGATTTTGAGACAGAATCTTGTCCAGGCTGGTCATGAATTGTCAGTCCTCCTATCTCAGCCTCCCAAGTAGCTTGGATTAGAGGTGTGCATCATGGTGCCTGGCTTTCAATATATTTTTAGCATAAATTGTCTCAAAATAAAACATTTCATTTTAAAATATGATAAAGCAAGGCAGGCTTTGTCTTACATAATTTAAAGGAAATTAAGTGGCGTTATTTTTTATTATTTTATTTATTTATTTATTAAATATCTTTATTTTGTTTATTTTTATGTGGCTCTGAGGATCAAACCCAGTGCTTCACACGTGCAAGGCAAGTGCTCTGCCACTGAGCCACAACCTCAGCCCAGCATAATTTTTAAGTGAATAGGAAGAAATCTGAATTTGTCATTAAGATTTAAAATTGATTAGATATTAAAATTCTAAATATTTAAAATACTAAAATGCTATTTTAGATAAACATTATTTATATTATTATGGGTATGTTAATGTAAAGTAATCATTTCTCTTATTCACTATACAAAAATGAATACAATGAATTTAAGAAACTTGAAGGTGAGTTCATAAATCAAAGAAAGCTTTGAAAAATAGCTGGCTAGTACAATTATTAATTAGTTTATGAATAGCTTGCTTAATAAAAGTTAGTGACCATTCAAGTTTATTATTCTGTGAGTATGATAAGAGGATAGAGTTTGATTGGTAAAATGTTGTTAATTTGAAATTTCATATAGTATAAACTTTAGGTGATGAACTAATTATTCAGTGTCATTGAGTAATACCTAAAGACATGGAAGATAAGGAAGAAGAGATATGACTAGGCATCAAGCCACTGCAGAGCCAATTGAATTTCGAGTGCAGACCACTCGAAAAGTAAGTAAGGAATGTATTATTGCACCAAAATATTTTATCAGAAAAAGAAGAATCACTGAAACTATTTCAGAAATAGTTTTGAAATGACACCCATCAAAGACTGTTATTTAACTCACTAATTAATGAGGAAGCCATAAATATCACAAGTGATTGAAATGTAAGTTCACCAGTCACACATAAATAAGCAGTAAATATGCTGGAATTTAAGTACTTGTAAAGTACTCCCATTCCTTGGGAGTTAGAGAGAAATCAATTAAATTTCCTCTACACACAATTCATCCATGAATTGCTCTTGGTCACCTACAACTTACAAGAATTATTAGACAGCTCAAAGACAGATTTTACAGAGAACCTACAGAATCAAGTAATGACGATGGTGTGGCTAAACAAGCGCCTTGCTTTCCATTGAAGATATTCATAATCTTTTTGTCCCATTCAAATGACAGATGATAAAAACTCCATTTTTTAAATGTTTGAATTTAAGTTTCTTCAGAGAAGAGACTCTAAATATTGATAAATGTTCTTTATGTTTGACATTTGGTAACAGTAGTTTTTGCAGAAGACTGAGGACAAGAATCGAAGTTGTCAGAAGGTTTATTGATCTGATTCTACCAGATGGGACCCATGATTAAAAACAGGAGCCCTCAAGCCAGATTGCTGTCGTTCAAATTCTGACTTTATTACTAACAAGCTATTGACTTTGGGCAAGTTATTTACTTTTTCTGTAACCTGGTTTCTTCATTGCTAAAATGAGGAAAATAACTACTTAGTTTATTGGACTGTTGAGAGGATTTCATGAGATAATAAATGTCATAAACCTGACATATACCACAAGCAGTCAGTAAATAAATAAATACTATGTATTAGTATCCTGAGAAAAAGGCTGTTATCGTTGATAGTCTTTATATGAAGAGTACATTTTGGTGGAAGCTTATAGAAGTCAATAATCTTTTCTCTGATTATGGCATTTCCCAGGCTTCTGTCTTTCCCAGTTGCACACATCCTCCACCCCATCTCTTTAAGAGCCAATCACAACTCAGGGTGGTATCAAAAGAAACACTGAAAAGGGAGTGCAGAATATGCTACCCTAACGTGTGCCTCTTTGGCATACAGATTATTTTGAGCTGAAGACAATAAAGAAATGGATCCAAGAAAAGCTGTCTGCTGTCCTATTTGACATAAATTTATAAAGGTGTCCCCTTCTCTTCTCCACCGGGAGGTAATTGCAGGAGAGAACTCTAAACCATAATTAGCCTAGCAACAGCACCAGGGAATGGGTCCCCCTACTAACTTCACCCTTAACTTCCATCAGTCCCCTCACATATTTACTTTCCCACAATTTGCTGCTAGGAACTCAAAAGTCCTTTTTGTTTGTCTGGTCACACCTCTAAATTGATCATCCTAAAACCCCTTTGGGTTACTCATCACTGAGTGCTCCTGTACGTATGCTACTCAGGTTAATGAACTTTCTTCATTTTTCTCTTGTTAGTTTGTCTTTTGTCGTTCTAACTTACAAATCCTAGCCAATGAAGCCAATACAGAAGTAGGAAAAAAGAAAATCTTCCCTCCCTCAGAGAAGGCACAGACATCACCCGGCTTCAACCACAGAACTTGCATCTCCTCATCATGTTATTTTGACATCTTAAGTACCACAACCTTTACCTGAGTGCTTTTCAGATAGATCCAGACTTCTACACTGTGGGCCCAAACCTATTTCTTAGTTTCCTCCCATATGGTTGGTATTTATTCATCCAATAAATTCCAGAGTTACAAAAGACCTATGTGTCAAACAGGGAAAATAAACATTCTAAGGCAAAAGTGAGAGCAACAGGCTGGTGGCTCAGCTAAACTCTACTGCTGAAGAATAAAGGTAAAGAAAAACTAAACAAAGCAGCTTTATACATGTTTCCGAACCATTTAAGCAGGGAGTGTGCAATTCCTTTTACAACTGCAATGAAAACCACCAACAATCTTGGCTATGTTAAAAAAAAAAAAAAAAAAAAAAAAAAAATATATATATATATATATATATATATATATATATATATATTTGGGAAAAAACACTAAGAAAAAACATAGGTCCAATTATTAACCAAACTTGATAGTGAAGATAATGAGTTTATGGCTTTTTTTTCCTTATTTACATTTTACTGTGCTCCCCAAATTTTGTGTAATGGATTACTTCAATGTTTAATTACAAATAAAAGGATGCCCTTCTAAAGCCTTACACAGAAGAGACAGAAAAGACGTAGACACAGAAGTTAATATAAGTCTTGTCTTAATTTAATTTTTTCCCCCTCCAATTCCCATACTGCAATGTAAATACAACACACATTTTCCACTGTCAATAACACAGAAACTATTGTTCCCACACTGGGAATGTACTTGAAGGGTTATGGAGCACCTGGTAACAAAAAGTAGCCAATTGCACAATATGAAGTCCTGTATTCCCCTGATAAATGTAAGATTGTTATTCCAGCTTTGGCAGTAGCAAGTAAGCATTTTTGTTAAAGTTACCACCTTCCTTACTCCCCAGTTTCCATGGTAATCACTTTTTTTTTCATACATATGTAAAAAGTCAAAGTTAAGAAGGGGGTTTCTACCAGAAATAAGTTCCACAGCACAAGATCTGTGATTTGATCATGATGGATTGGCACTTCTGGCTCCTTTGTAATAATCATAACATAATGTTTCTCCAGTGAATTAAAAGAAGATGTGCAAATGAGGAGAAATAGTCAATTCAGGGGTTTAACTTCGAGAAAGGGAAAAATGCTGCTTAAAACTGAGCCTGCTGAGGGACAGAGCTAAAGGGCTGTGAAAGTAATTCACTCACAATGTTTCTTTTGTCTGCCCCTAGAAAGGAATGCATAGGTTACACACACAGAATCCCTTTTCTATGGCAACAGCAACTTTCCCCAGGGCAACAGGAAATAGGAAGAGAAAATATTTTTGCAGGCCTGGTGTGGAGTTAAGTAGTAGTAGGTTTTTTTGGGAAATAACCAGGCTCCGTGAAACTCCTGCTATTTCTTCACCAAAGATCCTGGGCCCTCCTGCTCCTTTCCTTTCTGTGTTCTAGCAAGGCTCACTTTTGATAATCTGTCATGAGTGTTCTTAAAAATGTGAATTCTTGATTATGGGTTCTGTTAGGTATTTATTCACAATAGGGAATATGCTCCTAACCACAGGAATGATGCCCCCAAGGTGCATTTAAGACCGAAACAGGCTAAAAAAGGAGACACAATGAGCAGGGGATCCTATGGTGAGCCTGAGCTCATGCTCCAGTGGCTGCCTTTTTATAAAGCCATACAATTAATTCTATCCAGAAAGACGGATGCATTTTTTTTCTACTTTGAATTGTGTTTAAAAAAAAAAAAAAACACATGACAGAAATTACTATATTAACTGCTTTTCAGTGTATAGTTCAGAAGTTTCAAGTATATTCACATTGTTATGCAGTAGATATTAAAATGTTTTTATAGTGTAAAACCCATTCTATACCTATTAAGCAAAAACTCCTCATTTCACCCTATTACCAGTCCCTGGCAACCAGGATTTTACTGAATTTGACTACTTTAAATATTTCATACACACAGAACCACATAGTATGTGCCTTTTTGTGATTGACTTTTTTTTTTTGCATAATGTCCTCAAGCTTCACTCATGTTGTAGCATGTGAAGCAATTTCCTTTCTTTTCAAGTCTAAATAATAATCCATTGTATATATAAACCACATTTTGTTTATTCATTTATCTGTTGATAGCCACTTCTTAATTATTTTGAATAACACTGCCATGAACACAAGTGTGCAGATATTTCTTAGAGATCCTACTCCAGTTCTTTCAGATATACAATCAGAAGTGGGAATTCTGGATCCCGTAGTAATTATGTTTAGTTTTTTGAGGAAACTTCGTATTGTTTCCCACAGTAGCTCTGCTGGTTTTCACTCCTACCAACTATATATAAGGGTTCTAATTTCCCTATATCCTTGCCAACACTTTAATTTTTTAAAAATAATCATCCTAACATGCAGAATAATATCATTATGATTTAGAAGATTTACATATTTTTTTAAAAATACATTATTTTAGTTGTCAATGGACCTTTATTTTATTTATTTAGATGCGGTGCTGAGACTCAACATGCCTCACACATGTTAAGCAAGCACTCTACCACTGAGTCACAACCCCAGCCTAGAAGATTTATATTTTTAACAGTACTTTTTTTCACTAGGCCATCTAATTTATTAACATTGCCTACATCTTTAATAAATTACTATATCATAGCCCTATAAATATTACAATACTTGGCAAATAATGCAAAAGAATGAATAAGCTTAGTGTTTCCCCAAGACTCAACAGGAAATCATTAATAAGTTGAGAATGGAACTAGTCACTATAAATCCCCCATCCATTTATGTAATTCCTGGAAGCACAGAAAAACTCCTGACTTCCATGTTCTGTTATTATTTCTCTGTGTTAAAATATGTTCGTTTTATCTACCTAAAATGGATGCCACCTTATTTTTATGATGAACATACATAGTCATGTTGTATATTTCCATGGGCCATGAAAAGGATTATAAGTTTCATCAGAGAAAATGAGAGAAAATGATTTCTAGTTAAAATTATATAAATATAACTTCTTGATAATGTTTTAAGAAAATGAAAAAAAAAATATAAATTGTGGCCAGAAGTTTATTAAATACCAAAAGAAATTTTAAAGTAATTTAATGAGATACTTAAAATATATGTTATCAAAAGATGTTATCTGGATGCTCTGTGATTAAAATTATATAATATCCAGAAGAGCACCAAAATTCAGTCAAAACGAATCACTCAAATATGTTACAGTATAATTTTTACAAACTACAATCATGACTGCTTATACAAATATAACATGAACATGGGAAACAAGTGGTATCTAACTCACTTATTTGCGAGAGAATCAGTAGGATGTGAAAAACCAACTCAAGGAGCACTTGTGAATTCATTATATGTGTATGCATGTGAACACACACACACACACACACACACACATACACCAATGTTTTGATATGATGGTTAGGTCAGATACAAAACTGGTAGTGACTGATGGGACAGTTATCTGAGTTATCTGTTTGTCTGGAAGGAATCACTCCAATTGTTGCTAAATGAAAGCCTGTAAATTAATGCCTGGGAACTTTACAATGTCTACTAAGTCTAGGTAGATATTTTCTCTGATCAGCAGCTTTGAAATTGTGATTCCTAAGTCACCAGAATCTGTATCACCTCGGAATTTGTTAGAAATGAACATTCTCAGGCTGTGTGCCAGATGTACAGAATCAGTAACCCTGAGTGAGTCCAACAAATCTGTGATCCAACAAGTCCTTCAGATGATTCTGAATGCACCTTGAAGTTTGAGAATCATTTCCTTAGAATCATACTTGGGTGACTGGGACCTGAGAGTGACACTAAAGGAACAAGATATTCAACTTTTGTCTTACTTTAAAATTTTGCTTGCTTTTGGGTAGCAAATAAAAATGTTAATTCTTTGTAATCTTCATTTTTCCCCCATATTTGGAAAATAATCTGATATTATTTTCAAATTTGGGTCCATTTTATGTCCCTGACAAATAAGCAATTTTATAGAAGTTCCAAATATTTAAAAAGGTCAATATTATTATCGTAATATTTTCATAAAATAATCTTTGTGCATATAATTTCATATTATAGAAAATTTAAAGGGGGGATTATTAGCCCAATTATATTGGAATTCACAGAGCTCTGTATTTGCCACAGTAGGCCTTGGAAGACTAAAAAACATTTCAGGTTTTAATGTTCGTGATGTACTATTTCTTCTGCATAATAAATGTTATTGTTAAATGAATAGTTAACATTGATTCTTTTATTGCACAGTCATAACAAATTTATAGTTCTTTTAAGTGTGCTGACAGGATGAGTTTCTAATAGTTTTTATAACTTTGTTCTGCTTTTGTAAACTATTGCCAAGTAGTGCTAAGCTATCTAAGGAGGGAAAAAACTTCTAGTGGTAATGTTTTATTTCACACAGATTCTTATGAGTCATCTCAATAATATGTTGTTTTTAAGGAAAAGTAGAGAATAAATAATACATGAAATTTTAAACTTGCCTGTTCTACTATAGTACACATGAAAAAAAAAAGCTATATATTATCAGTATATGTGTGTTAATCAGCTTTCCATTGCTTGACAAAATAACTGAGAAAAACAACTTAGAGGAGGATTTCTGTCACAGTTTTAGAGGTTTTCACCCATAGTTGCTTGGTCCCATTGCTGTGGGCTGGGGGTGAGGCAGAATATCATGTTGTAGAAAGGAAGGGGCCAAGGACAAGATATAGTCCCAAAGTGCATGTCCCCAAGTACCCACTCCCTTTAACTAGGTCTCACCTACAGTTTCCACCACCTCCCAATAGTCCATTATGCTATGAATACATCGATGAATTAATCCATTTATGAGGTTAGAGCTCTCATGATCTAATTGCTTCTGAAAAGCCCTGTCTCTAAACATAGCTGCATTTGGATCAAACCTTTAAACATGAGCCATGAGCCTTTGGGGAACATTGACAATATATAAGGCTATTTATGCTTTTAAATTTTCTGTATCTTAAATGTGCTACTTGAAAATGTGATTACTTCTCTGTGTAACCACAGGCATAACATTTATTCAGCAAACTTAAATGAAAGCAGCTTTATTTATTTTTAAATTTCTCCTTCTAATTACATACATGTTTATTGTAGAATATTTATAAAATATACAAATATAAACATTACTTAATATTCACTTCAAGAATGAACATAATATTTTATTTTTCAATGAAAAAATATACTTTTAGGCTAATGGACTTTTTTTTGTAAAAGAGTTAAGAAAATAACATTTCAGCTTATGTGTGGAAATGAATGGTACAAATATTAAATGGTAACTTACATTTTTAAAATATCATGGTAAAGATGCTCATGCCTAAGACTCTGTTGGCATAAACACAAATTCCAAATACACCAATGAAAAAGCTGCATTTTCAATCAGACCAGTGCATTTTTGTTCATTTTATCCAGTCTAAACTAACTTGATAGTTCTAATTTTACCCATTGATTTCTTCACCCATTGTGTGATAGAAAGACAAAATGCTCCTCACATCAAGGTGATGATCATGAGTTCTCTTCATCCATAAAATCACTTTAGAAAACAGGGATGATAGAAGAAAAAGAACAAATCTAGAGCAGGGCTGGACACAAAACAAGAGTGTAATTGTCATACTTAGAATTTGAGGAATTTCTTGAAAATATACAGTGGATAGCAGGATGAGTGCTAGAAATCTCAGAGGAATGCAAAGCATTGGGTCAGCAGCTTGGTATTGGGAGTTGGCCATCAGCCAAGCAGGGAGTCAGTCCATTGAAGAATTGTGCAACAGTTAGGACAATCCCAACCTGAATGTTCTGCAGCACACTGGCTAAATCCCGCTAGGAGAATTAAAGTGGAATTTCTGACTCATGGAAAAAGAAGACTCTCCATGAGCTCCTGAGAAAAGTAAGGTACAAAGGTAAAATGTGACCCTCAGAATGGAATGAAGAAGATATTAAGGCCACGCAGCTGTGTGCTGAGACGAATTGGACCACAGTGATCCTTTCCTTATTTTACTGTGGGAGGACGGCCAGTGTATTGTTTATCTGCTTCTCACCTATGGGCCCTTCAGAAATGCTTCCTTTATCTCCTGGTGAGAAACATTCCTGTAAACTTTTCCCCACCTCATTGATGGAGCCCATAAATTACTGCTTCCCTCTGAAGGGTAGTTAACCCTAAAAGAAAATGCCCAAAGAAATCCAGGATACCTGCATTTATGAATCAAGGCCTTCATTGATGAATCAAAAAAATAAACTTCCTGGCATTTTGAGAAAAACAAATAGCAAGAAAGAGAGATACTTAAAATGGATATGCAAATATAGAGAATAATAAATATGATCTTTAAAAAGTTTAATGTATTCCTTCAGATAGATTTGAGATGTTATTGCATGCCGAAAAACAAAGCTATTGGATAAGAGGGGATTGTTAGAAATCAAAATCATGGCATCATGATATTTTTGAAAAAGAACCAAAAAGTGGAATTAAAGAAGAATGAAGTGTTTGTAGAATGACCTAATGACTAGAAAATAAAGTAGAAAGAAATTTACTGTTTTAGGTACTAAGCAAAGAGGTGGGGAAAACATAGGATATTGAGGACAGTAACTACCAAGACTTGTGGTGCTTTGAGGAAACTTCAGAGGTGGAGGCCTCTGGTCAAGTGTCTGTGATTTCATTTGTTGTGCCCGGGATCACAGCCCTCTGTAAGTTTGCTGTGGCTGAACCAGAAAAAAAGGCATATGCAGATTTCTACAGAAATAATGATTGCAGGAAAGATTTTGAGGAGATGAAGAAGGCTGGTATCTTTTAGAGTACAAAGTGATTTTGGAATATAAAGAATTCCTTTGGGTTAAGTTCCATAGAAGTCTGTTACTGAACTATGTTCCTGAATTATGAAACACGGAAAGAATAGTTTTTCTGGATAAACAAACATTGACAAATCTTTTTAAATGATGAATGTATAATAGTAATCTGTAATTCCTTTAGGCTTTTCAGAATATTGTTTACTGGGAATGCAACCCAGGGCGTCACACATATCGAGGCAAGTGCTTTACCCCTGAGCTATATCTCCAGCTTTTGCTCAGCAATTTTAAACATCCTTCTAAAATTTTAGGAATTTCTTACCTTTTGAGCCTCACCCAAACTAGAAGCTTGTTTTCTCCTTTCCCTTGTTATTTGTAGGTGAAAATTTCATTAGTTAAAAATTAGTAATGTAATCTCCAGGGAGTTTCTACTAAATTATTTCTACAAAAGTATATTTATCTTGCTAAAAGATGAGATAAAGCAGAATCATAAAATGTTCAATTAAACCCAGAAAAAAAGGGAAGAAGAAAAAAACAAAGCAGAGGGGGAAACAAGGGCATTAAATAGAAAAGTTATAAACAAGGTAGATATTAACCAAAATATATTAATAACCACTTTAAATGTAGATGGTTTAAACACAGTAACTAATACATTGTAAGCGTGGTTAAAACCCAAGCCCATGCATATGTAGCTTACAAGAAGGTAATTTTAAATATAAAGACACAGAAGTAAAGGAATGGAGAAAGTTGTACTATATTAACACTAATAAAAAGAAAGCTACAGTAGCAATATTAATTTAAAGAAAAAAAGACTAACTTCAGAAAAAGAAATTATTAGGAATAAAGATATTCATTATGGGGCTGGGGTTGTGGCTCAGTGGTAGACCACTTGCCTTGCATGGTTGAGGCACTGGATTTGATTCTCAGCACCACATATAAATAAATTAAAAATAAATAAAGGTCCATCAACAGTTAAAAGGAAAAGATATTCATTACACAATGGTGCAGGGTCAATTCCCTAAGAAGACCTAACAATCAATGTGTGTGCAGCAACAACAGGTCATCAAAATTCAGGAGGGAAAAAAAAAAAAACTGATAGGACTGTAAAGAGAAAAATAAATATCCACTATTTTATTGCAAACTTCATTATGAACAGAAAGTTGGTATTATGTAAATTAAGAAGGCTGAAAGTCCATAAGAATATAATTGATCAGAGCAGCACCAGAAATCAACCTGATATGACTGGCATTTATAGAACACTCTTGTCTAATAGCAGATAAATACACATTCTTCCAGAGCTCATATAGAATATTAACCAAAGTGGACCACAATCTGGGTCATAAAACATACTTTAATTTTTTTTTAAAGAATAGAAATCACATAAAGCATACTCTCACACTGCAATAGAACTAAATTAAATCAATAGAATAAAGATAGCTAGAAAATCCCCCCAAATTCGGAAATTAAACAACATACATACATAACATGGATTAATAAAGATGTTTTATAAAAAGTTATAAAAATATTTTGAAATAAACAAAAATAAAAATAGAACATTTCAACATTTGTGGAATGCATCAAAAGCAGTGCTCAGAAGGAAATTTAAAGGACTAAAGGCCTATAGAATAAAAGAAAAAAAATGTAATAATCCAAGTCCAAGAAAACTGGAATTATCAGTGGATGCCCAAAGCAATAAAAAAAGAAATATATAAAAATGAGACACAGCAAAGAAAACAAATAAGTAAAGAGACAACCAATAGAATTGTAGAACATATTTGCAAAATATGCACCTGACAAGGGATTGATATCTAGAATATACAAAGAACTAAAAACTCTATAGTAAAACCCAAAAGAACAAAACAAAAAAATCAACAACCCCCCCTTCCCCCCCGCAAAACAAATAACCTGGAAAACACATTCTTACCTCACTTCAGTAAGAATGGTATTATCAAAAGGACTCAAGATAACAAGTATTTGCAAGGATATGGAGAAAGGGGAACACCTGCATACTGCTGATGGGTATGTAAACTAGTAGAGTCATTATGGCAGTTCCTCAAAAACTTAAAAAACAAATGACCATATGATCCAGTTATTCTACTTCTTGGTATATATCCAAAGAAAATGAAATTAGTATGTCAAAGAGACATGTACACACCCATGTTCATTGTAGCACTATTCACAACAATCAAGAAAGGTGAACAACCTAACCAACAATTGATGATTGTAAGAAAATGTAGTATGTATACCCAATGGAATCCTATTCAATAGGAAAAAGAATGATCCTGTCATTTGCAACAATATTGCTGAAACTGGAGATCATTATGTTAAGTGAAATAAGCCAGACCTAATAAGGTAAATACAGCATGATGTCACTTATATGTGGAATCTGAAAAAAAAAATTGAGAATGACGGTTACCAAGGCTAGGAGAGTAAAGGGGAGGAAAAGATAGCAGGAGTTGGTCAGTGGGTATGAAGTTATAGTAAGGTAGAAGTAAGAACTTCTATTATACAACAGGGTAACTATAGATAATGGTAATGATAATGTACTATATAGTTTAAAAAGCTAAAAGAAAGGATTTTGAATATTTTTGCCACAAATAAATGATAAATATTAAGGAAATATACTTGTTTAACATGATTTAAATATTACATTATATATATCAAAATATCAATGGTACCCCATAAATATTTAAAATATTTGTTATGTATCAGTACAAAAATTGATTTGATTTTTAAAAACATTAAAAACTAAAAATGAGAGCAGAAATTAAAGACACTGAAAAGAAGAAAGCAATATAGAAAATCAGCAAAACCAAAGTTTTTTTTTGTTTTTTGTTTTTTTATAAAATAAGTACATTTGATAAACCTCTGGCCAGGGTAACTGAGAAAATATACAAATCACCAACACTGGAAATAAAAACAGTCATCACTTATTGATAATTATCAGGATTGGATCAATAGCTGAAGAATACATACCATCAAAACTCACATGAATAGAAATAGATAATCCAAGTGGGTCTATATTTATTAAGGCACTTGATCAATAATTAATGAGCTTCCAAAAGAGAAGCAATAAGTCCAGATTTAATGTACTTAACAGTAAATAGAGAAAATACCAATTCCATACAAACTCTTCCAGAAAATAGAACTATAAAAAACACAAAGTAACTCATTTTATGAAGTTAACAGTACCCTAATCCAAAAACCAAATAAAAACATAAAAAAGGAAACTATAGATTAAGATTTGTGAAGACATAGATGCAAAAATCCTTAAAAATATGTCAGCAAATTAAAAAATAGTAAGATGAAAAGAATTATACAATAATTAATAATAATCCAGAGGGATATTTTCCAGTTATGCATACTAACTCAGCCTTCAAAAATTTGACAAATGTAATCATCCATCAGCAAAATAAAAAAAAATTCTGATCATACCAGTTGATGCAGAAAATCATTTGCTAAAATTTATTACCCATCCATGATAAAAACTCTCAGTAAGTAAGAATTGAGGAGAACTTTTTAAATTTGTTGTAGTAAATCTACAGAAACCTATACCTGATACCTACCTAACAGTGAGAAACTGGATGCCAAAGATTCAGAACAAGGCTAAGATGTTCCCTCAACAATCCTATTTAACATCATTCTGTAATTTCTAGTTACTGCAATAAGACAAGAAAATGAAACAAATAGTATATAGAATGGGAAGAAAGAAAGAAAGCTCTATTTGCAGATAACTTAATTTTCTAGATATAGAAAATCCCAAAGAATCAACACAAAGTATCTGAAATAAATAAGAAAATATAGCAAGGTTATAGGATACAAGGTTAACATACAATTAATCTTGTAGCTTTGATTTTATAAATACCAGCAATGAAAAATTGATATTTTATAAATAAAACAATTTAAAATAGCACCCCCAAATAAAATACTTAAGTACTATAAATCTAATAAAAAATGTACAGATAAAAATACATACATATCTGGGTACAGAAAAATTCTGATGAACAAGTTCAAACAAGAGTTAAGTGAGTGAAGAAATATTCCATGTTCATGGATGGAAAGATTCAATATTGCTAAGGTATCAATTCTTCCCAATTTAATCTGTAGATTCAACACAATCCAAGTCTAATGCTCACAAGTTATTTTCTAGATAATGACAAATTGATTCTAAAGTTTTTATGAAAAGGTAAGAGACCTTTAACAGTCAACATAGTATTGAACAAAAAGAACAAAGTTGGAGGACAGGTTCTGTCTGATTTCAGGACTCAGTATAAATTTCAGACATCAAGACGTTGTGATATTATTTAAAAAAAAAAAAAAAAAAGACACACAGTTCAATGAAACAGACTAGAGAACCCAGAAATAGATCCACAAAAATATTGTCAACTGTTTTTTGACACAGTGGAAAATGAACAAATGCAAATCAATGTAGCGATTGTAGTTTTTTCATTAAATGATGATGGAACAACTGAATGTCCACATGTGAAAAAAAAAAAAAGAAATCTAGACATTTACCTTTCACCAAAAGCTTTGAAATTTTCAAAAAATTAAAAATAGTTTGTAGAACTAAAGGTATAAATCAAAATTATGAAACGTCTAGGGCAATGTAGCTCTATAAAACTTCTATTTAAAAAAGCATAATTGAGCTTCTGTCTGGTGATAAACTTTTAGAGAACTCATCAAAAGTAACTGGAAGTTGGGGCCGGGGTTGTGGCTTAGTGGTAAAGTGTTTGCCTAGCATGTGTGAGGCACTGGGTTCAATTTCCAGCACCACATAAAAATAAAAACAAATAAAAGTAGTTGGAAATCCATACGTAGCAAAATGAAATTAAACCCCTCTCACACTTCACAAAACTCAACTCAAAGTAGATCTAGAACTTAAACACTAGAACAGAGACCCTGTGCCTAGAAGAAAAAATAGGCCTAAATCTTCACCATAAGACTCCTAAAGAACAAGAAGTAGAATCAAGAATCAATAAAGGGGTTGGAATCAAACTAAAAAGCTTCTTTACAGCAAAGGAAATAATCAATAACATGAAGAAAGAGCCTCCTGAATGAGAGAAAATCTTTACCATATGCACCTCAAATAGAGCACTAATCTCCAGGATAGAAAAGAACTCAAAAAATTTCACACCAAAAAACCCCCAAATAACTCAATCAATAAATGGACTAAGGAACTGAACAGATACTTCTCAGAAGAAATACAATCAACAAAAATATGAAAAAATGTTCAATTTCTCTAGTAATTATAGAAATGCAAATCAAAACTACACTGAGATTTCATCTCACTCTAGTCAGAATGTCAATTATCAAGAATACAAGCAACAATAAGTATTGGTGAGGATGTGGGGTAAAAGGTACACTCATACATTGCTGGTGGAACTGCAAATTGGTGCAACCACTATGCAAATCAGTATAAAGATTCCTCAGAAAACTTGCAATGGAAACACCATTTGATCCAATCATCTCACTCCTAGGTTTCTACCCAAAGGACTTAAAACCAGCATACTACAGGGACACAGGCACATCAATGTTTATAGCAGCTCAATTCACAATAGGCAAACTATAGAACCGACTTCTGTGCCCTTCAGCAGATGAATGGATAAAGAAAATATGGTATATATACATCATGGAATTCTATTCACCCTTAAAGAAGAATGAAATTGACATTTGCAGGTAAATGGATGGAGCTAGAGTATATTATGCTAAGCAAAATAAGCCAATCCCAAAGAACCAAAGGCTGAATGTTTTCTCTGATATGTGGGTGCTTATCCACAATACGGGGGGCTAGGGAAGGATAGAGGTACTCTGGATTAGGTAGATGGGAGGGAAGGGAGGGAAGGGACTATGGGGGCAGGAAGGATAGTAAAATGAATCAGGCATTATTACCCTATGTGCATATATGATTACATGACCTGTGTAACTATATCATGTACAACCTGAAGAATGAGAAGTTATACTCCATTTATGTATGATGTGTCAAAATGTATTCTATTGTCATATATAACTAATTAGAACAAACAAAAAAGACATTAATCAGTTTTACAATAAAGCTCATAATCCTAATCTAATAACTTGTTATTAAACTTCCTATAAATAAAAAAGTATGATTCATGAAAAATATAATGCAGAAGTCAAGCCTGAATGTCATCAAGGACTAACTTTGGAGGATTTCTAAGTATTTCCAGGTATTTTCAGAGTCCTCCTTTGAGAAAATTCTACAAATAACTTTGTATCTTGGTAAAATACACTTTCTTGCATGTTAAAATTTGCTAGAATCAATCTCAGATCTCTTCTTTCATATCAGTAAACTATCTAAGGAAACTTGTAATTTTTCAACAGCAACTATATTAATTACATGAAATCTTTATTTGAATAATTTAATTGATTCCTATGACTTAAAATATGTATATGCAAAATCAAACTTCCACAAAATGATTTATTTTGTAGTGTTTGCTGTGGTCTGGGTGTTCTGGGTGTTGGCATGCTCCAAAAATTCATTTGTTGAAATCTGACCTTAAAGCAATGTTAATGAGAGCCGGGAGGCTTTGGGAAGAGATTAGGTCACTAGGGCGCCACACACAGGATTGAGATTAGCTCTTACAAAGGAGACTCCAGGGAACCTGTTTGGCCTCTGGACATGTGAGTACTCAACAGAAGAGCATCTTCTTTGTAGTAGAATCATCCCTCACCAGTCACTGAATCTGTTGGTTCCTAGATCTTGGACTTCCCAGCCCCTGGAACTATGAACAATAAATTTATGTTGCTTATGAATGCCCAGACTATTTTGTTATAGCCACTAATGGACTAAGACAGTGTTCAAAGAGGATTTTTTTGTTGTTATTGCAGTTGTTTTGGAAAATGTGTAACTTTTACCTCAACAAGTATATCAAGACATTTTCTTAAAGGCCAACAAA
Source organism: Callospermophilus lateralis (assembly GCF_048772815.1). Lineage (NCBI taxonomy): Eukaryota > Metazoa > Chordata > Mammalia > Rodentia > Sciuridae > Callospermophilus > Callospermophilus lateralis. The sequence goes on along the minus strand of NC_135305.1, from coordinate 31,884,302 downwards.
CATCTCTGTTATAGAGTTCATATCTGCTCCAATTTCCCTGAAAAAAGAAATTCTTAAATGTAATGATTCAGACTCCTTTTTTGGTTTGTTTAAGTAATGAGTTCTATGGCAGTTGGTAAAATTTAAGATAGTAGGAAGAGTTTTGTTCTAAGTACTGAAAGTGAATGTGTTAAGCAATTTTTCCTGAAAGTAATTAAAATCAAAAGCATCACCCAACATTATAGGGGCTCTATCTGGGCAAAGAATACAAAGCTTTATTTTTCAGTAGAATTGTTTTGGCCAAAACTTGAGGAGTAAGTTTAATAAATGCAATCATTTCAAGGCAATGATAAGTGAAAACGATATTTTAAAATACATGCAAATTATAATTAGATATGAAAATACCTCTAATTTCTGTTGGTAATCAAGTCAGGGCTATTGTTGTTGTGAATGTAATTTGTTTTGTGTATTTATTATTGAAAGAAATCATAAATATCAGATGTTAGTGAAAATAAAAGATAAAATTTTTCCATCCAGGTTCTAAGATTTGCACTGAGTCTGTGGATCATTTGGGAAACCATGGATCTTAGGGTCTACTCAGCAAATGATGACAGAAAAATGGATTAACAATGCAAAATAAATATCCCTAATGTGACATATTTTTAAAAGGTTAGATGTCAATATTATTAACATTGCAAAACAAAAAATATATTGAAATGTATTTTTGTTAGTTGACTTTTGACAGAGTTTTTTTTTAAACTTGCTATATAGCCAGAGATTATCAAGGAACTGATAAAATGTATTTGACCACATGATTGTCTAGTGAAAAAGAAAAACAAAAGGCCAATAAGAGAAGAAGCTCAACTCTCCAATGATCAAAATAAATAAATAAATAACAATTAGATTATATTTTTGTCTATTCAATTGGTAAAAATAAATACCAATAATACTAAGCATTTTTGAAAGTACAGGAATCTGCCACTTTCTCATACTATTGTTGGGACTATAAACTTGTATAATATTTTGACGGTGGGAGGAATTAGGGTAGTCATCATAAATTTCAAATGTGTGCACATTTTCTAACCAACCAATTCTTAGTTTAAGAACCCAGTAACCTACCAAGGGTGGTTCAGCAGAAGTCCTGACCAGGATATAGGCAATCAGGGAGTGTACATAAAAATAAATAAATAAATAATATCAAACTTGATCCTTTTTTTTTTTATCAGTATGAAACAGAAATTCTAAGCAACTTTGGTAATAATTGTTCCTCCCAGCTGAAGCTGACTGCTCCCCACCTTTGTTGTCATTTTAAGATTTAATACGACAGAAATATTACTTTGAGGCAGGATTATTTGCAATAATACATTAAGCACCCATTTGAATAGTAACAGTAAAAGAAATTATGCATGTACTATTCAACATCATTCTGTTCTTAAATCAGACAGATCTCTACATACTCTAAAAAGTGATCTTGATCTACTGAGTAGCTCAGTGGTAGAGCACTCGCCTCGCACGTGCGAGACCCTGGGTTCGATCCTCAGCACCACATAAAAAAATAAATAAGTGAAATAAAGGTATTGTGTCCAACTACAACTAAAAGATAAATAAATAAAAAGGACAAGTTTTAGAGCAGTCTATAGTATGATGTTAGTAAATTAATAAAAGATGTATATGTGTCTGTGTTAAGTGTTTGATATAAATGCTTAGAAAATTCTGAGAGTGACCACTCTTACTCCTGGGAGCAAGTCTTATGGAAAAGCAAAAGGAAAAATGTCTTACTATTTTTTAAAATGTATATATATAGTTGTTGGTAGACCTTGATTTTGTTTATTTATATGTGGTGCTGAGAATCAAACCCAGTGCATCACACATGCCAGGCGAGTGCACTACTGCTGAGCCCCAGCCCCAGCCCCAGCCCCAGCCAGTATTACTACTTTTGTGCATGAATGGAAATCCACTAAAGTTAAAAGAAGAAGAAGAAAAAAAAAAAAAAGAAAAGAAAAACAAGGAAAGAAGTAAGAAAGCAGGAGAAGGAAAAAAGGAAGACTATTAGTATGCCATGATTCAAATCAGTGCTGTTATAAACTATCAGTCTAAATTTTCTTCAGCAACAAAACACAATCAAATAATTAAAGAGAAAATATTTTCAAATAAGAAAATGGAGACCCAGAGGAATGAGGGTATAAGATATGCTGGAGAATCAGATAGGTTCAGTTGGCTATCATGCAATGTTGTAATGAGTGGAGAGCTAGGAGAGAAGCCCACTCTACACCCATTATAGTCCACCCCTTTACTACTCAGATCCATTTCTTTACATAAAGTTTGGCAAGCAACTCTTCCATGATTCCAATAGGCCTATCTTCCTGGAGGAAACAGAAAGGAGGGATGTCAGTAGAATGAATTGTAGACCCTGCCACTGGAAATTTTTTCAGTGGATATAAATTTCTTTTGTCATCATGGTAAAGGGAAGGTCATTTACAAAAATAATCTCCTGATTTGTGAGCACTTACCAGTAAAATATTTTTTTTTCCTGATTAACATCTGCTATTTAGGTAAAGCTCTGAAACTAGGGTTGGGGAAGAAGGAGGATGTAAGAAATGACAGGGAATAGAAGTAAAGTTGAATTTGCCTCTTTCTGGCCCTTTTCTGTCTACTTGTGAGGAGAGCAAGTGTTGAGATGTTCTGCCATAGTGGGACACAAAGAAGAAATACATGGATAATTGACATAGAATAGTATGCAGCTATTAAAATAGGTGGAATATAAATATATTTATATATTACCAAAATATTGACACAAAAATGCAAGCTGTGAAATTATCCAAACATAAAACCATGTTTGAAACTATGTAAAAATAAACCACATATTAACATATTATCTGTACATGTGTAATAATTCTATAGAAACAGGCATGGAAATGATAAAATATGAAATTAAAAGAGCTGGCGTCTATGGACACAAAATCTGAGACTGAATTTAGAGTGCTTGATGCTAATTAGGGAGTCTCTTGGCATCAACACCCATGGAAAGGAGGAGAAGCAAGTAGGATTGGGGAAAGGTAGAATTCTAACTCTGATGCAGGCTTGACAGCTTTTGTTGAAGCTGAACTTTTCATGTAAAGTTGCAATCTACCACTTTGTCTTCTCGGTTGCTTACTGACTTTTCTATGGTGAATACTTTCTGGTAAGCACTAATAACGAATTAAAAGACCTTTCCCCCTTGCACTCTATCTCTTCCATGGTTCAATATCATGTCCAGCTGGAGACTGCTCCTTTGTGGTCCAACACATTGCCCTTGCACTTTCTTACTGAGGTCTGATAAAAACACAATACTGTTTATTTCTTCATTTTAGCTCTTGAATTTCAGAAGACAATCTCTTTCAGGGTCATGAGCAAGGCTGCAGAGCTATAGGGGTCTGTAAGGTCTATGGTGAAGCCACTACAGATATTCCACTGTCTTTGATCTAGAACTGCAAGAAGCAGCCACAAGGAAGCTGTTCAGTTACTTACATTGACTTACTGATAATATATACCAAATAGTATATGTATATATTTATACTTATTATACCTTTATTTATTATATATTTAATATACTGTGTTATGCTTACATTTATTATTATGCACTGTATTTATAATAGAGTATATCAAATGACTATAGAATATTATATATAACACTAATATTTAGTATACTATATTATACATATGTTTATTATACTACTGTATATTATAATAAGTATAAAATTTATAGAATATAACAACAGTGTTGTGCTGGTCTGCAAGGGCTATTATAACAAAATACCTAAGGCTTGATAGGTTTAACAACAAGCATTTATTCCTTCCTGTTTCTGGAGCCTGGAAGTCCCAGATCAAGGTGCTACCATGCTTGGTGTCTAAAGAGGACCCTTTCTTTGGCTTGTAGATACCTACTTCCTTGCTGTGACCTTACACGGCCCTCCTCTCTGTGGTGTTCCTGGTATCTTCCTTTTCTTGGAAGGATAACTGTCCTATTGGATGAAGATCCCACTCTTCTGATCTCATTTAACCCAAGTTACTTCCTGATAAATCCACTCTCTAAATAAATGATATTGGGGGGTTAGGACTTCAACATACATGGGGAACAATCTTATCTAAAATAAATATATTAGATACATTAATTAAATAGGTTGACTATGTGGGATATATAAGTACAAAAACCTATCTAATCCATCTAACCTACATTTTTCTTCTATCAGCAAATATACAATGTGCTTTTAGGTGGGTGTCTATGACAGTCCATCAATCATCTTATAGGTAGAAATGCTCTCTTCAAAGCAGCTGTCTAGGCCATCCCAGAATTATTATGAGGGACACTGATACAGTGAATGCCAGAATCACCAGCTCAGACACATTATCTTCCAGTGTTAGGGAACAAAGGGACAACAGGTACTCTCAGCAGTACCTATTTTTTCATCAAGCTCTGAATGACCAGAACTTTAATACATAGGGAACCCAATATAGGTTGAGTGTACATGTGTTTCGGCTACCCTTAGGCATCTGGTTGTAAATTTTGCATGTATGAAAATAAGTACAATCTAGTATGATAAGTACAATTTAGTATGAATAGAGCCTACTGTTTTGTATTGGTGTTGACAATGTCCTGAGAACAGACTGGAGCTTAAGTTCCATACTCTGCTCACATCTGCATAGGGTTTGTCTTAGAAAGGTCGACTTCTATGCACATCTGTCTTGCTTTTGCCCTCTAAAGTTCCTGACAGGCATGAAGTAATTCATGTGCCTCTCCCAAGGGGCTATGTAGGTGTCAACTCTGTTCATTTCTCATTTTCAGAACCAAAATTGGCATGGAGAAAAGGAAAAGGAAGGCTAATTTTAACATAAAGCCCAAATTACATTCTACAACATAGCCTGACTTTAATAAAGATGCATTTTAATTCACACCTAACTTCCTGTGTTCTTCAAAAGAGGTTAGAGGTTATTAGCCAAAACTTGCCAAAATCAACTCTGGTTTTGATGAGGTTGAGATGCTTGTAACAAAGTTTTCAGAATTGGGCATTATTTCAATTTTGGAATGACAGGGTACTTTGAGGTGCCAATCTTGTGACCCTATAGCTAGTAAAATGTCACTTACCCTACTCTGATTAACCTTAAGAATGTCAGGCATTGAGAAACTTAGGATGGTACCTAGGTGATTCAAAATTCTGAATAATGCACCATCTTGAAATCAACCTAGGTCTAGAAGGTAGGATGTTGTACTATTTTATAGGCTCATTCTAATTCAGGTTGATGTAAATGAGGTTTAAATAATGTTAAACTACTTAGAAATAGTATTAAAAATGTGTTCTTGTTTACTTGTTTAAGAAACTATTTTACCTATAATGAATTTTTATGAGAGGTAGCCTCTGAATATAACTTCCACCTATTTCTTTCTTGGTTTTCTACATGGACAACTTAAGAAAATTAGCTAGTGATATGAATTTATGTAAACTATAATTAATTTTTATTCAGGGATTTTCTCATGTGAGGACTATAAGGCTATGTATCAAACAGTAATTAATGATCTTCCCTAGGTTCACTTGCTGTCTCTTTAGAAGTGTTTTCTTGGGTCAAAATGTTATTCTATAAATTATTATGAATTACTAGGGACCTAAGATTCTAAATATACAAGTATCAACTCTTTCTAGGGATTATCTGAGAACAGAACTAAGGAATTTCATGTGCTAAAAGGGTTGCTTGAGAGGATAATTTGGGAGGAAAAAGCCACCCAAACTTTCTAATCCTCAGTTGAAAAGCACTAGTAAAAATGAATAAATGTTTATGAAATTTAGTGTATCAAAAAAACCCTCAAATGTCAAATATTATGGAATACCTGTCAGACTAAATTAAAAAGTGCGTGATCACAAATGATTTGGGTAAATATCTTGCCTAAAAGCAATTATAGTAGTGCTTCTAGGGGTACTAGATAATCTTGGGATGCTCGCTCTTAACTGCATTAGGTATCTCTCTCTCTCTCTTTTTTTTTTTTTTTTTTTTTTTGGTGGTACTGGGGATTGAACCCAGAGCCTGGTGCATGCAGAGGCACAGAGGCACTCTACCAACTGAGCTATATCCCTAGCCCTGCATTAGGTATCTCAGTTCAAGAGCTGTGCCCAGAATTGTTTCCTCCCAAATCTAGCCTAATATCTTGCACATCAAAATAAATCAATACATTATACTGAACACACACATCCATCCATCCATCCATCAATCCATCCATCCAATTCTTCCCCACATAATATTCAAAGAAGTGAGAAAAGTAGTAAAATATAGGGAATGTTACTTAATCTCTCCAGGAAAATATTAGGTACTGTGGGTGGTAAGTTAGTACTATGTTTGAATGTGGTTTGTTCCCATCAAAACTCATATTGAAGCTTAATTCCTTAATATAACAGTATTAAATTGGTGGAGACTTTAAGTGAGCTAACTAGGTCCAAGGCCACCACTCTCAGAGGGGAATAATGTCTATCTCGAGGAAGTGGGTTAGGTCAAAAAGGACTGAATTAGTTACCCAAAGACTGGGTTGTTATAATACATGGTCACCCCACTGTTTGGTCTCTTTTGTACATAACCACTTCCCATTTTGATTCTTTGCCATGTTGGCCATGTTATGATATACCCAGGAGTCTGTCACCAGACGGCAGTGCCATGCCATTTGGACTCTGAAGAGTCAGAATCATAACCAAATAAAATTATTTTCTTTAGAAAGTATCCTGCTGCAGTCTGGCTGGGCATAAAATAACCGAGCCACCACCAAGTCTTGTAGATTCAAACAGCAACTCTTTATTCCCGAACTCTCTCCGACACTCTACCCACACTACCTGGGAAATAATACACTGCCTCTACCTGGCTCACACACCAATTCTCTCAGAATCCTGCGAGAACTCAAAAGGAACTCCAAAGGAGCGGGCGCCTGAGGCAGCAGGATATGCCCTATTCCCAGCAGGATCCACCCTAAACCCTACCAGGAGCCACCCTAATCCCTGAGCAGGGTCACCTTTCAAACCAAAATGCCATGTGTCATTCCTACTTGGCTATGGCTCTCAGCAGTATCCAGCCTCATGTATTTTGTGATAGCAACACAAAACAGACTATGATAGTTCTAAAATATTTTATAGGTACATACTGAGTATTTTTCATTCAGTTGTATGTTCATTATTTTTATTAATTCAAAACCATTCATCTAAGTTGTTATTGTTGTTGTTATTTTGTTTACCTTCTTCATACTGATAAGTTCTTCCTTTTCATAGTTCTTGATTTACCTGAAATATGTTAGTGTACTTGTTGAGATGTGGATCAAAAGTGATTAATCTCAACAAATATTTAATTGTTTCTTATGTTTTTTAAATAGTTATTTTTCCATATTGTGTTGCTTATACATTGTGCTGTTAATATAATTTATTCAAAAAAGCAACTGAGTACTCTAATCTGTGAAATAGGCCTCTAACAAGGTTGACAAATGAATGTACATTTATGTGTTTAAATTTAACAGTGTGAATCTCACATAAAAAATTATTTTGATTAATTAGTGGCATTCACTATACTAGATAAGAGGGATTTCTTTCATAATTTTTTTAAAAAATTCCATTGGTGTGTAACATAAGTTTAATGTTAGGAACTAGCCCGTGATCCAGCTACATAGCCTAATTTTATACAATCTTGAGGCTCAGCACCTATTTTGTGGTTGTTGTTTAATTTTGTCAATTATGAAGACGGATGGGAGTACAGATGGCAGGCACTATAGATGTAACAAAACACGAATGAATATGATATCTCAATTTTTTTTCAAGTGATTTTTTAGTTATAGTTGAACACAATACCTTTATTTTATTTATTTATTTTTTAATGTGGTGCTGAGGATTGAACCCAGGGCCTCATAGGTGCTGGGCAAGCACTCTACCGCTGAGTCACAATCTCAGCCCTTTCCAAGTGATTTTGCTAATCATTTTACACAAGAATTATTTCATTTATCAGTAACACATCAAGAAAACATTTGATAGCTAAGTGGTTCTTGGCCAACTCCCAATTTCTCCACCCACCATCCTGCATACCATGGGAATCTGAGGATGCTGGGCTGGGTAGACATCTCTTCAGAGCATCCTTCTGAGAGGACACAGCTTTTAGTTGTAAAATTTTTGTTAGTAGTCTCAATTTTTCCTTTTAATCACCATCTTCCTGATAAGCCACCATGTTTATGTGACTCCCATGTCATCATACTTTAAAGCCATCAATACTTTGAAAATGGTAAAATAAGATTTTCTCTTCAGATTAACTCAGACTGATGTCATTACGTTTGAAAATCTCATGAAATGAGTATCTTGTGACTCCATTTGCCATTTTTTAATTAGATGAAAATCACTCATGCTAATTTTTTTTTTTAGTATTCATTGGTATAAAAATAAATCTGCATGTTACTTTTTAACCCATCTCTACTGCATTTCGTGTGTATTATGTTCCCACTAGTGTTTTATAACTTTCTATTAATTTGGCACTAAAAATAAAATTTACTTTATCACTAGAGTTGTTATTAATTGGTGGCTACTCAAGATCTTGAAGTTTTGCTGCTGAAATAGACCAGTTGATTTTCGGTGTATTCTGGGTATATCATTGATACAGGATTCTGACTGATATGTTCATTATACACTACTCCCACCCCCAAATCACCCTCTCTTCCTTACCTCCCATCCTCTCTGTTTTCCTGCATTTCCCAGTCTCCTTTTTTTCCTACCCCTGAACTCCTCAATCCTTTAATAAATCTCAAGTATTCAAACCACATTGGTATTTAATGGAGTTTGTCTTATTTTATCATTGGACTATTAACAGGTGGCTTTATTTTATATGTTGATGTTTTACAGCTGGAATAAATTAGTTGATTTTCTGGGTATTCTAAGTTATAATTGACAATGGGTTATATGATTGATGTGCTCTTTATACATCACCCAAATCCAAACTCATTCCACTGCCGACCTCCTCACTCTTCTTCCCATCCTCACTCTCTCCATCCCACTCCTTTCTACCTTCTACTTTTCTGTGGCCCCTCCTTCCTTAATCCAATTAATCTCAAGTATTCCAAGAAATACTGATATAGAATAAGGTTCATATCCCTGGAATTGCTGTAATTGGTGATTTTTTTATATGTTAACCTGTTGTAACTGTTATGTGTTAGTTGATTTACTGGAGTATCCTCAGTATATCATTGATACTGGTCTGTGTGGTTGATAGATTCTTTATATACCACCCCCACCCCAAACTCACACCATCCCATTCTTCCTCTTTTCTCCCATTTGCCCTTCTTGTGATCCCATTTCCCCTCAACTCTCTCCACACTCCCTCCCTTCCTACTTAAATTAATAATTGTCAACTATTTCAAGTAATATTTATAATAAAATTTATTATGTCACTGGAGTCACTATTACTTGGTTATTTTATTATTATATATGTTTTTGATCTTCCAGTGCAGCTGGAATAAATCAGTTGATTTCTTGGGGTATTCTGGGGATGTAATTGATGCTGGATTGTGTAATTGATGTATTCTTTATAAGTCACCTCCATCCCAAACATGCCACCCTCTCTTCCCACCAGCACCGTCTCCATTCTACGCATTCTTCCTACCCCCACTCTCCAACTGTTCCATCAGCCCCATTCTAATTGATAATCTTAAATATTCCAAGTAATATTGATAATAAAAATAAAGTTGTTTATGTCACTGCATTACAGTCGCTAGTAGTTGGTGGCTTTATTTTAGATATTAATGTTTTACAGCTGGAATATATTAATTTCCTGGAGCATTCTTGGTATATGCCATTGACACTGAGCTTTGTGACGTGTTCTTTGTACTCCACCCCCATCCCAAACTCACTCCTACTCCCATCATTCCCACCACCTCTACCCATTCTTCCACCCTTTCTTGGGATCTGTCCACTATCCCCCAACTCTTTCACCCTCCCAACTCCAACTGACAATCGTCAAGAAGTCTAAGTAATATTGATATTAAATATGAAGTTTGTTTTGTCACTGCAGTTTCTATTGATGACTTTGTTCTTGTATATGCTAATATTTAACAACTGGAACAAATTTATTTCCTGGGTATTCTAGGTATGTCATTGATACTGAGTTGTGTGATTGATTTGTTCTTTATATACCACGCCACCCCCTTCCACATACCCATCCCCTTTCCATCACTTGCCCTCCCCACTTTCCCTCAAAATCTCCCCAATGTCCTCCCTCCCCTCTTTTTAATAAATCTTAAGTATTCCAGTAATATTAATATTAAAATGTTATGTCACCAGAGTTGTCATTAAAGTCTTGTTTTACTACTGTATATGTTAATGTTTTATAGCTGGAATAAACTGGTTGAATTCCTGGGGTATTCTGGGTATATAATTGTCTTGGTTTGGGTGATATGTTCTTTACACACCATCCCCATCCCAAACTCACCCACTCCCACCTTCCTGACCCCTCTGTCCATGCCCACATCCCCTCATCCCCTCTTGTGTTCATTTGCCTTCACTCTACCCCATTTCCTGTCCCCAGTCTAATTAAAAAATCTTGATATTTCTAAGCGATGTTGATATTAATAAAGAAGTTTGTTATCTCACTAGAGTTGTTATTAATTGATGACTTTATTATTATATATGTTAATGTTTTACAACTGGAATAAGTTGATTTCCTGGGGTATTTCAAGTCTGTCATTTGATACAGCATTGTGAAATTGGATGTGTGATTTATATACCATGCCCATCTGAAAGTCACCCCCTCCCACATTTATGACCCCTCTGCCCATTCCCACATCCCCCTTGTGATCCATCTGCCTCCATTGTCCTCCATTTTACCCTCCCCAGTCTAATTAATAAATCTGTTATTCTAAATAATATTGATATTAATAAAAAAGTTTGTTATGGTCACTAGAACTGCTATTGCTTGCTTTACTATTATATGTTAATGAGCTGCTGGTGGAAAGAACTAATTGATGCCCTAGAGGTGTTTTGGGTAGATAAGTGACCCTGGGTTGTGTGATGTGTGCTTTATACACCACCCCCATTCCAACCTCACCCACTCCCACCTTCCTGACCCCTCAGCCCATCCCCACACCCCCTTATCCCCTCTAGTGTCCATTTACCTCCGCTCTCCCCCCAATTACCTTCCCCATTCTGGAGGTATATAAGTATATATATTGGTTTTATAAGTGACCCTGGGTAGTGTGATGTGTGCTTTATGCACCACCCCCATCCTGAATTCACCCACTCTCACCTTCCTGACCTCTCTGCCCATCCCCACATCCCTTTAACCCTTCTTGGGATCCACTTGACTCCATTCTCCCCCATTTTCCCTCCCCACTCCAATCAATAAATCTTGATTACTTCAGGTAATATTGATATTAATAATGAAGTTTGTTTTGTCACTGGGGTTGCTATTGGTTGCTTTATTATGTTAATGAGCTACTGGTGGAACAAATTAATTGATTCCTGAAGGTGTTTTGGGTATGTAAGTGACCCTGGGTTGTGTGATGTGTGCTTTATGCACCACCCGCATCCCAACCTCACCCACTCCCACCTTCCCTACCGCTCAGCCCATCCCACATCCCCTTACCCCCTCTTGTGATGCATTTGCCTCCACTCTCCCTCTTTTCCCCTCCCCACTCTAATTAATAAATCTTAATTATTCTAAGTAATATTTATATTAATAATGAATTTTGTTATGTCACTGGGGTTTTCCAATTTGTCACTGATATTGGGTTGGTTGTGTGATAGATGTGTGCCTTATACACCATGCCCATCCCAAAGTCACCCCTGCCACATTGCTTACTCCTCTTCCCATCCCCACATTCCCTCTTGTGATCCATTTTTCTCCATTGTCCTCCATTTTACCCTCCCCATTCTAATTAATAAATCTCAGTTATTCTAAGTGATATTGATATTAATAATAAAGTTTGTTATGGTCATTGGAGCTGCTATTGCTTGCTTTACTACTATATGTTAATGAGCTCCTGGTGGAATGAACTAATTGATGCCCTAGAGGTGTTTGGGGTATGCAAGTGACCCTGGGTTGTATGATGTGTGCTTTATGCACCACCCCCATCCCAAATACACCCACTCCCACCTTCCTGATCCCTCAGCCCATCCCCGTACACCTTTGTCCCCTCTTGGTTCCATTGACCTCCACTCTCCCCCCATTTACCCTCCCCATTCTGGAGATAAATAAGTATATATATTGATTATATAAATGACCCTGGGTAGTGTGATGTGTGCTTTATACACCACCCCCATCCCGAATTCACCCACTCCCACCTTCCTGACCCCTCTGCCCATCCCCACACCCGCTTGTCCCTTCTTGTGTCCATTTACCTCCACTCTCCCCCCATTTTACCCTCCCCAATTCCAGTTAATAAATCTCAGTTATTCTAAGTGATATTGATATTAATAATAAAGTTTGTTATGGTCACTGGAGCTGCTATTGCTTGCTTTATATTATATGTTAATGAGCTGCTGGTGGAAGAAACTAATTGATGTCCTGGAGGTGTATTGGGTATATAAGTGACCCCCTGCGTAGTGTGATGTGTGCTTTATGCACCACCCCCATCCTGAATTCACCCATTCCCACGTTTCTGACCCCTCTGCCCATCCCCACATGCCCTTAACCCTTCTTGTGATCCACCTGACTCCATTCTCCCCCATTTTCCCTCCCCACTCTAATTAATAAATCTTAATTATTCTAAGTAATATTTACATTAATAATGAATTTTGTTATGTCACTGGGGTTTTCCAATTTGTCACTGATATTGGGTTGGTTGTGTGATAGATGTGTGCCTTATACACCATGCCCATCCCAAAGTCACCCCTCCCACCTTGCTTACTCCTCTTCCCATCCCCACATTCCCTCTTGTGATCCATTTTTCTCCATTGTCCTCCATTTTACCCTCCCCATTCTAATTAATAAATCTCAGTTATTCTAAGTGATATTGATATTAATAATAAAGTTTGTTATGGTCATTGGAGCTGCTATTGCTTGCTTTACTACTATATGTTAACGAGCTGCTTGTAGAATGAAATAATTGATGCCCTAGAGGTGTTTTGGGGTATGCAAGTGACCCTGGGTTGTGTGATGTGTGCTTTATACACCACCCCCATCCAGAATTCACCCACTCCCACCTTTCTGACCCCTCAGCCCATCCCCGCACCCCCTTGTCCCCTCTTGTGTCCATTTACCTCCACTCTCCCATTTACCCTCCCCATTCTGGAGGTATATAAGTATATATATTGATTATATAAGTGACCCTTGGTAGTGTGATGTGTGCTTTATACACCACCCCCATCCCAACCTCACCCACTCCCACCTTCCTGACCCCTCAGCCCATCCCACACCCCCTTGTCCCCTCTTGTGTCCATTTACCTCCACTCTCCCCCCATTTTACCCTCCCCAATTCCAGTTAATAAATCTCAGTTATTTTAAGTGATATTGATATTAATAATAAAGTTTGTTATGGTCACTGGAGCTGCTATTGCTTGCTTTACTACTATATGTTAATGAGCTGCTGGTGGAATGAACTAATTGATGCCCTAGAGGTGTTTTGGGGTATGTAAGTGACCCTGGGTTGTGTGATGTGTGCTTTATGCACCACCCCCATCCAGAATTCACCCACTCCCACCTTTCTGACCCCTCAGCCCATCCCCGCACCCCCTTGTCCCCTCTTGTGTCCATTTACCTCCACTCTCCCATTTACCCTCCCCATTCTGGAGGTAAATAAGTATATATATTGATTATATAAGTGACCCTGGGTAGTGTGATGTGTGCTTTATACACCACCCCCATCCCGAATTCACCCACTCCCACCTTTCTGACCCCTCTGCCCATCCCCACATCCCTTTAACCCTTCTTGGGATGTATTTGACTCCATTCTCCCCATTTTCCCTCCCCACTCCAACCAATAAATCTTGATCACTTCCCGTAATATTGATATTAATAATGAAGTTTGTTTTGTCACTGGAGTTGCTATTGGTTGCTTTATTATGTTAATGAGCTACTGGTGGAATAAGTTGATTCCCTGGAGGTGTTTTGGGTATGTAAGTGACCCTGGGTTGTGTGAAGTGTGCTTTATACACCACCCCCATCCCGAATTCACCCACTCCCACCTTCCTGACCCCTCAGCCCATCCCCACACCCCCTTGTCCCCTCTTGTGTCCATTTACCTCCACTCTCCCCCCATTTTACCCTCCCCAATTCCAGTTAATAAATCTCAGTTATTCTAAGTGATATTGATATTAATAATAAAGTTTGTTATGGTCACTGGAGCTGCTATTGCTTGCTTTATATTATATGTTAATGAGCTGCTGGTGGAAGAAACTAATTGATGTCCTGGAGGTGTACTGGGTATATAAGTGACCCCCTGGGTAGTGTGATGTGTGCTTTACACACCACCCCCATCCTGAATTCACCCATTCCCACGTTTCTGACCCCTCTGCCCATCCCCACATGCCCTTAACCCTTCTTGTGATCCACCTGACTCCATTCTCCCCCATTTTCCCTCCCCACTCTAATCAATAAATCTTGATTACTTCAGGTAATATTGATATTAATAATGAAGTTTGTTATGTCACTGGAGTTGCTATTGATGATGTTGTTATTATATATATATTAATGTTTTACAACTGGAATAATATGACATTCTGGGGTATTCCAGGTTTGTCACTGATATTAGGTTGTATGATAGATGTGTGCTTTATACACCATGTCCATCCCAAAGTCGCCCCCTCCCACCTTTATGACCCCTCTGCCTATTCCCACATCCCTTCTTGTGATCCATCTGCCTCCCTCCCCCATTTTACCCTCCCCAATCTAAGTAATAAATCTCATTATTCTAAGTAATATTAGTAATAAAGTTTGTCATGTCACTAGAGTTGCTATTAATTGGTTGCTTTTTTATATGTTAATGAAGTGTTGGGGGGATAAATTAATTGATTCCCTGGAGGTGTTTTGGGTAGATAAGTGACCCTGGGTTGTTTGATTGATGTGTTCTTTATATACCACCCGGATCCCAAATTCACTATCTCCCACCCCTCCCCATCCCCTCTTCCCACCCTCCTAGTGTTCCCTTAGTCCTTCCTCCCACTCTCCACCCTCCCCAGTGCCCACCCTCCCTATTATTAATAAATTTCAATTATTCCAAGTCATACTCGGATTAGAAGATAAATGTTATTTTGTCACCAGAGTCACTGTTAATTGGTTGATTTATTTTATATGATGGCTTTTGTAGCTGGAATATATACTTGGTTTCCTGAAGTGTTCTAGATATGTCATTGATATTGAGTGGTGTTATTGACATGTTCTTCATACACCATCTCCCTCCCAAATGCACCCCACTCCCACCCTCTCACTCTCCCCCTGCCCACTGTGACCTTTCTCCCCCTCCCCATCTCCCCACCTCGTGCCCTGAAGGAAGACGCTGAAATGATCAGGACACAGTTTGCACTTAACCACTAAATCTTTATTGAATTTTTATTAGAACATCAATGCAATATTAGTCAATACAGAGAAATATAGAGTAAAGAGAATACAATAATAGTTTGAAGGAAGGGTAGGGGTTGGGAGGTGGGGCAGGGTAAGGAGGAGGGCAGGGTTAGGGTGAAGGGGTGGGGGTAAGGAGGAGGGCTACTGACAGGGGCAAAAGCAAGGGTTTATTCATCACTTTCTTTCAAATTTCATGAATATTAACCACATCATCATCATCAATTTCATTTTAGCAACAAACTCTCAAGGGGCACCCATCTTTCCACAAATTGATCCCTGAAGTTAATACCCAGGGCCTTTATGAAATTAATCCAATCACATGTGAACTTTTACTAACATTTAATCCATGTCCAATTCATTCTGAATAGATTGATCTCCCTGCAGTTCCCTCTGAATTTATTTGAAATCATTAGGGGTAAGAGGTATGGGGTAAAGGGTCATAAGTAAGTACACGTGTCCACTTAGCAATATCTAATACATAATCTTATCCTAACTTATCCTAAATAGTCCCACCCACTTAAGATTACTTAATAATCCCTCCCATCCTAAAATACTATGATTATATATCCCCTACTACTTAAACTGATTACATAAAGAAATAAAAACAATGCAAAATTCCACAGACCAATTTAACAGCGTTCTACAATCTGAAACAACAAAGAACTTTCAGTCCCATCAGACACATGATCTCTTAGATGAAAATGTCACATGGTTCTTCTTTTCCTCTGGTGGTCCTTCACTGCTGCTCAGGTCTTTCCAGCAGGATGTTCTCTGCTGCCATCTTGGAACGGGATCTGATGTGAGATGTCTGTGGTGGGTGATGACTGGATCAATTCAGGAGTCCAAGAGGTACCTACAAACTTAAACAAAATTCCAGACTGCACCATTTAGATGTGTCCATCTTATTTTGTGCATCTGCAAGTTCACCGTATGTCTTCCCATGATTGAATCAAATACATCATCGCTCAAACTGAATTGACCCTTTATAAATGTATGTAAACCTTCTCTATTTCAATATCCTAACATGATGACCATACTTACTTATCTTCAGGCTTGACTCGCAATGGGAGCTCTTAGATCTTCTTCCTTGATTTAATTAATGAAGAATGCAAATTCTGATGTTTTAATTATCTATCTCCTTCCTGTTTTTATTTTGCTCCCTTTCTAACTTCTTGTCTCTTCCTTATGAATAAAGGCATTTTTGTTGGAAATGCCAAAAGAAAGTTTTAAAGTATCCAATTAACATAAATTTGATCAACAGAAACAAAATAAATCAATTGAGAAAGGAAACTTATCAAACTGAAAAAGGAAACTTATCAAACTGAAAAAGGAAACTTATCAAATTGAAAAAGGAAACTTACCAAAATGAGAAAGGAAACTTAACTAAATTTCAATACTATAGAGCAATAAATGTAAGATTACTTATCCTTAACACCTAAAAGATAGTATAGATAGGAGTAGAGCATAGTACACACTGCCAAAAAGTCAATCACAAGCTTTAGTAAACAGTCCGACGTGTCAGGGATTTTGTGAGTTGTGAACCCACGCCAGCATGCTCTCCCTGATCGTTTTGCTGTTGGCCAGGCTTCTGCTTGCAATGGTGGCAAATGTCCGTGTGCACATGCCAGGGCTGCAGAAAATGACCCATTTCTAGGCACTCTGCAGCTTGAAGATCAATTGAAAACTGTAAATTTGACACACAACAATTCAAATGTATGGAAGATGGATTGAGATTTGAGGTAAACGGAAGTAACGCTTCACAATAGTCCAGAAGCACAAATGCACCATTTTAAAAATACTCTAAAACACACAAGTGATTGACAAGCTTTCTGATTCCATTGAAGAAAATAAGGAAAAATTGTTTTAGACTAAATAGCCAATTAGGTTTTTCTTTTGTGCAATTTAAAAAGTCCAATAAATTGAAGATTTATTATAATAAATACTCCAGTTCTGAGGAGCCTCTCATTCACAGTATTGTAAGAAGTTCACAGTAAAGAGATATCTAATGCTATGTTTTTTAAAATTTGTACTTAATTTAACAATAAGAATTGAATAGTACTTTGTCATTCAATGGAAACTTTTGAAAGCATAGCCAACACTTTAAAACACTGTTAAAGAACACTACTATAGATAGAAGTTTTAAGTATTTAAACATGCAAGGGGTGGGGGATAATAATGAATATATGAAAGATGAGGCTGATGAAAAGGAAACTTCACCATTAAGACTCCTCTTCAGGCAATTTGGAATATAAATCCTGTAGCAGGGTTAATGGCAGTAGTAAAGAATTAAACAGAAAGAGAGAGGTTAGACAAGTGGTTCAAGGTAGTAGCAAGGGACTAGGTTAAAGAAGTCAGGCAGTCCCAGGTTAGCACAAAGAGTCCAGGAGACACCAGAGGTGTCACTGGATCGAAGACAACTCTTGTGTTGTCAGTTGCTTTGTGAGGCCTTTCATCCATTGGCAGCTTGATTCTTTCGAGGTGATTACCCTCAGGTCATCTTCTCATTAAAGAAGTCCATATCCTCAAGACAGTGCCCAGTGCTCTAATTCCTCTTCCCTCCCATGCACAGGAGTGTGGGTCTGGGTGCAAAATCATTTCCCCTCTCCAATCATCCTAATGCTACAGTCTAATGAGGGGACTGATGATGGAATGCCCAGATGCAAATGGAGGCAGAGACATAGACAGATGCTTCCCAAACTTCAACTGGTGTTTTTCCAGCCAATTAACAACATTCGTGAGAATTCTTTCTGAAGTCCCAGCACAAGTTGGTAACAATTAACTCAGAGCCTCTTTTAAGAGTTGGGTACGGGATTTAGGAGTCCTTTGATTTGCTGATCTTTAGCCCTCACACATGATTGAGAGGTGGTCACAACATTTCACAGACACCTAACACACCTGGAGCCATTACTGGCATGATGATGGTAAGATGTTGTGTCAAAGCCAGAGTTCTTGGGTACACGTGATTTGCACCAGGATATGAAGGCACACTCTTAACATGCAAGAGTCTGTCTGAGAGCACTTCCTTTTTCAGGCCTGAGGTGTTACATGTCGCAGGGGTGTTTGCCTGCTTCTGGGAGAACCAGTCGACTTGCTGCTCCTTGAGAATTAACGGAACCATGAAAGTGGAGTTTGAAGATGGTGAAGTTTCTAAGGGTGCAGCAAGAGGATCACGGAAGCCTTTCTACACTGCACCAAAAACTGTGGCTTCCTTTATAAGGCCTCGGTCCTCCAGTGAGTCCCGAAGCTGCAAGAAGGGTCATGTCCTCCTCCTCCTTGTCTCCCCCTCCCTTAAGAAATCAGCATTTCCTGTGTTTGCATCAGCTTCTCTGTAAAGAAATTTGGCAGTCATTAATTTAGATGGTGACAGAGGTTTCAGACTTCTTTGGAAAGTAAACTTTTTAATTGGCAGTCAAGGTAAAAAACTGAGATAATTTCTTGGTAAATATTATTTTGAAGGTCTTCTGGTGCTTTAAGATGTGTGCCAGTTCAGGGTGGCCCTGACCTTCTGTAGCCTTTCAGAAAGCATGTGGCTTGAAGATACAGTAGCTCAATTTAGCACACAGTCACTGATTGAGAAGCTACACAGGAATAATCTTTGAGGGAAGAGATCTTGAAGGGACATGACAGGAATTCACATGGTACTGTAAGATGGAGGCGGCGGTGGCGGCGGCGGCGGCGGCGGCGGCTGCGGCGGCGGATACTGCGGCACCGGAGGCTGGCGGTACCAATGTGGATTCCAAGTGATCATAACAGGTACGTAGAGAGATCTTCCTTGACCATCTCGTCCCACTGGGTACCACGCAAATCCTACTGGGTAGGTCGGGTACGTGGTGTATGTGGGGTACGACTGGTATCCAGGTACTTGAGGAATATATTCGGTGTAGGTTGCCAGGTGCGCTTGGTCTTCCAAATTAGGAATAGACAGGCGAGGATACTGGTTCTGGATGGTGAAATGGTTTGGAGCTCGGCAATCATAAGAAACTTGCAGTTTCCACCCCCTCTTGACCTGGAGAACTTGGGCTCCGTTTGGTGCAATGGTTGGGGTAATCAGGCCATCCTTCACATTTCTCGCCACGAAATCTCGGAGAGCTGCCATTTCAGGTTCAGACAGGGAGTACACGTGCCCACTGGGAATGCTGTGCGCTCCAGGTATCATCTCTATGTTGGGGTCAACCAGACGGTGATCTGGGTAGACGTGCTCATCAACTGGAGTGTACACATTCTGGACGTAGTAGTACCTCACTGGTTGGTAAACTCTGTATCCGTCGACTGGGTAGTAGAGTGACGGGTGTGGTGCTGGTGGTGGGAGCGAGGGAGGTATTGGAGTGTACATCCGGCAGTGGTATCGGCAGTACTCGGAGTCGAAGACGATGGATCGAGTGCTCCAAGTGATGTTGGGGTCATGTGTGCTCAGCCAGCGAACCCCCAGGACAACAGGAAAGAACGGAGACTGAGTCACATCAAATGACAGCACCTCGCGGTGATCTCCCAGGTCAACAATCAGGTTGTGAGTTTCGTGGACAACGGGGCCCGACGCGATGGGGCGCCCATCAATTGCTTCCACGAGTATTGGCCAGTCCTTGACTCTTATAGGAATTCCATTTTGAGCAACGTATTCGTGATCAATGAAGTTTCCAGAAGCACCAGAATCGATCATGGCTCGGACGAACAGGGTGTGTCTGCCCGGAAGATGGATCTGGAGCATCACTTGCAGGTGTGGAGATGAAGCATCATCTGGTGGGGACCTTATTAATTCCGGCCCGGTCGCTGAAGGTCCCTCTACAGCGGGGCCGGGGAGTTTCCCGCCGGTGAAGACTTTGAGGCCTTGGCAGGACAGTTGTCGGCGTAGTGACCTCCGTTTCCACAGTAGAGACAGAGGTTCAGTTTACGGCGTCTTTCCTTTTCTTCCTGGGTCAGGCGCATGCGGGCACCTCCCACGGGCTCGGTGGGATCTACCTGGTGGTGGCTTGACACGTGAGGCATCACCAGCGCCCGGGGTGGGGAGCGGGGCTTGCGAGCAGCAGCAGCTCTGGCCAGCCTTCTCTCAATGTGAATGCACTGGCCGATCAACGCCGACAGCGACTTGGGGGCCTCGAGGTGGGAGAGCTCTTCCTGAATGTGGTCGCTGAGACCCTCGTGGTACTGGTCAATCAGGGCAGGTTCATTCCAATCCAGGTCCTGGGCAATCATCTGGAAAGCGTTGGAATAGTCGATGACAGAGCCCATGCCCTGGCGCAGACGTCTGATCTTGCGTTTGGCGGCCTCTCGTCTCTGAGGGTCTTCAAAGACATGCTTCATTTCCATCATGAAGGCGGGGTAGTTGTGCATCAGGTAGTGGGATCGCTCCAGTTTGGCAGAGGCCCAACGGGCAGCACGGCCGGTCATCATGCTTGTCACGAAGCAAACACGGACACGATCAATTGAGAAATCTCTGGTGCTTTTTTCCATGAAGACTTGGCACTGGGACATGAAAGGAGCCAGCATGTCGGGGTTGCCATCAAACTTCTCTGGCAGGTCTTCTGGGCACTCTTCCTCAATTGGAGCGGGTGGGGCAGCAGCCGCCGCAGCACCTTGGAGCTCAATGTCATCTTCATCATCCTCAGGGACGGGTTCCACTTGCTCACGCAGAGTGGTATTCTCCTCTGTGAGCTTCTGTACCTGGTTCTGCAGGTTGTTGTTTTCCTCGGACTGCCTGATGACCTTCTCTCTCAGGTTGTTGATCTCTTCGGAGAGCTCATCCCTCCTGCGTTCCGTCATGTTTGGGACGCAGGGGCTCTTGTGGCCGCTGGGCTTGTTGTTGTTGTTGTTGTTGGGGGGAGGGGGAGGGGGAGGCGGTGGGCAGTCGGGACCCAGGGTGACGGTTGGTGTGGGAGGAGACCTCCCAGGTGTTGCTTCACTTCTGTGGGGGTGGAGGCCTGGATCCTGGCCCCCTCTTGCACCCCTTCTTCTCTTTGTTTTCAAAACCCGCTTATTTCTGTAAATGAAGATAAGAGTATACATTCAACATATATATCTAAAGGGGCACAATGCAAAGAAGGTTTAGTATTTAATGCACCTCTCTGATCTACTTGCTCATATTAATAATTAGCCAACAAAGAAAACACATCCTCAAAAGAAAAGCAAATGAAGTCATCAATCAGTACAACAAATAATGAAAGCACTCTTCTTTCTCTGATGCTCAAATGACCTTTCCTTCCTCAAAAATCACCTTTGCATTGTGATTCATCAATATGCAAACTTTAACATCACTATGCTCACCTTTATAGGCTATTAAGTAATTTTGTATGGAGGGAATGAAGCAAGAAACTTTTAGGCAAAGATAGATACCAAATAAATTATGCAAAAAAATTCCAAAATAACTTTTGCAATTAAAGAAATTAGGTGAAAACCAGCTAATATCCCAATCAATTAAACAACAGCAACTAAAAACAACCACACAGCAAGAGAGATGCCTGCATTTATCAGCTCTGAAAAAGAACACATGCCAATTGTCATGACCTCTGTCCACCTCTACAGAGAACATAATTGATTATCAAATCAAACAACCACCACCACAAAAAACACAAGACTGTCTAATTACTTTTCTGACCATAATTTAACTTCCCAAAGAGAATTCTCTTTGGGTCAGAAATGGCACTTAACAGCAACATGTATATGTCAGTTTCCTTCCTCATTACATAGTCATTCAACAAATATTAATTGATGCCTCCTAACAAGAACTAGGCTAGAAAATGAGACTCTTTTTCAAAGATGACCAACAATAGTTAATTATGACTTAATTATAATGATTACTTATTTATTAAAATTCAATTTAATTATATCATGCAGATAAACCACATAGCAAATGTTCAACAACTGTCTGTTAGCACTAATAAGGTTATTAATTAGAAAACAGAAAGGTAACTTTCTGTTTAAATAGGGAGGGGCTGCAACTATAGTGACCTGGGCACCCATTTACATACTAAAACTATTCTTTTTTTTTTGTTTGTCTCCCCCCCCCCCCCTTTAAATACTGTGTTGGTCAAACAACTCCAGGACTTTATTGATCCTTCAGGTCATCAGTTTGCAATTCCTGGTTCTTAATCAAGATTTGTCACCATAGCCCCACCCCAAAGGTTTGTAATATACAGGTGGGACAAAGCTGTACTCAGGGCTGGGGGTCTGGGGGTTGGGGTTGGTAGGTGGGGGTGTAGGAGATAGGAGGTGGGGGTTAGGGAGTGGGGGGTAGGGAGTGGAAGGTGGGGTGGGGGATGGGGGTAGAAGGTAGGGGGTAGGGAGTGGAAGGTGGGGGATGGGGGTAGAAGGTAGGGGGTAGAGAGTGGGGGTTTGGGATAGAAGGTGGGGGATAGGGGGTAGAGAGTGGAAGGTGGGGGATAGAGGGTAGCAGGCTGGGGGCGGTAGGAGGTGAAAGGTGGGGGTAAAGATGGAAGGTAGAGTTGGGTGGGTAGGGGGGTAGGGTGAATGGATGTGTCTGGAGGTGGTATAGGAGAATTAAATGTTCTAATTATGAGTGTGATGTTAATAAATCACACAATAAGTCATAATAAAGTGCCTTCCTGAAAAAT
The DNA here is from genome assembly GCF_048772815.1 of Callospermophilus lateralis. Classification (NCBI taxonomy): domain Eukaryota; kingdom Metazoa; phylum Chordata; class Mammalia; order Rodentia; family Sciuridae; genus Callospermophilus; species Callospermophilus lateralis. Next base: position 31,861,227 of record NC_135305.1, on the reverse strand, counting down.
AGTGTTAAATGCATTTAGAGTGATTTAATCATTTAAAATTTCAATAATTTCAAATCCCAAATCTGGAAAATTTAAATACATAAGAAGTTTAAAACTTAATATATAATATATGAAAGTTTAAAAAGTTTTTAAAACTTTGGAAAGTTTAATAAGTTTTTAAAAGTTTAACTTTTTTAACTTGAAAAGTTTAAATCTTCGAGAAGTTTTGAAAGTTCTGAAAGTTTTAAAAGTTCAAAACTTTAAAAAAGTTCAGTTTTTAAAAAAGTTTAAACTTTTTAAAGTTTAAGAAAAGTTTTAAACAGTATAAAAGTTTTTAAAAATATTTAAATTTAGTTTAAAATGTTTAAAACACTTTGTAGTTTAAAAGTTCAAAACTTTTAAGTAAACAAAACTTTTAAACCATAACTTGTTTCTCTCTGATCTATCAAAGCAAAAGCGGTTATTAAATAAATTACATAAAGTTTAAAAAAATATTAATTAAAGAAGTTAAATGGAAAATAACTAATATTTCAACCTCTAGGGTATAAGATAAAAGGGGATATGGTATTAAATCACTCATGAGCCCCCCCCCTTTCCTAACACCCCTCTTTTCCACTATACCACCTCATTTTCCCCTACATTCTTTGCTGTTGATATGGCCTCTCCAAGGCGTGGCAATAGAGCAAGCAAGGTCCTTAAGGGACAAGGGTTAGTGTGTAATTTTAATAATTTTAACTTAATTACTTTAGTAACTTAGGCTACAAACACAATGAATAATTGACATTCAAGATAATATATTATCAAGCTTACAAAAATTAGAAGACACAACAAACACATCATAACCTGTAATGTTCAGTCTCATTTCCAGCTCTTTAAAAACAATAGGATAGGTTAACAATGGCAATGCAAAGCACAATATAATACAATTTTTATTTATTAAATTAAGAATTTTAATGTCTCATTAAAAAACAACTAATAAACAAAGGTCAGGTGACTAAGGTGTCACTTAGCTTGTGTGCACATTTTAATCAAAATAGACAAGGCTTCCTACAGGGCAGTCACAGCATGGCCTAGTGCAGCTTGACACAGGTCAGGAAGGTTAATCTCCATGTCAATAACAGATACTGGGGTGGGCTATATTTAAGCTGAAGTTTGATGATTTTACCATGATTAAAAAAAATGATGGGACAGAAATTACATTGGGAAATCATCAAATAATATATTGTTTAGGGAAACAAAATCAATAACAATTAAAAATTCAAATGCCTTCATTATACAGAAAGGTAATTTACAAGTGAGGAGACTGGAGTTAAGATCACAGGAAGGGGCTACAATTATCTATTTGGGGAATGCATGCCCCTTCCTCTGTCCCCCTCAAGACATTACATTTTGTTTGTTTGAATAGCACTAATATATATACATATAAAATTGAGGCCTTATTTGGCTTGCAAAGTCACCAGTTTAAGACCTCTGACCTTTACCAGTGTTAGGACTCAAGCCCCCACTGGGGTTTGCAATTTTGGGGTGGGACTCTTAAGACCAAAGCAAAGTAGTCAACCCATTAAAAGTTAACAGAATAGTGGGCAGGCAGGTTAATACTAAATTTAAGTAAATTACAAAAATGTTTAACAGCACCAGGTACAGTGCAAGTTCACAGGATGCAAGGAGCATTTCAACTTGATTTGACTAATAAAACTCTGGCTCCTTAAAGTCCCTCTTATAGGGACTGGATTGGAGAGGTGGGGTCAAGAGGTCCCATTCTTGAAAACTGAGAGGTCACACTGCAAAAAGCCAAGCTGCCTGGGACAGAAGTCATAATAAATATTTCAGTTTTAGTCTACTTAGTAATTAAGTACATTTGATTAATTATCAACTTTTCACAATGACTTCTAGAAACTTATTCCCCAAATCCACCAAAGAGCAAGAGTAGCCAAAAAAAAAAAAAAAAAAAACCAAAAACACAAAAAAACCATACATATACATCCCATTAGTAAATGAAATACCATTAGGCAACTCTTAATTGTTTTAAATTTTCAAAATGTCCAATTTTTTAAAGTATTATGTGCATTACTTGTAAAATACAAGTTCTATTAATATGCACTTTTTTTTAAACCAGTGTTTTGAACCTCTTTAATATGCAGACACAGAATTCCCAAAGAAGCAGCAAACTTAAAGCTGTAATTATATGTACATTTTTTCCATAGATTGTATATTTTTAAGGGGCCAGGGAATTGGTGGGGGGGGGAGTGATAGACTTTTGGAAGCCAAAAAACTTCCATTTCTCCCCTTAAAAAAACTCCTGGCTCATAGTTTGTAATATAGAGAACCAGGTTTTTAATTTCTTCATTAATTAGAATATTTTTACATGGTACATTTGACTGGCAATAAGTAATACAGATGTTTAATTATGCCAGTTGAAACAGTCTATATTTTGTAACTATTTTATGTTTCATTACACAAATTTTAAATGTCAATGTATACCATTAATAACCTATTTGCCCAAAATTTAAATAATTAGTTTTTTATGAAAAAAACTAATTACTTAGGATAACAAACAATTGGCTTTTTATGAAAAAAGCCAATTACTTGGGATAACAAATAATTAGCTTTTTATGAAAAAAGCCAATTACTTGGGATAACAAATAATTAGCTTTTTATGAAAAAAGCCAATTACTTGGAATATTAAATAATTAGCTTTTTATGAAAAAAGCTAATTATTTGGAATAATTTAAATTAATTTAGTGTCTTTATAATTACAGCTTACATTATTAAAGTTCAAAAATGCATACTTTTTTTTTTTTTTTTTTTAAGAAACTCTTAGATATGTGAAGGTACAACCCAGGACAACAAAGCACCAAAGCAGAATAAGAAAACAGAAAAGACCTGCAACACTAAGCAAGAAGACAAATAAACCAATTTACTCTGGTCATTTAACACATGTTAATGAATGCCTACCATGTGCCAGGCACAATTTATTGTATGTAGGCAGGTTAGCCAGGGCTAATCCCTTAGTTTCCAATGGGGAAAATAAACCCCAGTTTCATAGACACACAAACACTTCATCCTTGCTCAAAGGCCAAACCAGCAACACCAATGTGCCACTTAAAACTCCTATGAAACAAACACAGCCCAAATTGTTCCTTGCTTTGTATTCACCAAAGCATTCAATTCCAGTAGGTCCACTAGTGTCTTTAAAAAAAAGGTAATGTGAAAATATTTTTTAATTTTTTTAATTTATAATAAAAACATTTGGCTAAATTGCCTTTAGAGGCACAGCGAAGTCAGCTTAGACATTCCCATCATAAACATCAGTTTAAATTGTAAGATTGTTATTTAATACATGCAAAACACTTATAAAAAGTGTTTGCAAATGCCAGGTATAATTGTTGTTAATTGTTCTTATTTATTATTCTTGTACTTATTAGATACTAGTGGACAAAAAGCAAAACCGCGCAGCAGAGAAACCGCAGGGGGGCGGGTCTGTGCAGCCAGGCTCAGGCAATGAAGGCGCGCAGGCGCATAGGATAAGGCCTAATGGGAGGGCCAGGGGCTCACACTGCGCAAGCGCGAGAAGGCTCTGCTGAAGGCGGGGCTGTAGGCCAGCTCAGAGGAGGCAGGCTCAGGGTGGAGCCAAGCTTTGGAAAGGCGGGGTCTGGGCAGGCCACCTCAGAGGAGGGGCCTCAGGGAGAGGCGGGGTCTGGGCAGGCCACCTCAGAGGAGGGGCCTCAGGGAGGGGAGGGGTCTGGGCAGGCCACCTCAGAGGAGGGGCCTCAGTGAGGGGAGGGATCTGGGCTACCACCTCAGAGGAGGGGTTCGGGGAGGGGCGGGGTCTGGGCAGGCCACCTCAGAGGAGGGGGCTCAGGGAGGGGCGGGGTCTGGGTAGGCTGGCTCCAAGAGTCAGCGCTGGAGAGGCGGGGCCTGGGGAGGCGCGCTCTGGGGAGGCGCGCTGCAGGGGAGGCGCGCTCTGAGTAGGCGCTGGGAGGGAGGAAGGGAGGCGCTAAGCGCGTTCTGAGCAGATACTGCAGAGAAGGCGCGTTAGGATGGGCGGGGCAGGCCGGAGACTGGCTGCTACAGGGCTGCAGAGTGTCTGCACGCCACTCCCAAGATCCCGCCCCCCCAAACCCCTCCCACCAACCTCCAACAGCCAGATTCATTTCATGCAGCAAGAGCAATCACCCCAGATCCAGCCCCCCCCCCCCAACTCAGCAAACCGACAGTTTCCACAAACTGTTGCTGGACACCGATTCACGCCACCACGACAACTACACCGCCGCTTCAATCAACATAACTAGGCAGCCTAATCTGCCATCCCCAAAAGTCAGAGCCCTTCCACTCCACTGCCATAGCAGGAATGGTGTGGGCAGAATGTTAAACACTAATTTTTTTGCCCAAGGCTCCATTTTGTCTAACAGAACCATCATGCACAGAGCCATCCTGCAAAGAAATACAGTGGGAGCCATTCGAAAAGGTGAAAGGGTGGGGTCCCCATCTAAGAAGCAGAGTAATTGTACTCTGCAGCCCTTTTCCCTCTATACCTGGTTTATCTGTAGCGCCAAACAGCCTGCAGCTCTTGTACCTCTGCAGCAGTTTCCACTTTGCAAGCCTTTTAGGTGTAAATTGTTCCGCAGTTCATGTGCCTTATAGCGCATTGAAGCGCTATTGTATAGCTAATATCATTTTTGTAGCGCTTTTGAATAGCTAGCCTTCAGCTCAGAATTTGAAGCGCATTTAAAGCGCAAGCTAATCTTTAGTCTGCAGCTCAGATATCGCTGCAGTTTTTACAGGTCTGTAGCGCATGTAAGCGCCAGTCCGTAGGGCGAGAAGCGCCCATCAGTTTCTAGCGCATGAAGCGCCAGTTTGTAGCGCATGAAGCGCCAGTCCTTAGCGCATGAAGCGCCCATCAGTTTCTAGTGCATGAAGCGCCAGTCCTTAGCGCATGAAGCGCCCATCAGTTTCTAGCGCATGAAGCGCCAGTTCTTAGCGCATGAAGCGCCCATCAGTTTCTAGCGCATGAAGCGCCAGTCCTTAGCGCATGAAGCGCCCATCAGTTTCTAGCGCGTGAAGCGCCCCTCAGTTTGTAGCGCATGAAGCGCCACTTCATAGCGCATGAAGCGCAAGTTTGTAGCGCAATGAAGCGCTTATCAGTTTGTAGCGCATAGAAGCGTCAATTAGTTTTAGCACATAGCACTTTGTAGCGCATTTGTAGAGCTATCTGCAAATTAGTCTGTAGCTCATGTGCGTCTGCAGCTCATTCCTGTCTGCAGCTCATGTCTGTCTACAGACCGTATCTGGACTTGGGTCCTGGAAACCAGAGCCCTGAAGGCTTGGTTTCCCCCAGTCAGTTTTGGGGTTCTGCCAGTGAAGGCGTGGCAAGGTTTGCGTGGAGACATTCTGGGGCGCTACTCCATCTCCCGCAGCTCCCGATAAAAACGGGGAATGAATGTGATCTTAAAAATAAAAACATCCTCACCGCATACTCACCACGCGAGGACTCCTCTGCGAAGACAGGAAGGAAGGGGTCCCACACCTGGCCAGGCGTGGGCTCCACTGGGTGCTCCGCAGCCCGGAGTGGCTCCGGACGCGAGCCCGCTCAGCGGACCTCTCGAGAGGCTCAGTGGACCCTCTCCGATGTTCTCCTCAGGTCGCAGTCAGGTTTCTTCGACACACACCAACCGAAGTTGAAGCGCGTGTACCCGGAGCCCAGACCGCCTGTCTTATATAGGCTGAACAGAGGAGGGGGGCGCCAAATCCCAGCGTGCTCTGCGGGCTGGGGGGCGGAGGGGGGTGCGGGGGCGGGAAGAATGGGGGATGGGGGAGGGGGGGCGATGGCCACGCTTCAGTGGCCCGCCGCTAGAGGGAGTACGGGATTAGGGAGGGGGTGCAGGATGCTGAGGCTGAACTGGCCAAGCTGGGAAGAAAGAAGAAAGGGAGGGGAGGGGAGAATCGAGGACTGCCGGCCTAGCCAGGCCAAGAATGCTTTTGCCCTGGTGGTGGGAGCTGGGAGACCCCTGTGCTTGGACTGGACAGGGTCGGGGGACACGCAGGATGAGCCCCGCGACCACTGGCACATTCTTGCTGACAGGTTAGTGGCCTGCGCGCGATGTGGAGGTCCTGGGCCAAACAGGCCGCCGCCTCCCCCTCCCCCACTCGGGTTCGGGGTACCCGGGCTCGCCCTTTGGGCTCCAGCCCCTCTTGATGCCCCATTGTATCCCTGTTTCAGAATGCCCTGTACCCTACTTTTGGGGACTGTGGGTCCCTCTCCAGGATTGACCCCTGGCCTTTTCTTTTTCTCTGCACCCCCACTGGCCCCTCCCTGACCAGCGGGCGCAGAATTTTCAGCTCCAGTTTCCATTCCCAGCACCCTCTGACCCCCCACCCCAGCCCCCTAGTTGGACCTCTCTCGATCTTGTAGCAAAGACCTGGGGGTCGCTGCCCATTTTGGGGGGATGTTACCCCGTTATTGGGGCTCCTTGGCCTAGATAGAAGCCAAAGGAAATAGGTGTCAAACCGCATCCCCCTCTTCAAATAACATCTTTTCTCTTTTTCTTGAATCTGATTGAGAGAGAACACTAAAACCCGACATTTAAAACACCTAATTCACCCTTCTTCCTAAACGCATTTCTCGGAGGTGGAAATCCCATTTTTCTTAGGTTTTTACCGAGCAGGGAAGCGAAATCATGCGATGCCGGGAGCCAAACAGGGTATTCAGGTCAGGGTTAACCCCGGTTTGGGGGCTAGAGATGCTGCAAACAGCACCGATTGCCGCACCAAGTGCATTATTTTGAGAAAGGAAAAACAATTGAAAACAGCTGTGGATGCTTCCACTGTGCTTGGCGGGCTTTGGAGGCTCTCAGCTAGGGTGGTTTACAGAGAGACCTCGCTTTCCCTACAAACGTTACATTTTCTTAAATCTTTTAGGGTGAATGAATGCGTTTGCTTATGGTAACCGCACGTCTAATCCTTTGAAGCGGGTTGCCGAGCTTCGGCCCCAAATATTTGTGTGAATGTATACCAATAAACATTTTTTTTAAGTGGGGGAAAATTACTGATGAGAAAGAATGCTAAATAAAGCCTTAGTGCAGATTCCCATCTAAACCGCCTCAAAGTGTTATGCATTAGGAAAACTGACAATCTGTTGCTAATCTTAGTAAAAGAAGTTTAAGTGAGAAAATAAAATTGTTTACAACTGATATTTCTGAAACACAGATGAAACACATTAGTCTTTCGAGACTAAAATTGAACAAACTTTAGTAACATTGATGCTCCCTATTTTATTCTTAGAGGATAAATGAGAATTTTACCCATTGTGTTTGACAAAGTGGTAGGGACCCGGTTTAAAAAGCGAATCTTTCTAGGAATGAAGTAAACTTAGTCCATTTAGTGAGATTTTACATCTTATTTAGAAATAAATGTTCACCATTAAGATTTGTGAACAATTGAATGAATGAAGCGCAGATTTCCAACAATGAAAGGCATTTTTCTAGAAGTTGGGAGAACACAATACTTTTTAGAAGTGACTTTTAATTTAATCTAACCCTCTTCTGCAATACATAATAATTCTAGGATTTCTTAGAGCACTGTTCTGGTGACTGCCCGACTGTCAAATTCTTAGCAGTTTGTTTTTTAACCCAAGTTACTTCACCCAGTTGTTAACTGATAGACTTTGTTCTCCTAAAAAAATGAATTAAAAAGTAGTGTAGTTGAAAAATGGGGAAAATTCAACTTTAAAAAAACCCATCCGAGACTTTCAAAGTTTAAATCAGTTTGATGTTTTAATTTCAAAATGTTAGCCAGGATTTATTTTTGTAAAATTTAAAAAAACTTAATTAGTATTTTTATCATAATAAAATAATTTCTAATCATCGTCCAAAATTCAGGGGAAGAACCCCAGAAAAGTATAAAGAAGAAAATCAAGATCACCTGTAACCTTTTCACCCTGCAATAATACCAGTAAATATTATAGAATCTGCTTTTTTATACTTTCTCTATGCTTATATAGGTATCTAAAGAATATATATTTTTCATGATTACATATATACTTTTTGAAAATTAAAAAATGGGATCAAGTTAATTTTCCTCAAGGGTTTTCCTTCCAAATAGCCTTTAAATATTAAATAAGATTAAATTTTCAGAGTTTTCTTTAAATGAAATAATATTAATTTCTAATTAAATATTTTAATGAACAACCTTGGAATATAAATATTTAAAACAAGAAAACAGTAGAATTTCTTCTGTTTTCTCTATTCTAACATATACATAATTGTCATTTTGTTGTATTTCCTGTTTTTTTCCCTCTATATTTGAAATAAAATCTTTTTCACTTTGCTTAGAAATATATTTTTCTAAGGGAAAAGGCAATATCAATAGATAATTAGTTTAGATAAAACTTTCCTGCTATCTAAAACAACACAATATTAAAAATAACAAACATCAGTAGATACTTTAGATATTTTTGTGTTACTAAAAACAAATTTAAAAACAAAAAATCCCAATAAATATTAGTAGATAAGGACTTTAAAGACTTTTGATACTTAATATCTAAATGACTTTTAGATTTTCTCAGGTATTTATTCCTGATGTTGATTGTTTCCTACCCATTTTTACAAGGTCAAATGTAAAGTGAACAAGGTGTTAGTCGTCATTATTTACTTTACCAAATAATAACTGAACTTTGTATAAAGGCATTTTATCCATTTTTACAAGAATTTGTCCTGGATGTATCAAACTGTTGATTAACCACCTATATTTAACTTCTAGTATGGTCGGAAAATTGCATTTGAAAACCTAGAGGGATTTTTTACTTGTCAAATAATAATCAGACTTTCTTTTTTGTATATTTTACCTCTGTTATAACAATTTGCCATTTATCATGAAGCTGTTGATTTACCTCATGTATTTTAGTTCTAGTGGAGTGGGAAATTGCATTTCAAAAGAAACTAAAATTTTCTCATGTCAAATAATTACTGGACTTTCTATTTGGACATTTTATCCATTTTTAAAAGGGCAATTTGTATGGATCTATGAGCCTTGTGATTTGCCACCTGTATTTGTCTTAATTTCTAAGAAGGTAGGGAAAACTTATTTCTAAGCAAAGTAGAATTTTCATTTGTCAAATAGTAACTGGACTTTGTAATACTCATTTTATCAATTTTTATAACAGTTTGCCATAAATCTAACAGCTGTTGATTTATCTCATGTATTTAGCATAACTTCTAGTATGGTAGTCAAATTATATTTTTAAGCCGAGTAGAATTTTCACTTGTCTCACAGACATTGAAAATAGCAAGGAATAGTACCAGAAAAAACTGATTAGACACAACCCAAAGAGATAAAGATAACATGTTTCCAGTTTCTAACTCTCGGGTTTTCCATTGATGAAAATCATCCTCTAAACAAAATACTGAAGCAATGAAGAAATCCTGTCTTGTTAAAAATTCTCAAGTCAAATATCCAGATTGTTTGTGCTTCTGATAAGACCAGTGTTTACAGATCACATTTTCTCCAAAATAATCAGCCTGTCTCTTTCTCTGTGTTGTGTTTCTTCCTTCTTTCTTCTTACTAATTGTCCACACATACTTACAATCAATTTCCTTTCTTAAAATTTACTCTTCCAAACTCTATAAACACCTAAATGAATATTCTATTATTTATCTTATTTCCTACTCTTAGGGTAAAAATAACTCTAGATGAATAGATGATATTGGTTTATGTGTCTGTTAGAGAGTCTTGGGCTGGAAAAGGAAATTTTTTCACTTTGTTGCATTTTAGTTCAGAGCTTCACAGAAATATAAACGTGATGACTCTTTTCTTTCCATACTTTCCTAACCTTTCCAAGAGACAGATAGACAAACGGACACACACGTCTAACATCCGAGTTTTCTAAATTTAGGATTCAGTTCTTCAGTCTGTCTCCCCAGAAACATTAACTACTATATTTTTTTAAATTGAAAAAAAAAATTTTAAAGCCAGTCTTTCTAAGGATCAACAAGTCATTTCAAATGACTGTTTTCCTGCTCGGAGTTTTCAGGTTGATAGGAACAGATAGAGTCTCAATGCTCTCAAAAACTATTTCACATAGATTGCTCCTAAGCTAAATTATCTCTACATAATTACTACATTTTGATTTTTCAAATAATGTAAAGTATTGAAGACAATATTGAATTTTAAAACAACATATAACATTCCCCCCACCCCAACACACAATCTCCACACCCTGACACTAGAATAAACATTTCCACTTATGTTCCTTTTCTTCTGGTCTTTGGTCTGTGTGCATGCATATTTTGATACAACTATAATTTTAATATGTATAGATCTTTTACATTTGGTTTTTAAAGATAAGCAATTCTTGCTTTCAGCAAAGTAATTGTCAAGGCTTCTGGCTGCTCTTGTGTGAGGACTAATTAGCAGAATTGCTGGGTAATGGGAGGCAGGCTGAAACCAGTACTAGCTAGGTGTGTGGGTTATTGGGTTTTGGTAAGGGAGTAACCCTAGTAGGGTCACAAACCTTTGCCCTGGGTCTTAGTCTTCTTCTTCTTCTTTTTTTCTTTTTCTTTTCTTTTCTTTCTTTCTTTCTTTCTTTTTTTTTTTTTTTTAGCATTTACATGAATGATTTTGACAAAGATCTAGGAGGCTTGCTTTAAAATTCATGGATGACTGGAGAAGGGATAGCTGTTACAAACAGATAACAGAATTTAGAGTTAAACACCATTCAAATATGGTGCAATGCTATGCTGAAAGCAAAAAGATATTTTATAGCAGCAAATGTATCGTAATTCATTGGTGTGGAAGAAAGGAGATGACTTAGTATGGTGGCAGTTCTTTAGGGGAAAAAAGGCTAATATGAACCAGTGTCATGATATAATTAAAAAAAATACACACACAGATTATATATATATATATATATTATATATATATATATATAATATATATATATGTCAGAGTTAGGCTATGTTAAAAGTATAGTGTCCATATGTCACAAAAATTAATAGTAAACCTTGCTCTAATCAACCACATCTGTAGTATTGTGTTCATTTTGGCTGTCACATTTAAAGAGAGACGTTGACAAATTAGACAACTTCCAGAGCAGTCTGTGGGGATGGTGAGGGGTCTGGCAATTCTGTCATAGGAGGTATTCTCAGAGGGTCTGGAAGTGTTTAGCATGAGCGGAGTAAAAGTAGACATGAACTCCCTTCTGTTTGCTTGGAAAAGCAGAACCAGCATCAGTGGGTGAAAGGTACAGATAGATTTCAACTTGAGACCTTTCTAACAGTTTGTGCTGCTCAACAAGAAAATCAACTTTACTTGTTCTATTCTTTTACAATTGCAGAAGCAGTCACCTTTCTTGCAATGAATATTTTATTTGAAGGCCATGATAACATTTTAGTGTAGCTGACATAGATACTTGTGGTAGAAACATTTTATTTGATTTTTCTCATCAACTGTGTAAAAAGAATGGTCTTATGTGTTGCAAGTTGATCTCTTACAACCTGAAAATAGCGCTGACACGGTAATTTAACACATTCTGTCCTCTCTCTTCTATTCCATTTTCAAACATGAAAATCTGAGAAGAAAATGAAAGATTCTTTTTCCCCTGCAAAATGCCCTGTTCTTAGCTTGCATCCTGGAGTCACTGCTTTCCTATTATTTCTTGCTGTCTGTTGGAGCAGAGCAGGCTTTTCAGGCAGAGTGGCGGCGGATGTTGGGGACACCCAGGGGTACAGGGGAGCAGGCAAGATGCTGGCTTCTCTCATTTAGGACAGCTCAACCCTTGGCTGTTTCTTCCCCAGAGGAAAATGTGGGGCAATTCTCCCTTCAGTCATTGCCCCACTCTCTTATGATATATTTCCTTGAAATACTTATGACTACAGTTTTTTTTTTTTTTTTTAATTTTCAATAGCAAAATAACTTCAGTCCATGTCAGATTAGCTGGTTTCTGATTACCTCAGGGGGCACATTCTTAGTGTTTCCAACATGTCTTGGAACAGATTTTTCTTTCATGTCTGCCCATCTGCCTATTGATTGTTTATTTTGATGATCTGATCTAACTTTGAAAATGTGATTGCTAAAACTTAATCTGCGGAGGATGCAAGACTTCCTTCCAGGACCCCCTTTCCGAGTAGCACTCTGACTATAGAAACCATTTTTATGCAAGGGGGAGTCTTGTAAACTATGGAGGACTCTGATGAGAGATGTGAAGAAAGGAGAGACTGACTATTCTCATCTTCACTAACTAACTTTTATCTGCTGCTTTTACTCCTTCCTCATACCCAGAACTTTCTCCTTCACTTCAATTGTTAGGTTAGAAATAACATGCTCACTGTCTGTGTGCAGTGTTTTTTTTTTTTTTTTTTTTTTTAATGTTGAACAACTTTCTCCCCTTTTATTCCCTCTGTCTTTTGTGAAAGTGCCATGTACTTTTGTGGGGTTGTAATAATGCAAACGGCAACTAGGGATGGCTTTATTCCCAGTTGTTGAAGATGCCACAGGCGTTCTTGGGCTGAGCTCATATTTCCGAGAAAGAAATGCTCAAAGGTGAGGTTCTGACTTGTCAACATTCACCTGATCCACAGGCGGCTACTTGCAATTCCTTGAATGCAGGGCTGTTTCCTGCACCAGAGCTTGGAAAGTAATGATCCATAATGTTTAAGTTGTAAAAGTTATTGTGGGAAATAAATAAATAGTTTCAAAATATTCCTTGATGGCATAAATACTGTTAAATTCTCAGAAACATGAATATGTGGGTAAAACCTAAAACACTCTTTTCTTCTTGGATCCCTCTCTGGTAAATTTTTTTTTTTAATCTTCATCTAAGAATTTTAATACAATATTTGTGCAGTAGTGATTTAAATCCATTTTATTATTTAAAAATCACTCATCTTTAGCACATCTCACTTTCTATCTAATTACCTTAGGCTAATCAGATTTTTAGAATAGATCTTTGGCAGCCTGTGCCACGGGAATCGCCACGGCATCTGTTGTGACATAGAAGGACAGACTTTCTTTTCTGATAAATGAAGCCGCTCATTTCAAAAAATGTTTAGGGGTTAGGCAGCTTCAGTGTAAATTCTTTCCCATTCTTTAGCTTTTCACTCATTCATCTGGTCACCACTTTGATTATTATGGAGATTTGGGGTTCACTGTGAATTTGAAAGAAGAGATCACAGTTAATTTTTGGATAGCAGTTAAAGTGAAATAGTTTAGTTCCCTATTTTTTTAGCAGTAGGTATAGAAATATAGTTGCTCTTTTACCTCAGAATGGAAAAGAAAAGAAAAAAAAAATTAGCCCCACGTTTTTTTGTTTTTCCTTCTTAGCAAATTAGCGTTTCTCCCTCTGTGGTAAGGTGACATCGGCTTTTCTCTCTTATGAAATAGTTAATCAATGTAGCACCTTTAACATCTTTCATTTTCTGTAGGTACATAGTTGATTCTAATCAAAGACCAGTACCGCAAGAGTGAAAACAGAGCAGGTTGCTACATGTTCATATCAGAAATCTGAAATGTACAGTATTTTGTGTTTAGCCATTTTTCTTCTAGAAGTTCAGCTTACAGATATATTGATGAAAGAGTTCAAAGATAGAGATAAGGATGTTTATTGCAGTATTGATAGTAAATAAGGAAAAACTGGGGAAAAAATCTTGGTTGTATTTTTGAATTAGTAATTCTTTTATTTATTATTTTTTGGAGGGGAGAGTGCTGAGTGTTTTTGAGACCCCGTGTTAGAAGCTGGGAAATACACAATTCCACCCATCACAGAACTTCTTACACTAGTGGAATTGACAAAGATTAATCAAATTACTTTTTCAAATTAATCTTTGTGATGAATCATCAAATTATTACACAGGTAAACATGCCGTTAGAAGTATGATAAGTGCTATAAACATTATTAGAACATCTAAGTAGAAGATTCGGTTGCATTTGGTTGGGGAAGGGGAGAGTTAGGTTTTTCCAAGAGGTAGAGGAGTTGTGAAGGATGAATAAATGCTAGTGAGGTACAGTGGGGAAGGCAAAAAGAAGAGGTCTGCAAGAGGCCCTGGGGCAGGTAGAGCATGTCAAAAAGAAATTGCTGAAGAAAGTTTAGAGATGTTGGAGCAGAAAGAGGGGCAAGTGCCCTATGAATGAGGCTAGAGCTGGGGTCAAGAACAAGTCTTGTGGGACTTAGGAGACCATAAAGGGTTTCATCTTTATACTAAGGCCAACAGGGAAGTCTTCCAGAGGGCTGTAAGCAGGACAAGATCAGATTTGCATTTCAAAAGGAGTACTTCAGCTGCTTTGTGAAGAGGTTGGAGGAGCCCAAATAGATGCACTACCAGCCTAGACTACAGTAACCCAGGATAGAGACCATGACATTGTGGGTTCTAGTGGGAATAAGGAAATGAAGATAAGAGGGACATTTATAAGTGTAAAAATGGATGAAAGAGGGTATTGGACTGAATTTGAGGAAGAGTGATGAGATGTCAGGGACGATTTCTAGATTTCTGTCATCTGCATAAGTGTAGATGTTATGTCATTCATGGGAAGAAGAATGCTGATAGAGGGTCAAATTGTAAGGGAACAATCAGGGGTTCTTGTTTGGTCAGGATGAGTTCAAGGTTATGGTAAATAAATTGTGATTGGGACAATAGAAAGCTCTGTAACCTTAAAATGTGGTATCATGTAAACAGGTTCAAGATATAGTCTAAGTGAAAAAAGTGTGAATCACATTATTTAAAGAAGAGCATGGTGTGTGTGTATTTATGTGTACAAATATATGTTGCATATGCATAGAATATGAAAATCTGTAGAGACTATTAAGAGCTTGTATTCTAGATAGTGGCATTAGTAGGACGGCAATAAGGGTGTGAGAGGGCATTTTTATAGTTTATACCTTCCTGATTATAACATTGAAATGTATCACAATTAGAATGTATGGCATCTATGATAAAGACAGGTAAGGACATTTAAAGCAAACACCCAAATTAAGAATATCTTTCTTTTAGAGGTATCTTAATCAGAAATATCACATAAGCATTATTGCATTTTTTTATTTTGAACAGGAAAATTTCCCTACAGCTTTACTTCCCTAGCCCAATAGCTCATACGTACATTTTGCCTTTTAATCCCATTTCCACTAGAATGCACTATTACACTAGATTTCACATAGTAGAGCACATACTGTTTTATTTTCTGCTTTTCACTAATTTTATTAATTTAAAAAGAGTCTTACATTTTGCAAATGAGGGCATTAAATTGGAATGCTATATGTAACTACTGCATACATTATATATCCCTTTTATTGAAGATCCCACTAGTACTCCTTTATTAACTAGTATTTCTGCTATGGATATTACTGTGTCTAGGAAGGAAAACTCAAACTTTTCTCCTTAGGCTATTCGAGCAAAAACCAAAACAAAGCAAAACAAACAAAAAAAAACCCCACAAACAAACAAACAAACAAAAGCTACCAAGAGAAATGAATAACCTTTCCTTCTCCATTAACTAGTCTATCAAACCAACAGCTCCTATACCGGACATTTAATTTTCCATCCTATTGTGGTATTATGTTTAGTGCAAAGTTGGAATCTTGTGCTTATGGCATTTTTTTCCTTTTTTTTTGGCTTTTGTTGCATTATTTTCTCAGAATAAATACCGAAGAGTTTATGCAAGTCAAGGAGTATGGATATCAATATAATTCATTTCTGATTACGTCTGGCTATCTTCAAAAGGGTTAAACTGCAGCATTCGACTAGTGTGTCTAAGCAGGGCAGGGAAGGAGGACTTGCTGAGAGACCGGCTTCTCAGACTTGGGGGAAGCCACATGGTAGAATCTGGTCTGGTTGGAGCCCCTGGGCTGCTGGCCATGTTGCTGGGTAGTCTCTAGCATTTACTCTATTCTGCCTTGGAAATACTATCATTTTTTTATGTACCATAATTTTGGGAAAAAACAAATGATGCCATATAATGCTAGCTGTAATGATAATATTTTCTATTTGAAGATTATTTTTAAAAAATCACATTTATAGAAGTACACATCTTTCTTCAAATTATTTAAAACACAAATATAATAGTTCAATTTTTTGAGCACATTGTTATGTGCTAAGCATTCTTCTAAAGATTGTTAATGTGTCATCTCAGGTTATGGTCAATACCTGCATGATGCGGGTACTGCTCTATTCTTATCAGATAAGAAAATGGAGGCACAGAGATATGAAGTAGTTGCCTAACAGACAAAAACTGAGATTTGAATCCAGATACTCTACTCTGATAGCAAATGTTGCTTTTCTACACTCCAATTTTATGTCACTCTAAAATCTTTTATATTTTAATCAAGTTTTTAGTACAGGCTAAGAATTACAAAATTTCTAATGATTTTTAATTCTATGAAGCAATTGCTTACATTCTCCTATGCCAGGCTTTTCTGTTTTAACAAAATTTGAAAGCTACTTCTTCCAGTATTTTTGGTTTAATGTCTTGCTATTATACTTCTTTTAGGAATATCTTTTCCTGATATCTTTCAGAGGTTATAGTGGACAGTTTTCCTCAGCAAAGCTTTGGCATTCCTCTTTCCCCCATAGGTTCTCATTAACATTTTAGCTTGCCTCTCTCAGTGAATTGTTTTGTGTTTTGTTTTTGTTTTGGTACACATAGTACTTGGGATTAATTTCCGCTGCATAGCAATAGCATCGCCTCGTTGCTAACTATTTCTAATCCAGGTTGTTTTTCTAAAGAGAATAATAAATTGAATATGATAAATATATCAAATTACATAAAAATATATGGTTTACAAATTGCTTTTTTATTTAACTGTTTGGGAGTAGTATTGATGGGTGGATGACATAGACTTTGCAGCCAGCTATGAAAGGAGTTAAAAATCCAACTTTGCCACTTAATAAACATATGAATGGTGGTAAGTCACATAATTTCCTAAGACTTCTTATCCTTATTGTAAAATGGTTTTGTTTGTTTGTTTGTGTTTTGTATGATGCTGGGGATCAAACACAGAGACTCACACATGCCAGGCAAGCACTCTGTCACTGAGCTACATCTCCAATCCTGTAAGATGGAACTAATACTACCTATTTCATATAATTGATGTAATGATGAAATTAGTTAATATGTATAAAATCCTAAGTGTAGTATCTAACACTTTAGCAATCACAACATAGTAGCTAATAAGAAGTAATGGTAAACTAACATTTTTGAAGAGAAAAATATGAACAAGTTTTTAAATATAAGGAGTAACTTTAAAGTATTAAGCAGAGTTAGATAAACAAAGGGAAGAGAAAAGTGTAGGGTGTAAAAGAGCAAAATAGTCACTTGGGTAGGGGGTGGTGAGAGAAGAGTAGAGATGTAGGATATGTGAGCTATGCAACCAACTTCTGAAAACAAGACTTCGATTCTCTTAGAGTAGAATATGAAAAGAGATAAATGAAGAGTGGACAGAGAAAGATTTGACGGTTTGCTTCTAAGGTGAGTGTGTTAATCAGATTAATTTTCATTTGGCATGTCCTGCTGTTTACTTGGACAGTGATGTCTGAGTAAGTTATTATTTATTATTTCTGTCCCTTGACATTCTGATTAGCTCATCAGCAATCAGTCACTATTCATAGTTCTTCAACTGCTTTTATTAAATAGCAATCCCCTCCTCCCCCAGCCTGCAAATTATTCAGGTTTGGGAAAGAGTAATATCTCTGGAGAGAGTGCTTGCCCCAGGCCAGATGAAATGTAGTCATGCTGCTACACGACTCAGAATGAATCACAGAATCTTAAGACAAACTTTACGTATTGTATAGTTTCTAGGGAACTTGAGGACATGGCAGCCACTTTTGGATTACTTCAGACTTTGATTATTTTGGAGGGGGAGCATTGAAGAGTTGGTTGAATTATATACAGGAATATCCAGGCTAGTTGTATAAAAGTTTCCTTAGTTTGGGCTGTGAAAAGGCAGAATGCAGGGCATTCTTGGCTGTTGTTTTTATGAATTAGAGCAAAACTCACACCCAGGTATAACTGTAGCAGAAATTATCATGAACCTGGTAAACACAGTGTAGTTCTCTCTTCCTTTTCAGGTTTCTGGGGATGGTCCATGATCTTTGGAATTAGTCTTAAGAACCAGTCTATACAAGTTGACATTTCTTTACACATTAGATTTAATCTTGAAAAGTTGTAAACTAGGTAAATATTTTAAAAACTCAGTCATATTTTCCCATCCTAAGAAAATTTGTTCTCACTGAAAAAAACAAACAACAACAAGAAAAGCAAAAACAAAAAACATTGGTCCTTTTCTAATGAAAATAAAACTACAAAATACCAGCCTTTTTCAGTGAGGACTCTCCACTTGTCAGTGTAGAGATTACAATAATTTCCCATACAAGAAGTTAGTCAGGTGCATCCATGATCTTGAACACACAATTAAAAACAAATAGTTATTTCCATATTATTGAGATTTCTCTAATAAGGAAAGGGACTTGAATGTTTAAGCAGCTCCATTACCCTCGGCATTATGTTTTGCCTTCAATGACATTGCCTCATGAGTAGAACCACAAAAAAATTGTCCTTTTATTTATATTTATAGGGCTTCAGTCTTTTGTGGTTATAGTTGGACTTTGTTTGGATGGATGTGAAGTTTTAAAAAATGAATATACTCAAAGCAGTGCTGCCCTTAAAACAGAGCAACAGCTTGAGACATGTTTAAACCACTATACCCTGCCTTAATTTTGAACAATTAAGATTTGATTTTTTTTTTTGCATCCCATAAACACTAACTGGACTGTTCTTATACAGGACCTGGAAAGCATGAGTGATCATACATTAATTCAACAAGCAGTGATATTAAATCTTATGCTGGTTTAGTTAGGTTTTGAAAGCAAGAGTATAGGACAAAAATCCCAGACTTAGAGTTATCCTTGTAAATCCTTCAGATTGCTCATAAAGTATGATATTTGTAGTTTCGTGTGTATAACAACATTTCTTATGTGCAGCATAGTCTGAAAATGGCTGTGCTAGAATAAAGGAAAGAATGAAAGAGAAGCTGCCTATACACTAGTCCCCAAAGAGATGGGGAACATGAGAGTGTCTGCTGGCCTGTAAGCCTTATTCCATTTTGCCTTCCGATTAAGCCTCTACAATCTTCAGACACATTAATAGATTAATTTGGTTTTGTAAAGATTGAATTGGATAATATATGTGAAAGTACTTTGTTCCAGATCTGGTGATGGTGATACATTTAAATCTAAAGGTTGCTTGTCAGATCCACATATATGTTGAACTTGGGAAAGAGAGAAGAAGTTGGCCTCCTCCTTGCTCTCTATGAGTTGGGCTTCCTCAGTGTCCAGCAGTGACTTCCATGTTTTTGCAAGTTGGCCATATTGTGGTTGGAGGTAGAAGGGTAGGGTTTTCTAAGTTCTAAGGTCAGCCCTATTTTGGTACATTTAAGGGAATTACATGAATGATATGCCTTTGGTTCTCTAACTCATGTCTCAGTCTTTTAGAATTGTATATGAGAAATCACCTGATGAAATTGTACAGCCCATCTACACCTCTCTCTATGGTGGAGTCATGAATATGTGCTTACATTTATTATGAATCTTTTGGGGTACGTGTGAATATGTATTTGGGGGAGATTCCCAGGTGATTCCTATATAGCCAGCATCTTACATTTGAGACTTAGTGATTGGAATCTTGGGAGAGGAGTATTGTGCTCCCAGACACTATAAACATTTCTGATCCTGTGTTAGCTTAAATTATTAGAAAATGCCTACTGTATTTTGATCCAGATTTCAAAGCATGTAATTTCAGTTATTATATGAATCCAGAATTTAGTAGGAAAGTCATTCATAAGATTGGTTGCTTAATAAAGGAAGTTAGTATAGGGAAATTTACATAGTCTAAAAATGAAATACCAGTTAAGTTTCTTATTTGTTGGAGTGCTAGGATTTTGACTGGTAATCAAAATTACCAGTCCCCATTATTACTGAAATGATCACCTGAGGTCTTGACTGTTTTTTATAACCTAAGTTTTGAATTGCATTCTTTTTTTTATTTTAGAAAAGAATTTGCTATTTCTCATAATTTAGTTCAAGTTAAACATTTTTACTGAAAATTCAGACTGAAAAGGAAATGTACATTTCATCTCTAATTTATTAAGGTGGGAAGCTCTATTTACACTAACTTTGTTGGATTTCACTGGATGTTTCTGTCTTCACTTTTCCTTACTTTCTCATTCCTGATGTATTGTCTTTATGTGTAGAGTAAATCCTTGGTCCTATCTTGTCAACGTTTTTCTTGGATTAGGTCCCATCAATTATGCTCATTTTCTTTATCCTTAGTCTTTTTATCTCCTCTTATATATTGTCCTCTGTGTGTGTACAAAATCTAACTTTCCTTGTACTAAAATAACCATCCCTCTTTTCCACCTTGTTTCTTTTCAACGTATCATTTGATCTCTTTGCTTCCCTGTTCTGGCTGGCACTCTTGAAAGATTAACTGTATTTCCAGCATCCTCATCTTGACCTTTGTAGTTTGGCTTCTGCTCTCATGACTTGATTGGAACTCCACTTTCAAGGGGTCACCAGTAACTTCTCACTTTTCCAATCTAGAAGTCTCTTCTAAGCTCTCGTTCCCTTTGGCCTTTTTGAAATAGGCAAGGAGGTCGATCACACTCTCCTCCTTGACATATTTCTTCTTTTGGCACACATGACACTTTAGACTCTGTTGTCTAACCTCTCTAACCACCTCTCCCTTTGCTGAATCATTCCCTGCTTTCTCTATGCAAGTGTGTTTATTAACATGTTCTTCTCTCTGCCTTTCCTGTTCATTTTACTTTTTGTGCATTCTTTCTTACTACATTTTAGTCTATGTGCTTGGACAAGTCTGTGGGGTAGACCCTATAGGATTGTGGGACTGTGTTGAACCTAGCCTTACCTGTACTAGCTAGAGGAAGGGAGAATAGACTGAAAAGCTGATGTTATTGTCAGAAAAATGGGGTCCAGATATATCAAATCTGAAAGGTAAATGTGGAAAATAGGGAGTAAGCCATAAGATTAGCAGTTTGGATGAAGAAAAACAGGATAGCAATGTGAATACATATTTGCTCCTGTCACTCACACATAAGGCTTCATGTATATTACCTGGAGGCGTGATATTGTTAAGAATTGTACTGGAAATTTGACTTCCATGGTGATTTCTCTGGAGAAGAACTTCTAATCTATATCAAAAGCCCAGTTGTATTCTCTTATGAACCAAAGCTCTATCGTCATCTTTTTAGATGGTTTCACTTGGATGTCCATCTAGTACCCTATATTTAATAACTCCCAAATTAAGCTAATCATTTTTTTCCTGAAGCTAACCTTTGCTTCCTAATGAATCCTAGTTCTGTGTCATTCTAGATCAAAAATTCAAATCCATCCCTAATTCTCCTTTCGCCCTATATCTATATCTAGCAACTTGAAAAAGTGTTGCCAATGTATCTAAGTTTTTTGTAACTGATGCCACATTTTCTTTCCTTTGCTTCAACTTCACAGCTACCCTACACTCTTGTGATAGACCCCTATTTAGTATTCTTAACCCTAATCATATTTCTTACTACCAGTGTAGTTTCCAAACTCAATTGTGAATCTACTTAATGCAATATTCCTAGCCAGAGATCATTGTTTCTCCTTTAGTGTTCTTTTAGCACTTATGTTTTCCATCATTAGGTGTGTATATCACTTATATTATATAATACATATAAATTTCTGTATATAAATTATCAGTCTTTATAGATTGTAAGCTCCTTAGGGGCAGGAACTGTGTTTTTTGTTTACTGGCTATCCCCATACATCCCTTGTATTGGCATGCAACATTTGCTGATTGGAACTAAACAACTGCTTGACTAGAAGTAATCTGGTTCCAGTTAATAGGTGATTTGTGATCCTCATCTTAATTTGACATTAATTTCCTATTTTGTGCATTTGTTTTATTCTGAAAAGCTTTTTTATTAAGCTGGGCTGATGACATAAATGGAACAGTTAACTGGAAGACCAAACAGGCCAACAGTTTTATTATCAGCAGAAAAATGGCTGCTGGGAAGAAAGATGGTGAGTTTAGGTTGTAAATGTGAATCTGTTTGGGGGAGTCAATTAAATGTTTGCTTTCAGTATTCCTTTTGCATTTTTAGTCGTGTGTGTATGTGTGTGTGTGTGTTTTTTTAAACGAGTCAGTTGAAAAAAATAAAATTTTGTTTTCCTACACTTCTAAAATTTATGATCCTCTATGTTCTTAACCAATTATTTCCCTTGCACTAGCTTTATATATTGTCCTCTGTGTAAGTTTTAAAAACTAAATCTAATTTTTAAAAACTAAAAATCTTGCCTGTTTTTAACCTTGTTGCCCCTTATTAAGTCACTAGCTCACCACTTTAAAAATTGTCCCAGTGTGGTTAATATAACAACTTATTTATAACATTTAAAAACATTAAAAAAGTATAATTAACATATATTATTTTAAAACAGCATTTATATAAACTTAGAAAAATTATAAAATATTTTGTCTAATTTGGGATTTTTGTTGCAAGACCAAGTTGATGTTTTGCTTTTAAATAATTAGTTGATGATTGCTTTCTGTTGGAAAGGTGACTTGACCCGTGAATGATGACCTGATCCTTCTAAATTTTTCTTCTCTAGTCTACAAATATGTCCATTAGCAATATTCCATGACCTTTGAAATAATGCATTTTATTAGGGAGGAAAAGCCTCACTTAATATGAATATTGGTTGTTTTCAAAATATCAATTATCATTATGAACTTTCACTGAATATTTCTTGGTTACTCATCCTTAAGACCCTGACCTACAACATTGGATATATGTGGTCTTGAACATTACCTTCTAGTAGCCTGGTTTCTATAGCTTTGGGGCAAAGTGTCTATAAAAATAAAGATGACTCTTCTGAATTTCACAATATTTTGTACTCTAATACAGCCATCCTTTCCATTTATTACTTTCTTTCTCTTTAACTTTGATACCTAGAACTTCTGTCCTCTCTGAGCATCCCACTCCTGTTGCTGTTCGATTTATGAAAAGGGTCCAGCTTAGTCATCTCTTTTGATGCTGTTCTTAGTGAAATCCATTCCAAGACTTTTACTTAGCATTTTCTAGAATCTCCAAGAGTAGCAATGTTTTCTTTCTTCAAACTTCAAGCTCCTATTGGATGTCAAACCAATTTTCTCCTTGGGACTTGAGAGAGAACTGTAGTTCTCAAAATACAAATAGACAATCCATCTTTAATCTACTGAAGTAGCCTGTCAGATCATCATGATTTCTTATTTTCTGTTTCTCCTGATATCATCTTTAGACTCTTTTCCTCCTCCTTTCCTGGTCACTTCCTCCTATTTAAGTCCCATCATTACCATTACAGTTTCTTTCTTTCTTTTTTCACCAGGGCCTCATGCATGCTAAGCTCACACTCTACCACTGAGCTCATCCTTAGTTACCTATCAATACAGATCTGATTTACAAAAATAACTTGTACAGAAAGTGTAAGTTTCATCAACTGTATGAAAAAAATTCATCACTTTTAAAATTATAGTAACAAATACTTGTTGCTTGTACAATAAAGCCAATTTAAATATTGTATCAGAAACCCAGGGACTTGTGCATGCTAGGCAAGCACTCAACCAAATGAGCTATACTCCCAACCCCTTCTCAATGTTCTTGACCATGAATTCCAATCAATTCCTTTTGACAATTGCAAGAGAGTACAACATATTGTAAGAGTTAAAAAAAAAAATAGTCAAATAAATTAACAACTTTTTTTTGTAACTTACTTTCTAAACAATATTCTGATTCTTAACCAAAGCAGTAAGATAGTACCTCTTCTATAAATAGAAATTCTGAGGAATTTGCCTCAGATCAGCAAATTGAATATCATTCTAACTTGACACATATTAAGTAATAGTAGAAGTCATAAAGAGCACCCTAAATATGGATTACCTTTTGTCACCACTGGGATGAGAGTGAAAAACTTAGAATTTTTAAGTTTACTAGTGAAATAATTTAAATAAAAAAGACTAAGCCTTCACATTAATATTCCTTTATTTAAACATCTTTAAATTCTCCTTTTCTACTTAGTAAAACTCATATTCTAAGATGGGTCAGTCTTAGAGGTTTACTGATAAACTTTCATTATGTTTTCTTAAAAAACTAAAGCTAAGTAAAATATGATTGTGCCCAGAATTAATAATTATTTTCAATTTAAATGTTATACTTTAACTGAATACTCATGGGAATGAAGCAATATGTACGTTAGATAAACTGACAGACTTCTTTTCCATCATCTTAAACAAAGGAGCCTCCTTCTTGGCTTATTGACAGTCAAAGGACTACTTGGCTTGAGGACAGGAGTCTTTCTCTAGATAATTTAATTTCCTCCGTGGTTGGAGAGGATGCAGGAAGTGCCCGTAGGGCTGAAAGTACTCCTTTGCCTCTGAAGGGTGGCAGAGTCAGGGGAAGGATCACAGAGTTCCAGGACTTGGAAAAAATTGTCTATCTACCAGAGATGGGAAGTTCTCCTCCTGAGCTCTGGCCAGGGCTGAAATGTCTCTTCTTCTAACCTTCAGGAGTGTTTCTTTCTTTACAAATGTTTGTTTGAAACTTGATTGTCAACTCACTTTATAAAATAATAAAATAAACTCGGATTATCTTCATAATACAAGGAGAGAAAATTAAGAAAATTAAGCTTTTAAGCAATATAATAAGCTTTTGTGTGGGAAAAAATAGTAGAATGTATAACCACCAATGTATTAGCTTATGTTTTGAAGTTAATTAACTACATGACTATTCTGATTCAAGTCCTGACTCTTCTTCTTGCTAGTTCTATATGCTTGAACCTTCTGAGTTCAGTATTATCCTCTGTGTAGTAAGGTGAAGGACTGACTCCTCCAGGAGAACAAATGCATGCTGCCTCCAATTAGTGGTAACTGTCAGGAATCCTGGGTTGAGTGGGGGCTGAGGCCATATCCAGGTTGGAAGTAATGCTGTGATCTGTCTCTTAGTAGAGATATTTGGCATGCCCGGACAGATAATCTAAAACCCTTTTCAATTTTTTAGCGTTCTGTGAGAATAGTGTTCTATTGATCACCAATTAACAATGCTTTGCAACTCCTTTCCCATTGACATTTTAGAAACAAAAAGAAAAATACATGCAAAATAAAATGATCAAGATGTTTAATTCCAATTTGGAAAAATTAAGTAAGTGGGTTTTTTTTTTTTGGGGGGGGGGTGGGTAATCTCATGAAGAAACTCTTCTGCTTTTTTTTGTAGAAAAAAGATCCAAGCAATGGTTTCCCTTCTGCCTCATGTAAAGACAAGTGGCCATATCTTTTAGAGAAATGAAGTTTACAAAGGCAATCTAACTGGGGCCTTGTGATGAATTCTGTAGTCTAGGTATGGACTCTGTGTGACTGAAACAAAAACAATAGCTGCCCACCTTCAGGTGAATGGCGGGCAGCACTTTGATGTTGAGAAAACTCAAAGGTGAATGGCAGGCTGCTGAGAAAAGCTTTTGATTCAAAGCCAAGATTTAAAAAGTTGAATTGATAAAACACAAGATAAATCCTAGAAAAACAAAAACACAGATTGTATACTTGGCTGGATATTGAAATCTCTTAAAATACTTTTCTGCAGCAATGTTCTGATGTAATAATTACATTTCAATTTGACTAAAGTAATAAAATATTAAAAAATAAATTAGTAAGGAACCTGTAAGTATTTAAGACTCTGGAAACCTGAAATGAGTTCTCTTAATGCAGTATAGATAGCAAATGGGATTCATCTCTTGTAATCGGTGCCGATGAATTGGTAGCTGCTTGGAGTACTGTGTATGCAGGGCTCTGAGCTTTGAGCTCATAAAGAACTTTAACCTGTTAAAACTGTAGTATGAAACTTATTTTTCATATCAGTGCTTAAAAATTTTAATTATCAGGGTAATTGTGCCTAGGTGCTTAGATAACATTTTTATTTTAAAAGCTGTATAAGATAGGGAGCTATTTAATGCTTTTTAAAAATCTTAAAACATATTTGAAAATCATCATCATTCTCATTCAAATTTTTTTCCAGATAATACTTAACATTAAGACAGTGCTGCCCGGAGGAGGGAAAGGGGAAATATTGGAGAATTATATTAGCTAAATTATATTGTTTATTGTATGCATATACACATATAAAACAACAAATTTACCCTAGTACAATTATAATGCACCAATAAAAAATATTTTAAAAAATTGCAAACTATAAAACAATGAATAGAAATAAAGGTACAATCTTACAGTTTTAAAAAGGCAATGCTATGAATTATTGAGAAATGTGCAGTATCTTATTTAAGTAATTTGGACTCAAATCACCTTTGTGATGCTTCCCAATGAATAACTTACATCCTGAGACTCTCTGAACATGAGAGGCAAATTAACAAAATTGAAATGCTTTTAGAAACAGACTTTAGTTTCATATTAATTATTACAGTCTACTACAATATTCTTAGGCTGCTTTAGATATTGCTAAGGATAATATATCATTTAATCCATAAATCTTTGTTTAAATTATCCACATATCAAACATGTAAGAAATTATTTTATACAAAACATTACATCCATTTTGATTTGATATCTCATGTCTGTATAATCTATAGATTGAATTAAGTCTTTCAATTGTGTACTTTTTTATTTCTGAATGTATTTAATACACATAGTTTATGCTGTTATTGCCTCAAGTAATGGCTGTATCCCAACTATGGTAAGATTATCTATTTAGAAGTATACTGCATTAGATGAGGACCAGGAAATATGCCACAAAAGGGTCTTTGGGCAGCCAAAATAGATACTGCAAATGCAGGCTCCCGTTTTTGTTTTTTCCATCTAGTAGAGCACTGCGTGTGTTCAAACAGCATGTATTTGTTCTTACTTTAACACACAATCCCATCTCATTTAGTAGTCTGGTTTCTAAACCTGCAGCAGATTAATAATAGCAAATTAGAGGGGACAGAGAAGCTGCTACAGGAAACCTACTGATAGCAATGAGAAATGACAGCTGACAACTTGTCTACAGAGGAGAAAACAGAAAATCTATAAAACACACAACCTTAAAAAGCTTTAGCGGACTAGGACCCACTAGTGTGATCGGTAAATGACAAGGCAACCAAACAGTCCATAAGGGCATCACTGCATAATAGAGCAGAGCGCAATAATTGATGTGCAAGATGATGATCTTATACCATCGTGAAAAAGGTTCTACCGCTGAGTACATTAAAAAAAAAAAAAAAAAATCAGCTCTCCAAAACAATTCGTTCCGAGGGGTGCCTGGTAAAATGAGATTTTGCTATATCCTTGTAAGCCTTAAAAATTAGAAAATGATGATATAAATTGATCTTTTTAAAGTGATTAATTCATTGGTAAAGCATGTATAAGAGAGACATACACATAATTGGTACCTAATAAATGCCACTTGGACATGAATATTGACAATAATTTATGACTTTCTTCTCAAAGATTTCAAAAGGGAGACAGCGTTAAGATTTAAGTCTAGTTGGAACTTTCAAGTCTCACACTCGGCAGCTATCAGCTATTTTATCTTTATGGCTACGTATTTGTTCTTGGTGACGTAGAAAAAGGTCTGGTAAGTGTCCTCTGGAGTTTTTGAAGAAAAGGGACTGCATGCATGTCTGCTCCTGTGCAGACGCCATTAATAATGATCACTGTGCTAACTGTGAAGTTATATGTCTTAGATTCATTAGCAGTGCGCCACCATAGTACTTTCAAAATTTAATGTTTACCAAGTACATCCAAATTTGCTTTTGTTTTTATGTAATTGTAAACACACAAATGCACATCCTTATATTTTTATCGTGGAGAGAAAATTTCCAACGGACTCTTAGTATGAGAAGACAGGATGCAATTTGGCTAGCATGAGGTCTCACTTTATTGCTACTGCTATCACAATCTGTTATTTGATTCTTGGCTCTGTGCTGTCACATAATATACAGTTGTTGAAATGGTCTGTAGTTTCTATACCCTATGACTAAAACATATCAAGAATAGTTCTGTGAACAAGATTTTGGTAGCACAGTTAGGAGAGAGATCAGAGCTCAGAGAGGATGAAATAATGATTCTGGCTACTTGCTGACATACCCTTTTGGCTCTTTTCTACTCAGAGATGTGATTTTTTCCTTAAAAAAATTTCTATGACTTACATCAACTTGCCGTCAGAAGTTTTTAATCTTTGCAAATCTAACCATCTTTGCTATTTGAAGATAATGTTTTTGATCCTCTGTGGGTTGGACTTTTGGTTTAATTGTTTTTCCCATTAATGGTGATAGATTTACACGGATTTAGCCACACACTGGTTTCCAGTTTCATTTGTATCCAGTGGCATGTGTTTGCAGAGGTAATGGATTTGTAGCTGTAGAAGATTGCAAAACCATGCGATACACAGAGAAGCCAGACCCTGTGACCTCGGCTTGATTAGCATGGCACCGTACACATGTATATTTCAGAGATTATTAGATCTTAGTGTTGAGGATTCTTAGGGTGTTTAAATTTGATTTTCAAGACTTGCTCTTAAGGAAAACAATATGTTTCGAGCTTACGGGTTGTGAGTACTGTCTAGGCATATATGATTGTAACATGTGTTAACTGTTAGTAATAGCCTCTGTGGGTGTTGCTGCAGAACCTATCCGCATTATTGATATGGCTCATATTTAGAACAAGATCCTGGAGCTTCAAATTGTCTGTGTCATTTGTTGTTTTTGAAAGGAAGGATAGGTGTAAATACTGCCCAAATAGCCTCTGTTGAAGAGCTATTTGTTTTGCAAGTAACAAATGGGAAAGGGAAAAGGAGAAGGCTCTTCTCTAAAATGTTGTGTGGGTGCCCATAATTTAAACTGATGCTACAGAAAGGAAGTATTATTTTCCCAAACAAAACATAGTGGCTTAGTCATTTTCCATTTCTGGATGATGAATGTGTCATACATCTGTATCATGTTTTTCTCGAAGTGAATGGCATACTATACTTAAAGTGAAGCAGGCTTTACTGTGGAGTTGCCAAGGTAACTGACCAGCAAGTATGCAGTTCAGGAGATTGCAGAAAGGCAATTGAGTACACATGAATAAAGAAATGTGCATGTCATCTTAAAACCCAGGAGGGCCGTGGTAGATTGTGGCCTGACTCTGTAGATCGCAGAAACTTTTTTTTTTTTTTTTTTTTTTTATGAAGGCAGAATCTGAGATGTTGAATGCTAGTCCTTAGAAGTGAGGTGATATGGAGTGCAGATACCCTTTAATGTTTCCACTTGAGGCCCTGTGGAGGGCTGTATACAAAACAGAATCCTTTTAATATTATTTAATAAGAACAATCTTTCTTTTGTTTTATAAGTTAGCTTTAACCACCGTATAGCAGCAAAAACTAGGAAACTTATTAGTAGTTGGTGATGTAAATGGAGGATAGTAATCTGTAAGATGCAACACCTTAAATTAAAAATTTAATATGCTTACTCCACTAGCATGAGACCTGTGTTTGCCTCTGCAGTGCTTTGTATTAGAGTGTATTCATCCATTCCGTAGACACATGCTCAACACTCTTATCTGTTGAGAATATGACAAGGTAAACTGTCTCTGTACTTCATGGTGTTTTTAATCTCTAAAAGAGTGAATTAGATAAGTTCAGAAGAGATTCATTTAGATTACTCAAATATTCCTGTGCTTTGGATGTATGGTTGTGATCTGAAATTTAAACACCTTTAACATAAAGTGAAATAACTTCCCAGCAGGAGTCCAGAACTCTCCACAATTTGACTCTTCTTTCTTTCCCAGATTTCCTTCCCCTTAAAACAAAACAAACAAACAAAAAAAAAAACAAAAACAAAAACAAAAGCAAAACAACAACAAAACCCAACCCAGGATCTAGCATAATTGACTTAATTTGCTTTCTTGAAAGGGCCCCATAGTATCCCACTATTGTGTCTTGCATGTGTATATTTTTTGCTGAATGTCTGAATTGCTCATCTCTAAGATTTGGAAACCGACTAGTGTTGTAAAAGCCATACTGAGTTCCACTTCTTCCAAAGATCTTTTTCAGAACTTTCCAACCTCAACTGCTCAACCCATCCTTCTAGGTATTGCCAGAGCAATTTATACCTCTGGAACAATAAATACATTGGTATGTGCTGGTCTTCCAAACTGGATGGTGAACTCATGAAAGCAGGGACAGGGTCTCATTATCGAATTCCCTAAAGCACCAAGGATTTAGGTCACACTGCAGTATTGAAAAACAAAGTCAATTTCCATCCTTACTATATTTTTGTGTTTCATTTATCTTCATTATTTGGGATTGGGATCACTTCTACAGGTGAGTAAACAATCTGTGGGTAGAAGTTGGGCACTCTAAACTTCCCAAGAAGACTGTTTATGAAGACTAGTTGGGAAAGAGAGTTTTCCTACATACCAGTTAAACCTAATTTGTAGCTTCTTTTCTTCTTTTGCATAGCCTTTGAAGTCATGTTTTTTGTAGTCAAGTTATAGATATGGGAAGTTATAAGCCAAATATTTTAGTTGACTTTGACTTTTTTGGTAGCCATCAACAGAATGGCAGGGACAACGTTTCAGATAAAGAAACATCTTGCAGGAGTTTCTGTTTTTACACTGAAAAATTTACTGTCAATGATCTTGCTATCCAGGGCTTTTAGTAAGTTGTGAGCTTGGTGTGAGCAGCCTTGGGGTTCTTAAGGTTAATTACCACATTTACAAATCCATCAGTGACTAAGAGAAAGAACTGGCTTGATAGGGTTTATCTGTCTAAAAATTGCAGCCACTAGCCAATCAGGAAGATAGAAAACCAAAAGAGATGGTAGAGGTGACAAGGGTAATGGCAATAATGTGTTGGTTGAAATGATGATATCAGAAGAAAAACAATAGGTGGAAACTACTCAAGCCAATTTGGCCATTTTAATGCATTCACATCTTATGTCTTAAGTAACAGTAAATCATGAAATTGTCCCCATTTTACTTCAAGAAATTATTTGCACTGTATTGTATTGTGTAATTGTTATTGCTTATTTAGAATGTGGAATAGTATGATAGATTATACTGTTTGAGTTATTAAATGTCAAGATCAGGGGAAATTAAGTAAATTAATTATTTCTAGAAGAGAGATGAGGAATGTATACTCAGAAAAAGTACCCAATGCATTTTTATAAGTATATTCAAGTTTTTCTTATGTATTCTAATAATATTATATAGTCTAACATGCTTTTTCTAGAAAATAATTAGTATGGTATAGATTCTCATCATTTAAAAATTACTCTAGGTACTTGCTTTAAAAAAAAGTAAAGAGGAAAAAAAACAAACCATGGTTATTATGTAATTGATCAGTTCCTGTGATGTATTTGTTGGTCAGAATTTCAAGTAAAAAAGAAATTACCAAAACAATATTATGGATCTCTTAATTTTTTTAATAACAGTTAAAATATTAAATGTATGTAATTTTATTAACAGTGTTTGGCAAGATTCTAAACCTAAGTAAAAGAGTTTGTCCATGTTTTATACTAAAATCATTTCCTTTTAAAAACAAACTGTTATTAACAGTGCTTTTTCATGTTGTTTCAGTTTTCTCAGAAATTTCTATAGAGTGAAACCCTGCTTTTCAGGCTATGTTGAATTATCAAGGGTGTATGACATTATTTGTCTGTCTCTTATCTTTCCCCTTTATTTTCAGTGTACACTATCTTCTCGAAGGTGCACTCTGATCGGAATGTATACCCATCTGCAGGTGTCCTCTTTGTTCATGTTTTGGAAAGAGAATATTTTAAGGGGGAATTTCCACCTTACCCAAAACCTGGTATGTTCTTTGTGTAAACAAAGGTGGTTAATTACAGAATGTTCCTTTTTGTTCGTTGTACATAATCTATGTAATCAAATATCATTAACATTATTTGAAATCATTTAGATATATAATAAATTGCTTGTTTTAGGTTATTTATAATTTTAAGATTATTAATTTAATTTCAGAAGGAAATAATTTACTTTTGAATTTAATTTTTTATTGTTGCATTGTAATTATACAGAATAGTGGGTTTTGTGGCATATTCAAATATGCATATAACATACTTTGATCAATTTTATTTCCCATATTTTGAACTTTAAAGAAAACATATTTTTCAATTCTTAATTTAAAGTTTTATGCCTCTGACAAATGATCTACCTGTATTCACATAGAAATAATTATAACTGAACAGTTGTGATTTTCCATATTAAGAATTACATTCTTATATTGATTTTTGAAAAACTGTACATGTTATAGAAGAGAATGAAATATGATGTTAAGTAAGCATTTTCAAAAAGCCTTTATAATATCAGATAATTTTATAAAAATTCATAGTAATATAATGAAGATTAATTTTCCTTCAGAATAATACCAATTATGGAGGCTTATTTAATTCACTATTAGTTTAAATATGTTATTTTGAATTATCACAAATGCCATCACATTTATAAAGATATAGAGAGACTAGCAAGAAAAAAAACACATTAAATTATAACTCTCAAGTAACAAAAATGACTTTTCTGAAAATTGTATCTTGCTAGAACACATTTTACGCATTAGAATTAATATAAATATTTCTTTGGAGGAGCGTATGATGAATAGAGTCTCTGAAAACATTCATAAAATAAAGGTAGACATGTTCTTAATAGTATTTGAGCAAAAAGGTAGTCTTTTCATCAATTATTTAAAAAATGTTTCCTTATGGGGCATCCAGTGTTTGCGAAATTATATGATTAAACCTTTAGAGAAGTAGCTCTAACACTTTGAGATGCAAACATGCAGTTAAGAGCAAAATTTCTGAACTCAGCCAGGATTAAGGTCTAGTTTTACCACTTAATAAGACCAACCATAGAGAAGTTACATAATATAGAAAATTACATATTATATCATGGATATTTTAAAAATCAGATGACACAGTGTTTATGAAGCATTTAACAAAGGGCCAGGCACATGCTAATAAATCATGCTGTCATTAATGTTTATTATTAGTAAATGTCATTACTACAGTTTTTTTGGATTTGTAACATCTTTTTCATCCTAATACCCCAAGTTTTAAAATTATGTTATTTTTATGTTGGTGTACCTTTTTAATTTTCTGGACATCTCTTAGCATTAATTTGATGATATTTGGAGTTTGATGAAAGGAATACTTCTCAAAAGAATGAATTTATCAGTATGGTTATGATGATGTAGAGCTATTCTATCATTGCTGTAACAGTCATACTCTTAATTACTCCCTCCAAAAATTTTCCAAGAAAATTGTATGAATTTGCTTTTTCAGTTGGATCAGATTTCTAGACAAATTAAACAACCAAAATAATTTTTTATTACATGGAGCCCTACTCTAAATTCCCAGATGGATTTTTTTGTTTGTGTATTTAATTTGCTACAAATGTAAAAAAAAAAAATTTTTTTAGACAGAATGTTTTGATTGAAACTATCAAAGCAACATGTGTGAAAGTAACTGTCTTATGTCTTAATTTTGTGTTTCTTATCTAGGGGAGATTAGCAATGATCCCATAACATTCAATACAAATTTAATGGGTTACCCAGATCGACCTGGATGGCTTCG
The DNA here is from genome assembly GCF_048772815.1 of Callospermophilus lateralis. Lineage (NCBI taxonomy): Eukaryota > Metazoa > Chordata > Mammalia > Rodentia > Sciuridae > Callospermophilus > Callospermophilus lateralis. The sequence goes on along the minus strand of NC_135305.1, from coordinate 31,827,634 downwards.
ATATATCCAAAGAACTCCATATAGTGATGGAGTCCTATATGGTTCTCCAACAGCTGAAAATGTGGGGAAACCAACTATCATTGAGGTAATTTACTTAAAAAGAATAAAATTGTGTGTGTGTGTGTGTGTGTGTGTGTGTGTAGACAGAGAGAGAGAAAAAATTTTAAGCATTGAAATTAAAATTACTTGGCAATCATTTTAATATTTTGTGCATGAAAACATCAGTTCACATTTTCATTCATCTATAAAGTTTGTTGTTTTAGCTTTTACATGAAAAGATAATTAAATTAGTTAAAAATTAAATGAAATTTTTGAAGAAATATATTACTAGAATGTAAATTATTTTTAAGAAACTAAATGCAAACTTAAATAATTATTTGCTCTGTATTTTATATTCAAATTTCTTGTTCACTGAAGTGTAGTCCTTCAGCTGACATCATATTTGACAAGGATTGTGCAGGTTCTTAGGGCTAGAAAGATGAGTAATGGTTAAGTCCCTCCATATTGGTCCAGGGTTTGGGCACTGGGAAAGAAACAGATATTTAGCCAGCACTGTGATGACTGATATAAGAAGAAAGCTATCTTGGGCAGAGGAGAAGCACTTGGTAGAGCACTTGCCTAGCATGTGCAAGACTCTGGATTCCATCTGCAGCACAAAAACAACCAACCAATAAAAAACAAAAAGTCTTTTGAAAAACTCTTTTTAAGTATGAAAGAATTCTTTCTTGCTTTCCAGTACTGGGGATTGGACCCAGGGCCTTAAGCAGGTCAGGCAAGAAATCTACCAGTAAGCTACACCCACAGCTCAGGATGTATCCAGTAAGACCTAAATATTTTTAAATTAAGAGGAAGAAGATGGATCAATTTCCTTGTATTTGTAAATTTTTTTCCTCAAAAAAAATTATTTAAAAATAGCCACAAACTGGAAGAAAACATTTGTAATACATGTAACTGATTAAGGGTGAGTATCTGAAATATAAAAAGAAGTGCTACTCTTACTAGTAATGAGTAATAGTTAAATTAAAACCACAATGAGAATGTTACCATCATTAAATCCGCTGCATGTGGATGTGGGAATTAGCATAACTACTTTGAAAAACTACTGACTGTTTCACATATTTAAGTATCATTGTATCCTATGATCTAGCAGTCCTAATTCTTGGCTTAGCCAGAAGAAATACTTTTAGATATTTACATGGAGGCATGCTCATTAAACAATATTTTTATAGCAAGATACTGGAAACCTACAAAATAATAGAGACCCAAAACTCTATCAGCAAGAGAATAGATTAATAAATCATGATACAGTGGTGCAATGAATGGTAAGCCTAACACTGAACTAATGCTTGCCTGGCAAAACGAATAAATGGGTTTTAGATCTTGTTACTGAATATAATGTTATGAATATGTATCATATAATAGGCTGAAAAGTTAATGGTGAAAATTTAGCATAGTTTTCATAGAACACAAATAGCAATTTATCTGTGAATAGCTTATTTTTACATCCATGTGTTGGTATCAGTATGATATTTTAAGAACATCATTCTATTAGTTTAGGCAAAAGTTTTGCATATCTTCACGTATTATTTAATGTTATAAATATATAGATTAATTCATTCAGTAGATATTTATCTATAATATTTAGAATTTAAATATCTAAAATAGATCAGGCATTGTATTAGAAGTAGAGGATCAGAAATAAACTGTACACACACCCCTCAGCTTTGAAGGTCTTTACATCTTTGTAATATAAGTATAATTTGGCTAATGTAATTACAGTACTTAAATATCTTATTAGAAGTGGTAGGACTACATTCTGTTATAAATGTTGAAATTAAACATTAAATATAAATTCAGATAATAAAATTTTCCTCCTAATAAGGACTGTTCTTCACTCCTTTCAGTAGCTTGTGATTTAAAAAAATACTTATTAGAGTTTATGAAATAGTAATGAAATTTGTGAGAAATATGGGAAGGTTAGACATGAAAATATGGTTATTATAGCAAGACACTGGAAACCCATAAAATAATAGAGGCCCAAATCTGTTGAAAATACATTTTTTTTAGTTGAACCTATAAGGTATAACAAATAGGAGAAGATTGGTAATTTTTTTCTCACTAAAAATATTTTTTGTAGGATAAACTCTGTAAGCCATGAAAATTCTCAAATAAAACCTACTGTATGTATTTTTTTATTGGCTTTGTTTGAACAATAATTTCTACTTTTCTTTAGTGACTGTTCTTAATTTTAGTGTTCAGTGTGAGCCTAGCAGCAAAGAAGTGTTTGATTCAATGGAAATTTCACAAACTGGAGACAGAAAATCCTTTTAACTTTGTGGAATAATATGCCTTTCAGAATATAGACCTTTTAAATATTGTGTCCAGGTTTGGAACTATTTATTGCAAAATTCTGATTCTTAACTTTTCTCTCAATAACTCATGATTGCAATTATTTCTTTTGAAGATCATATGTAATATATAGAAATCTTTGATATCTGTTTTTAAATGCACAAGATTTTTCTTCTTGGTTGGAGCCAGTTTTATCCTACCCTTTTGTCTCACTGTCAACTACAGCTAAAATTACTGCCAGAAGTCTAGTGCTGGGATTCTAAGACTTTGACACAATCATTTGTTTTTTTGAGGTACTACAGTTGTGTCTGAATGATTTAATATCTGCTATAAAATTAATTATTCCTTAATTTTTGAAGTCATATCCCGTTGTTGGCCTTTGCTTTGTTTGTTGTTTGCAGTGGCATTTCTGAGTTGACTTTTATGTAAGTTCATTGGCTCTGCAAATGTTTACTAATATTTGCCTCCCTGGAGGAATTGATTTGTGCTTTTGAGCATGTGCTATAAGCTGTATAGACTATGATCCCTACTGTTTTACTCCTATATGTGAGATATGATTTCCAAAGGGTTATTTACAAGGTTTTTTGACTGACTGGTATGCAGTTTAATACTAAATGCAAATAACACAAAGGTGTGCTTATTTCAAAGTGTACTTTCCTTTAAATCCTTAAACTCCATTTAAAAGTGCAAAAAATGCATTGTTTAGATTCTTTGAAATCTTAGAAAATCATCAGTAAGTAATCCATAATGGTTAATCCATTTGCTAATGATGCATCTGCATCACTACCTGTACTTAATGGCCCTTATGTGAAAGGGTCTTTCTGCATTTAACTTTTTGTTTTAGCATGTTAAGTAGATCCTGCTAATTATTTATTTTCCTATAATATTGCTAAAAGCCCTGAGTTTTTATTGCCCAGAGAAGAAATATATTGTAAGTTTATCAACAAATAATGAAAATGGAAAGAACGGCAATTTGTTTTCCTTTTTGTCCTTAATGAATTTCATTTTACAAATAACATTTCAGTTCTTTAATATGATTTTCCTTTTCTAATAGATAACTGCCTACAATAGGCGCACCTTTGAGACTGCAAGGCATAATTTGATAATTAATATAATGTCAGCAGAAGGTAGGTACAGAAAAATATGTTGATCATTTCCTTATTTACAAGAAGCACTTCATTATCTTTTATAACTGTATAAAATACAGTTAAGACTTTTAAAACACCACAAACCTAATTCAACTGATGAAGTAGTAAATGTAGCAAAGAAAATTGAGACATATCTAAATATGTAAAACAACATGGTATGTTACTCTGAAGAACTAAGGATAGGGGGCTGAACAAGTATGCCACTTCTTAAACCCTTTTTTTCTTCATTTGTAAAATGCTACCAAGAACATGTTTTCTCTTATATATCTGTAGTAAGGATTCTTTGAGATAAGTCTTGAAAAGTGTTTGAAAAGATCACAGTGTACACAGTTAGTAGTTATTAGCTACTTTTATTATTTTACTTTAATATTTACAATACGTAGTAGTTCCTTTGTATATGAAGATAAATTGTAATTTGGGGCAGTTTCCCTGCTGAATTAGCTAATCATATATCAGTAATGACAACAGTTTGTCTGTAGTTTAGAGACAAATATGCCCAAATGGTAAGTGATTTTCTTAGGATTTTGAATTTAGGGACAACCGAAGTTTTCCAAGAATTACACTCTCAAATATTTTGACCCCATGTTGGCAGTTGGGAAGAGTGAACACCATTAAAATCTTTGTAGTTGAAATTATTAAGTCATGGGATGATCCTATCTGTACTATACATCGTTTGTGAAGGCCACAGGAGAAGAACTAGTGGGAAAAATTCCCTTCTAAAAATAGTAACCATTATACATTCTTTATAGGGTAATTCTTGCTTCTGTTTACCAGAACAATTACAAACAAGCATGCAAACACAAAACATTTTACTAGGATGTACTAATTCAGTAAGGGCTGGGTTAAAAACTGCCTTTAGACAATATGAAAGAAAGCAATTTCAGTAAACTTAATAATACATACATGGAGAGACTACTTGAAGACTTGAACCTCCTTAAGTGAAATATTCCCCAGGTGTTTTAGCAGTATCAATGTATAAGTTAATGGCCTTCATACATGAAAGCTTTAGTTGTATGGGCCTAGACAGAGGACTCCCTGTCTATGTTCCCACTTCCACAGGACTTTTGATAGGAATTTATGTTTGGATCAGGGAGATTTTTGGTTTTGATTACAATTGTGATTGGATATTTGTATCCAATCTGAAATGTCCCTGTTGGTATTGGGATGCCCTTAATGAACAGAATAATGACACACTTAATTTTCTCCTCAGGAATACATCACAAGAGTTAGGCTGTTATATTGCAGTGGTCTTGGGCCATTGGATCTCATCCAATGTGCTTTCAGTGGGACGCAAAACTTTTTGTCAAATATGGGAGTTCCTATAAATTGAAAGACTGACTAGTCTACAGCTTGACCTTCCTCCTTTTCTAGCCTAGTCTCAGTAGGGTAGAAACAGAACACAGGACCTCTTAATAGGTGTTGTTATGGATATATGGGGACCCAACAAGCATGGAAGACTGCTAGATAACCAAAAGATCTAAAGTTTGTGGGGGGTTTATCTAAATCAGGGGTTCTGAAGCTGTGCACATGAAGGAGAAAAAGTAGAGGGGCTTTTGGAAGCCTCCACTTTGATGTTAGGTAAGCAGAGCTGCTCCACTGCCCTGTATATGTGGTTCCGTGACCCAAAACTGTTTGGAAACCACTGAACTTAAAGGTCGTGCATTTGTCCTTGCTGGTCTAGACAGAATATGTGTGCACACTAGGATGAGCATCTTTGAGCATGGCCTTCACTCATGCTGTTTGTCCCAGATAAGGTTTAGGAAAAGAAGTAACAACGTTGTAAATCAGGGTAATCATGCTCAGTCCAACTCCCTGCCCAGCTGTCTCCTGTTTTGAGAGACCTAATGGGAAATTAGTCGTGTAGACTCACTCAGCATGGAGCTCAAGGAGAGTACATAAAGTGATTCTCTAAATTGGGTTTAGCGCCTCAGAGGCCTGCCACCAATCTGTTGGCCTACTGTTCTCTTGGCCTCTGTGATTTCCGAATATAGCAGGCATGGGATTTCCCCAGAGTTAGAAAGCTGCTATGACTCATCTCTGGGAGGCCTGACAGCAGCTCTTGGCCCAGTAGACAGCAGGCAGCTGCTTAGCCCAAAGTCTCTGAGGGGTGTGGTGGTAGCAACAGGCTTCACAGCGGGGATCAAATAGGGAGTCATGGAGCAGGGATCTAGAGAAGCCAAACAACACTTCTCCAAAAAGTAGCACTAATCATATGAAAGAAATTTTACAAACTTTTAAAAAAACTAAATGTAAAAACATTGAATGAAATGAAGAATGATAGACTTCTGACATTAAAACTATACTTAGTATTATTTATAATATTATTTATCATCAAGAAACTCTTTATTATTCATTTTTACATGAATATTTCTAGGCATGGGGGGAAATGTCCTATCATTAAGATACTATTTATCTCTAGTAGAAAAGAAATGTGTATAAACAGGAGATTTATCTGCATGAAAGAGAATAAATTATATTTTAGAAGATTGCAAGATAGGCTGTGCATTAACAAATTTTTTTGTGTGTGCAAATCTAAAAAAATCACAAGGAGAATTAATGACAGTATAAGAGATAAGTAAAGAAATTTCTGTGACTAGAGCCTTGAAGAACTAAGTCTTTAGGAAGAGATGACCATGCTCTGGATAACTCTGTTGTAAACTCTGAAGCCAGTTCTCTGACTTCAACTCTGGCATTCAGTGTCCTTTAATGTCAAGGAATTTCCATAAGAAATGAGATCATCAGGTGCTTAGTATGTTATTTTTATTTTTCATTTGGTAAATAAGAGTGGAAAAACTTTATAGATTCAAGAAGTTTGTTGAAATAAATCAGAAGATACACATAGTATAATTACTATTGGGGACTTTAAATCTTTGTAAAGTCTGGAAATATTTTCCTGTCATTTTAAAATAAGATTTCAGATAACCAGCCTTTTCATATTATAATAATAAAAGCTCAAGTATTAGTCTTCCATAAGTTCTTACTACATGTTTGGAACTTTGCTGAATACTTTAGAGACATCCTTCATCCTTCAGCTTAGGAAAAATCACATGGGGTAAGTTCAAATTATTGCAAGCTCTTAGACTTCTCTAAAGATGAGGTTTCCCATCTTAAAAGCCTAAGGAAAAATACAAGAATCCACCCTCATTCCTGTAGTGAGAATTATGTTATAATTCATCTAATTCTCTGATTTTGATCTGCCTTGTGAAATACTTTTTAAAAAATGAAATTTTTATTACAAAAATAGTATTAAATAAAAAAGAAATCTATTTTATCTTAATAGAACAATCAAAACATAGGATATAAACATGATTAGTAATTCAAGAGTAACACTTGAGAAGCTGAAGTGGTTTTATATTTATTTAGAGGTTTTTACATTGACAATCTGAATTTGACATTGGGTTGATTGAAACATTAATTTTGAAGTGTTTAAAGGAGAATTCTGATGAAACTTTGGGATGAAAAAATCTAACTAAATCTCTAACAATGTGAGACATGGAATTACATGAGAACTTTATGATTTTTCTAGAATATTTAATCATAGTGATCAAAATAGTAGAATTGCTCTGGCATTTAGAATTCTTGTTGTATATATAATCAGTGTTTATTGCATAAAAAGGAATGTTTTAGAATGTTCTAAACAATATTAGTAATATTATAAATTAAAAACACAGATTTAGTTTTTCTTTTTTTTTTTTGGACCAAATTCTACAATCATAAATTGCCTTTAGATGTTATTATATTGTAGACGCAGTTCTGTGTTTAAGGTGTGTTATACACTTGTCCCTTGGTGTTCATAGGGGACACCAAAATTTGCAAATGCTCAACCTTTATAGAAAATGGCGCAGTGTTTTCACATAACTTATATATCTCCTCTCTTATACTTTAATTCAACTCTAGATTATTTATAATACCTAATACAGTGTAAATGCCATGGGAATAGTATTTTTTTAGGGAAAAACCCTGTACATGTTGAGGACAGATAAAATTTTTAAAGGTATTTTTGATCTGCAGTTGGTTTAATCCAAGGATATTCAACCAGTGGGAGTGGAGGACTGATTTTTTTAATATCGCTCTTACTGCCAGAGTTGTGATAGAACTTAACTGAAATCAAATTATTTTTGTTTCCCTTTAAAAAGACTAGTTTATTAACATCATGTGTGCCCCTTTTTCCTTTTTCACAAACAAAATAGACTTCCCGTTGCCTTATCAAGCAGAATTCTTCATTAAAAACATGAATGTGGAAGAAATGTTGGCCAGTGAGGTTCTTGGAGACTTTCTGGGGGCAGTGAAGAATGTGTGGCAGCCTGAGCGCCTGAATGCTATAAACATCACGTCGGCCCTAGACAGGGGCGGCAGGGTGCCGCTTCCCATTAATGACATGAAGGAGGGGTAAGCAGACCTTTATCTCATTGCCTTAAATATGGATTTTTAAATATGGTGCTCTTATCAAACTTACTGTAGATGGAAGATGGCCTATTACATTTTTTCTTTTTAATAAAAAACAGATATTGTAAAGATATCAACATACTAGCAATTTTCTATATTGACAAAAGAGGTTATATTAATGGTTCTTTAAATCTGGAGTCTCAGGTCCTGTGAAATCTAATTGTAGATCAGATCAGCATAATAAATTATAGCACCAAGTCTTTTGTAGCTTCTTTAGAGAAGCTGATTATTTAGGGCCATGAATTTCAAAGGAAATTGATGCCCCAGTTATCTGCTGTAGAAGGATGCACTGACTGCTGTAACTTTATTCTAGGAAACTATTTCTTCGCCTTGAACATTCTTTCCACCATGTGTCGGTGACTGATAGCTGGAGTGGATTTGAAACCATTCCTGTGACACGAGAGCCTAAAGCCTGGCCTTGTCACTCACAGACTGGGTGACATCAGGCAAACCCCGAAGTCCTCTGGGCCTCAATTTCTTCTGTTCCTTGGGGAAACACTTTCTTGCAGGGTTGTTATAGTGATTAAACTAGACAAAGCATTTAAAAGGGATTTGTCAATTTTCAAGCAGTAGGAATACAAAGTATGACCTGTAGCCTTGGAGGAGTCAAGGACACTGCTGCCTTGGTAAATTGAAAGCATCAGTGTCAATATCGAGCCAAACCTTCCATCTTTAATTTCTAATCTGTATGTTGATACAGAATTGCTTTTCCCCCCAATCCTCTATAAGTACAGTATGTGGAATAAATCACATTTTGCACAACATGTTCTCTTTCTAACTTCTTCATCCATAATCCTGGTCACACTTTCATACAGGTGATATCTGAAATTAACTAGGATACCTGGATTAGTAAGAATTAGATTTCAGGGCAGCTTTGAAGAGAACTTTGTTGGAAATAACAGAAAAGATCACAAATACAAATAAATGAAGTTTGAGGGAGTAGGCAGAAGGGGGATGGAGAAAAGCAGTGATCTGTGAAGTCCAACTTAATTTCAGAATTAAGTTTATCTTCTATGGGATAGCAATGGATTTTGAAGTCACTCAAGCACATGTAAGAAGTGCTTTGAGGAAAATAGTTGGCTTATCTCTTGTCTCTGTGCTGGTTGACTTTCTATATGAAAATATAACTCTGAAGCTCAAATTTTCACTGTAGAGTTAAAATACGAACCTGTTTCCCACTGAATAATTAAAAAAGTAGAACCAGGGCACCAGATGGGCATGGAAATCCTTCTGAAAAAAATTCTTCCAATATGGAGCTTTTTCAAAGTTTTCTTATTGTGTCCCTTGATGATTGTTAAAACAACGACCATGCCAGGCGAGGTGGCACACACCTGTAACCCCAGATACTGGGGAGGCTGAGGCAAGAAAATTGAAAGTTGGAGGCCAACCTTGGTAATTTAGTGAGACCCTGTCTCAAAATGTAAAAAAAAAAAAAAATGAAAAGGGATGTAGCTCAGTGGTTAAGCACCCCTGGGTCCAATTCTCAGCACTGTACTGAGAAAATGGTGGAGAAAACAGTAGGAAAACCAGTACTAGTAAAGTCTTTCATAGTTACATTTTCTCTTGGGCTCACTCCTTCTCTAGTCAGTCATACAGACACCACTTTTAGAATCTAAACTAAACTAAATTCAACTAAGCAATCTCTAAACCAAAATGACCTAAAGTGGTGCTTCCCAACCATGTCCAGCTTGAGAATCACCAGTAAAACATGATTAAAAATACAGATAGGTTGCTAGCCTCTGATACAACTTAGAGATTCTTATTTTTTGAGCTTAGGGCTGGGCCTGAGCATGTGACTCTAAATTAAGAACAGAATTTTCGTCCTCCAAGTACTTGTTGAGAATTCAATCATTAGCTGACTGACCCCCAACACCTGCTAGAGGGTAGCATATGCTGTCAGCTATTTGAGAGAGTCAGTCCTGTGGCATTTATTTAGACTCTTGTCTCAGATCCCTTCCCAACTTGAAATGCTTTCCATGAGTTTTAATTTAATGTTAAGCCTTAACCTTTACAAAGTATTCATATGAGAAGTCTTTAAAAATAGCATTTCTATAAATTGTACCCAATGCCAACTCTATTACTTCAGTGTTCCTATACAAGCCCCAATGAAATAGGATCCTACTTGAAGTATAATTCCAAAAGAAAAGTTTATCCCTGGGAATGATTTTGCATGTTTTCTTTAGTTGGCATCTAAGGTCATGGTTACAAAAACAATTTTTTTAGCTCTATTGCCTTAAATTTAGAAATACATTCTGTGCTTAACTCGTTGTTGGTGCCTTCCTTCCTTTTTAGTGATGTATATTGTGGTTTTACTTCACTTAATATATCTTTAGCCTTTGTATTTTCTTATGAAAATATCATAGACTATAGATCCTTTTTTTAAAAAAATGAAATACTATAAAAACTAAGAGTGAGGATCAGAGATAGCCAAGAAACTGATTCCCTTGCTTTTCTAAAATTATTTAAAAACGTATTTATATGCTTCAGAAGTATTAACCAAGCACCTAATAAATGTGTTCTGCTTAATACTTAGGATATGTCATGGCAGCCACAATCTACTAACTGCATATTTTTCCTTATTTGGTAATCATAATCAAATAAACAGCAGATGACTGTGTGTAGCTCTTAGTAGTAGACTCTATCCAAGGGGTCTAATACTATATACAAGTAGTAGGATTTACTTGGATACATTAAGTGTCCTTGTATAGCCTAACGGGTCATTAAATATCAATCATTAAGAACCCATTCTGTAGCATCCCAGCTCCTCACCCTTCTTGATGTGTATTTTTTCATCTTTACAGAACTCATTGACAGCTTTCAAACTTCTAAATCAAACAGAAAACAATTATAAAGATTTATTTCAAAGTGAGTAAGCTTCTGCAAAGGAAGGTTGAGCCCTCTGAAAAGATTCATTTTCACTCGCCAGATTCATAACCCCAGTACAACTGTGCTGTCTCTGGGCATGTTCTTGGTGTTGCTTTTGCTCCTGACACCAAGCCAGAGACTGAGGACTTGTGGATGTATTTAGCCTAGGATAAAGCTGGTGGAAAGAAGAGCAGGTTCATATTTCATTCTAGGCATGTCATAGCTGCCAACCACTGGTGAATGATGTGGTGTAAATGGTGACTATGAAGGGAATGATTGGGTGTGAGGATTAAAGAATATACTCACTTTTCATAAGAGATTGTCAAAGCTACCACTATTTCCTCTAGTTACCAAAGCATGTAGATCTAGCCTCAATCAGCAACAGATAATCCTACTTTATTTTCTAGACCATCTCAAAAAATACTCTAAGTAATCATCTGATTTTTGCCTTATGTCAGAGTCCTCAGTGAAAAGTTGTGCTTGAGGAAAAGAATGTAAGTCAATAGCTGTCACATATTGGTCTAATGGAAAGTCATATCCTGAGCCAGTCTGTAGAATTCTGAAATTATCCTCATGCTTGATAATTTATAGGATTACTTACTACCCTTAAATAATGTCCTTCCTATATTTTTGGTGCATATATTCTTTATTTTTTGGAAAAGTGGTAACATGAAATAGGAATGCTTGAAGATGCCTTTAAAGTAGAAACCCATTTCAGTCCATTTTTATAGCAAAAATAAATTAGATCTATGCAACTATATGTTTAATATCTATTCTAAGTTCTGCCATTTTTTCCCATAATTTAAAATGAAGTATTTTCTTTTTTTAAGTGGGGGAATATTGTGTTAGTCCCTGGGGCACAGTGACTTTAAAAAATACAACTTAGGGCTGGGGATGTGGCTCAAGCGGTAGCGTGCTCGCCTAGCATGCGTGCGGCCTGGGTTCGATCCTCAGCACCACATACAGACAAAGATGTTGTGTCCGCCAAATACTAAAAAATAAATACTAAAATTCTCTCTCCCTCTCTCTCCTCTCTCTCACTCTTTCTAAAAAAAAAAAAAAATACAACTTATGGCCACAAGCTTATAGGGACTAGGTGAATAATCAGATAATTGAAGTCAGTGTTGTGAGGTGTTCGAAGAAAGGGCTCCTTTCTCATTCTTGTCTGTGGCTGGAAAGGCTCACAGAGGAAATGAAGCATGATCTGAGTTGGAATATGAGTACCAATTAGCCTGTGGAGAATATGAGGAAGGGGAACTCTGAGGAGAGTGTAGTAGAATTGAAAACATACTTAGTGTAGAAGTTGGGGAAAGGGATTCAGAAGTGATTGTTATGCAGAGGACAAAGACCAGAGACCATGAAAGCCTTGTAAGCTAGGAAAAGTTGTGAATTTTATCCTGAAGCATTAGGGACTATAGCAGAAAATGGTTGATGTTTAAGTTTTTACTTTAGAAAAGATCACACTTGTGGAATTAGGGGAAGACTGAATGAAGAAATGCTGTAATGAGATAGGTATTGGGACTTTAGGTGACCTAGTGACGTCCATGTTTTCTGCCAGGGAAACACAAATGAGAGGAATGTGAGCATTCAGGCATTCTAAATTCTTACAGAATTTAGAGCCTTTAAAACCCTTACTTCTCTAAGGAATAATCACACCCCTTTGTTCTTTGTGCAGAACAAAGAGGTGGGGTGAGGAAAAAGGCAAAAAGTCCTGTGCTGCTCAAGTGTTTCCAGGGACCTGGGACATGTATATGGACACATTCTTCCAAGTTGGTCTTGTAACATTTTTATGCACAAAATAACAGGTAGAATATATTCATGAGTTGGACAATTAGGGAAAAACACACAGTCACTGGATTTATTTATCTGGCTGTTGATGAAAAAAGCAGAGATTGAATTAAATTATTTGCCTTTTACTTGGTCCTTCACATTGGATGTTCAAAGGCCTCAGTAAATACATTCTACATCAAGGAAGGAAAATTGAATTGTTCAAATTGGAAGAAAAAATTATTCATAAGAAACAATTCTATCTAGTGTGCACGATTTCCTACCATTTTGAAGCACCCTGTTTTGTTAACATTCATTGAGAGTCTTGCACTTGCTAATATAACCCCATCTAAGCCAATAACACACATTTGAAATATTGAAAACACATATGTGCTAAGGTCAAAAAGTTAAAGATCATCCTCATTTCACTGCATAAAAATTTTAAATTTCTTCATATCAAAAACTTAGCTAAAAGGCAAACAGATTTTGAAAAATGTAATTTTAGCATGTATAGTGTAGAGTTGTTCTTATTACATAAGGCCTCATACAATTTATGTATTTATTTTAAAAAGCCAACATGTTCAAACTTACTCATTCTACAAAGGAAATAATAAATTTACTTTTTTTTTAACTTGTAAGGCAAATTCAACACCTACTGCTCTTGAACATAATATTTGTGTTCTTTTTTGTGTTTTTAACTCGTGTAATGCTATTCATTCATTCATTCAGCAAAGGGGCTCCCTTAGGACAATGGCAAAGACTGGGTTTAAGGAGAAAGGTTACAGTGCTGTTGCTTTATTCCCTGTGTGAGGTTATGGTGACTAGAACCAGAGTTGTAGCAGGGAAATGGAATAAAGTGGACACATGTGCCCGAGAGTTATTTCAGGGTACATGTCAGAGACTGATGATGGATTGAAATGCAGAGAGAAGGAGAAGAGTCAAAGATGATGGTGCTTGAGTTCATGACTTGAGCATCTGGGAATGCCAATCACAGAGGCAGAAGGAGACAGAAGGGGGAACAGGTGGAGGTGGGGTGGGGTGATGATGAGCTCAGTTCGGAACATATTAAGTTAGAGAAGTTTATGGATCATCCAAGTGCAGATGAAAGTAATTTGGCAGTACATGTCAACTGTCATAAAAATGTTTCCACATCTAGGCATCTCTTTTAAGATAGTAACATTAAAGAATATGCAGAGAGAGTCTTTGCAATATTATTTATAACATCAAAAAATTGGAAGCAACTACATGTCCAACTCTGAAATAATTGCTGAATAAATCATGTGCACTTAAAAAATTATATTGCCATAAAGCTATAATTATGAAGACTACAATATGGAAAATGCTTATGATGCATTAAGCAAAAAAGCAGGATACAAAATTATATTTTAGAAATGATTGCAATTATGTTAAAATATAAGCATTTGAAAAATATTCTGCAAGGTACATTGGAAAATGAAAATAGTTAGCTTGGTAATGTAAATGAGTTTTGTTTTTATATCCTAAGTTTTCTGTAATATTATTATATTGCTTTTATAATTTAAGAGAAAAAAACATTGCACAGCACCAAAAACTCTTATGCCCATTTATGTTGTCTTTAATTAATTAAAAATCTTATTATAAATGCAAATTACTGTCATGTTCAAGCAAGAGGGCTGTTAACAGTTGCAAGAAACATCCATTTGTCTCTGTTTACAAACATATTTCACAATTAACAAAGAAAAAATATGGTGTTGGCCAAGCAGGTAATAAGATAGAAATTGGCTTTATGTGAAGCTTAAAAGTATTAACTTGTTTAAATGGAATGTGTTTATATTCAGTGATCATCTAAAAACTTTTCCACTAGTTTCTCGCCTCAGTTTTTTTTTTCTGCATTTTAAATTTGATCATTAATTTCAGTCCTTTGTTTAATATTTTTTCCCAAAGGTGCCATAGTTTTAAAAAATGTTTTTTTTAAATAAAATTTAAGTCCTAATATAAATTTGACATAAAGAGCAAATGAATTTTTGTTATTGTATTCTGGAACACAGTTGTCATCTCAGGGTCAGCCATGACTTCACAGTTATTTCTTACTACCTTTTAATTTTTGTGGTACATTTTTATTTCATTTCTTCTTAAAAATAACAACTTATTAAGATACAATTCACATATTAAACTCTTCACCTATTGAACACATACAATTTTGTGGTTTTTAGTAAATACACACATTTTTGTAATAATTTCAGAACATTTTTGTCATCTCAAAATCCCTCATCTTCATTTGTACAGTCATGAGCAGTAACTTAATGCCCCACCACCCCCACCAGCCCTTGGCAGCTACAAATTTACTTGTTGTATTATAAACTTGTATATTTTGGACATCCCAGATGAATGGAATCATGCATTATATATGGTCCTTGTAACTGGCTTTTTTTCATTTACTGTTGTTTTCAAGTTTAATTTATGTTGTAGATCAGGATTTTATTTCTCTTTATTGCTGAATATATTCTCTTGTATGGCTATTCTATGTTTTGTTTATCCATTTAAAAATTGGTGAACTATAGGATTGTTTACACTTTTTGACCATCATTAATAATATTGCTTTGAACATTCATGTGCAAGTTTTTGCATAGACATTATTTTCATTTCTTTTAGGTATATCCTTAGGAATAGAATTGCTGGGTGATACAGTAAATTGTATTTCACCTTTGGAGGAATGGCCAGACTGTTTTTCCAAAGCAGTTATACAATTTTACCTTCTCAACAGCAGAGTAGGAGGATTCCAATTCCTTCACATCCTCACCAGTGCTGGCTATTATCACTTTGTTGTTGTTATTGTTGTTTGTTTCTTTGTTTTTGTACTTTCAACACTGCTGATTGAACCCAGGGAAACTGTGTTACTTAAATACATTCACAATCCTTTTTATTTTTGTTTTGAGACAGGGTCTCATTAAATCTCTCCTAGTGGGAATGAAGTGGTAGGTATCTCATTGTGTTTCAATTTCTACCTTACTAATAGCCAGTGTTGAGCATCTTTCCATATGTCTTCTTTAGAGATGTGTCTGTTCAGATTCTTTGCCACTTTAATAGGATTATTTGTCTCTTTTAAGTTATGAGAATCCTTTATGTATTCTAGATACAGGTCTCTTATCAGATATATGATGATTTGCAAGTATTTTCTCCCTTTCTGTGAGTTGTATTTACTTTCTTGATATTTTTTGAAACATAAAATATTTTAATTTTGATAAAGTTTACTTATATATTTTTTTTCAGTTATTTCTGGAGTTTTTGATGTCACATCTAAGAAACTATTGCCTGATCCAACGTCACAAAGATTTATGCCTGTTGTCTTTTCAGAATTTCATAGTTTTCACTTTTAATTTTAGTCTTTGATACCTATTTTTAAGTAGACTATTTTTAGAAGATTTCTAGGTTTACAGAAAAATTTAACAGAGATACAGAGATTTCCCATATAAAACACTGTCCTAACACATGCATAGCCTTCCCCAGTATCAACATCCTCCACCAGAATGATCTATTTGTTGTAACTGATGAATCATCATCCCAAGTCCATAGTTTACCTTAGTTTTCACTTTTGGTGGTATACATTGTAGGTTTTGGACACATATAACAGCCTATATACACCTTTATAATATCATACAAGCCATGGCTTGATTGCTCATTCTTTTTTTAGCACTGAATAATAGTTCATTTTCTGGATATACCACTTTATTCACCAACTAAAAGACATCTTGGTTGCCCCTTAGGGTTTTTTTTTTTCCCCTTAGTTTTGACAATTGTGAATAAATATTGTGATAGACCCTGGCTGATGTCCCAAGATGGAGAAATACAATTAATCAACAAATATATGAAAAATGTTCAACATCTCTAGCAATTGGAGAAATGCAAATCAAAACTACTCTAAGATTTCATCTCACTCCAGGCAGAATGCAGCCATGTTTGAAAGGATGTGGGGGAAAAGTTACACTCATGCATTGCTGGTGGGACTGAAAATTGGTGCAACCATTATGGAAATTAGTATGGAGATTCCTCAGAAAACTTGGAACAGAACCACCATTTCACCCAGCTATCCTATTCCTTAGTATGTACCCAAAAGACTTAAAATCAGCATACTATAGTGATGCAGTCAGATGAATGTTTATAGCAGCTCAATTCACAGTAGCTAACCTTTGGAAACAACCTAGATGCCCTTCAGCAAGTGAACAGATAAAGAAAATGTGGTATATATACACAATGTAATATTACTCAGCTTTAAAGAAGAATGAAATTATGGCATTTGCAGGTAAATGAATGGAGTTGGAGGATATCTTGCTAAGCAAAATAAGCCAATACCCAAAAGCCAAAGGCCAAATGTTTTCTCTGATATGCAGATGCTAATTCACAGTTAGGGTGTTGTGGGGATAGAGGTATTTTAGAATAGCAGAGGGGAGTGAAGGTAGGGGAGGGAACATGAGGTAGGAAGGATAGTGGAATTAATTGGACATTATTACATAGTTCCCAGACATTACAAGAATGAGAAGTTATACTCCATATATGTATGATGTCAAAATGCATTCTACTGTTATGATGTATAACTAATTAGAACAAATTTTAAAAAGTTGCTGTAGATATCTGTGTTCAGGTTTTTGTATGGACGTAAGTTTCAGCTCCTGTGAGTAAAATACTAAGGAGAGGGATAACTGGATCATAGGGAAGAGTATATTTAGTTTGGTAAGTAGCAACCAAACTATCTTCCAAAGTGGCTGAACCATATTTTATTTCCATCAGCAGTGAAAGAAAGCACCTGTTACTCTGTATCCTCACCAGCATTTGGTGTTGACAATGTTCTGGATTTGAATACATGGTTATATTTCGTTGTTATTTTAGTTTGAATTTCCCTGATGACATGTGTGGGAAGCATCTTTTCATATGCTTATTTGCCATCATATGTCTTAAGTGAGGGGTCTATTAAGATCTTTGGTTCATTTTTTACATCAGGTTTTTCATTTATTGTTTTAGAGTTCTTTGTGTATCTTGAATAACAGGTTTTTCTGAAAACCAGTTACGTGTTTTGCAAATATTTCTCCCAGGCTGTGGCTTGTCTTCTCATTTTCTTGACATGTATTTTGCAGGGCAGAAATTTTGATTTCAATGAAGTCCATCTTATTAGTTCTTTGTTTTTCATGAATCATGCTTTGGCTGTTGTATCTAAAAAATTATCACTAAACTCATGGTTATACCGATTTTTTTCTGTTATCTTCTAGTAGTTTTATAGTTTTTCATTTTGTACTTAGATTTATAATCCATTTTGAATTAATATGTGTGAAGGGTATAAGGTTTGTGTCTAGATTTATTTTTTTCAGGTATATGTCCAGATGCTTAGAATCATTTATTTAAAAGACTTAATTTCTTCCAGTATGTTTTCTTGACTCCTTTGTCAAAGATCAATTTTATGTGAGTCTGTCTCTGGGGTCTCTGTTCTGTTCCATTAACTATTCTCCTATTATTTTAATTTTATTTATTTATATTTATTTTATTATTTTTAAATTTTGTGTATATATACAAATGTATATATACATATACATTTTGTGCATATATATATATATATCTCACTCCTATTACTTGTTAGTACAATACCATTCTGATTATTATAGCTTTCAGGAATTTTTGAGTTGTGGTAGTATAAGTTCTCCAACTTGTTCTTCTGTTTCAGTATCCTGATGGACATTCTTTGTCTTTTGTCTCTTCATGTGAACTTTAGAATAAGTTTGTCTGTATCCACAAAATGATTTGCTGGGATTTTTATTGAACTATATTGGCTCTGTAGATTAATTAGGGAAGAATGATATCTTGATAGTGATGAGTCTTCCTATCCATGGAAGAGAACATGAGAATAAATGTCTCTCCATTTATTTAGTTCTGTGATTTCTTTTATTGGAGTTTTATAATTTTACTCATCTGTATCTTGTACACATTTTATTTATTTAAGTATTTACTTTTGTTGAATGCTAATGTAAGTGGAATGGTGTTTTAATTTCAAATTCCACCTATTCATCCTGATGTGTAGGGAAATAATTCACTTTTGTATATTAACCTTTGTATTCTATAATCTTACAGACCTATTAGGGGTTTTTAAATCTGTTCTTTTGTATCATATCATTAGTTGAACAAAGACTGTTTTATTTCTTCCTTCCAAATCTGTATACTTTTAATTTCATTTTCTTTGTTTTTAATATATACATATATTTTAGTTGTAGATGGACACAATACCTTTGTTTTATTTGTTTTTTTTTTCCTATGTGGTGGGGGGATTGAACCCAGTGCCTCATGCATGCTAGGCAAGCCCTCTACCACTGAGCTACAACCGTAGCCCCTAGATTCCTTTTTTTATTGCATTAGTTAGGACTTCCATTATGACATTCAAAACTAGTAGTGACAAGTGGCATCTTGACTTGTTCTTGATATTAATAGGAAAGATCTCAAGTTTTTCACCATTTGGTATAATGTTAAGTGTAAGGCTTTTTGTTCTTCTTCTTGTTTGTTTATTTGTTGTAAATAATCTGTACTAAATTAAGGAAGTTCCCCCTATATTCCTAGTTTACTGAGAGTTTTTATCATTCGTGGATATTGGATTTTTTAAAATGCTTTTTCTATTAATAGGATCATGCTTAATAGATAATGCTTAATTAATAGATAATTCTTTTTATTTACTAATAAGATCATGTGTTTTTCCTTCTTTATTCCATTAATATGATAAATCATATCGATCTATTTTCAATTATTGAACTAACCTTGCATAACTCCTTGGTCATTGTTTATAATTTCTTTTATACAAAATTGGACTCAATTTGCTAATATTTTGTTGAGAATTTGGTATCTATTTTCATGAGAGGTATTGGTCTTTTGTTTTCTTATAATGTCTTTGTCTGATTTTAGTATTAAAATGAAGGCCTTAAAAAAATGGTGTAGAAACCCTCGTCTACACATTTTCCAGACTCTAGATATATGAGAAATAAATTTATGTTGTTTAAGCCAAAAAAAAAAATGGTGTAGAAAATATTCTTTTGACTTCAATCTTCTGGGAGATTTTAGAGAATTTGCACAGTTTCTTCCTTAAACATGTGGAAGAATGCAATAATGAACCCCTCTAGGCCTGGTTCTTTTTTATTTGGAAGCTCATTAATTATTGATTCAATTTGTTTACTTGATAAAACCTGTAAATATTGTCTATTTCTCCTTGTATGAGTTTTGACAGATTGTCTCTACCAAGGAATTTTTCTATTTCATCTGAATTATCAACTTTGTGGATATAGAGTTGTTCGTGATATTCTTTGATTATTATTTTATACCCATAATATCTCCAATGATGTCTGTCCTTTATTTTTGGTATTAGAAATTCTCTCTCTTTCCAGTTTTCCTGGCTTATCAGTTTTATTGCCCCCTCCCAAAGAACTAGCTGTTTCAGTTTAATTAATCCCCCCCACCACCGTTTTCCTTTCTCTCCTCTCTCTTTTTGATAGTGAAATTGAACCCAGAGGCAGTTTAACACTGAGCCACATCCCCAGCCTTTTGTATTTTGTATTTTGATACAGTGTCTCACTATATTGCTTAGGACCTTGCTAAATTGCTGAGGCGGGCCTTGAATTTGCAATACTCCTGTCTCAGCCTTCCAAGTCTCTAGGATTATAGGCCTGTGCCACTATGCCCAACTTCCTTCTCTAATTTTATTGTTTCTTCTCTGTACTTTGGATTTAACCTTCTGTTCTTTTCCTAGTTCCCTAAGCTAAAAGCTTAGCTAATTGATTTTAGGTCTTTCTTTTTTCTAATATATACTCTCTATGCTGTAATTCATTGCCAAGTATTGCTTTTGCTGCATTCCACAAATTTTGATATATTTTGGTTCTATTTTCATTCAATTCATTTAATTCAAAATATTTAAAAATTTCTCTTAAGATTCTTCTTTGATACATGCGTATTTAGAAGTGTGTTTGCTTAATCTCCAAGTACTTTAGAATTTTCTAGTTACTTTTTGATCTTAATGTCTAATTAATTCTACCGGGATCTGAGAGCAGATATTGCATGCTATCTATTCTTTTCAATTTTTTTAGGTGTGTTTATGGCCCAGAATGTTGGTGAATGTTCCATGTGACCTAGAGAAGAATGTTTGTTGCTGTTGTTATTGGATGGCATACTCTATGGATATCTATTTAATCTAATAGATGATATTGAGTTTAACTATGTGTGTACTGATTTTCCACCTGCTGGCTGTATCCAGCAGTATTCTTTCTGATAGAAGAATATGGAAATCTCTATCATAGTGAATTCTCCATTTCTCCTTGCAGTTTTTATCAGTTTTTGATTCATGTATGTTGACAGTCTATTATTTAACAAAATGCATTAAGGATTGTTTTATGTTCTTGGAGAATTGATGCCTTTTTTAGTAGGTAATACCCGTTTTTTCCCCCATGACAACTTTCCTTGCTATAGCTATTCCTACTTTTGTTTGTTGGTTTTGTGCTTAGAATTAAACCCAGTGCATAATAAGTACATGTTCTACTACTAAGTTATATTCCCACTTTATTTTGATTAGTGCTAGCATGCCATATCTTTCTCCACCCGTGTACTTTCATTGGTGTGTTTTTATATTTAAATTAGATTTCTTATAGACAACATATAATTGTATTTTATTTTTAAAATCTCTGGCAATCTGTCCCAAATGGTGAATTTGACCATTGCTATTTAAAATAACTATTAATTAAATTACTATCTACTATATTTCTTACTATTTTCTATTAGTTGCCCTTGTTCTTTTTCATATTTTCTACTTTTTAAATTTTAATTGGGATTTTTTTTTTTTTTTTTTTTTTTTTTTTTTTGGTACTGGGGATTGAACTCAGGGCCACTCAAGCACTGAGCAACATACCCAGCCCTATTTTTTTTTTTTTTTTTTTTTTTGGAGACAGGGTCTCAATGAGTTGCTTAGCATGAGGCTGGCTTTGAACTCACAATCCTCCAGTCTTAGCCTCCTGAGCCATTTTTTCTCCTCCTACATGTTGTACTTCTTTTTCTCCCTTTTTTAGTGGTTACCTTAGAACTTGCAATATGTATGTACAACTAATCCAAGTCCACTTTCAGGTAACACTGTAAAACTTCATGATAGTACAAATATTTTACAATAATAAAATATTCCCTGTTCCTCCCTCACATCTCTTATAACATAGCTTTCAACCATTTTGCTTATATATAAGCACCCATACACACTTAGCTATATATGAGTTATTGTTGCTATTATTATTTTGAACAGTTATTGTCTATTGTATCAATTAAGAATAATAAAAACAAAAGTTTTTATTTTAGCTTCACTTATTCCTTCTCTGATGCTCCACTTTTCTTTATAAGCATCTGAGTTTCTGACCTATATCATTTTCTGTCGCTCTAACCAACTTCTTTTAACATTTCTTACAAGGCCGGTCCACTTTATACATTAGAGTTCTTTGCATATTAGTAGTAGTTGTTCTGATTTCATATTGATGACTTCAGCATTCCTGACATCTCTGAGAGTGTGTTTCTGATGCTTATTCAGTCCCGTCAAGCAATGCATTTAGTAAATTTTGTAATTTTTTTCTTGATAACTGGACTAATGTTGGGTAAATAGAAATAAATTAAGGCCTTTAGTAATGAGATGTGGTGGCAGGGAACCATTCTGTAGTCATGGATTATTTCTTAGTCTTTTAATGAGCTGATGTCTCTGAACTGTGATTATCACCCGTGCCTCTCATGTGAACTACACTTTATGTTGGACAGAATGGCTGAAGTAGCCTGGAATTGGGCATTTACCTTTCTCTTTGTGGAAGGATACAGCTGGTCATATTTGGTTATTTCCCTTCCCCAGTCAGTTAGGCTCTAATACATCCCTAGCAGGTTAGTCTCTGGTAAGTTTCTCTTAAAGACAAGTCTTGTTAAGAAGAACAGAATGATTTTATGTATTTTAATACATAATACATTTTTCCTCTCCTCCTGCTGAAAGCAAAGGCAGATTGTGAATATTAGTATAAGAACCTGGTAGAGCTCCTGGAGATAAAACTCACATAGGTGTGTCACTGAGGGAGAGGGGCTTCCGATAACTGGATTCCTCTGGAGCTTTTAACTGTCAGACTTTTCTACAATGAGCCTCTATCAATTATAGTTCAGGTTTTCCTACCCCAGCACTGGTTCTCCAGAGGTTTTAACTTGCAAGATTCTTCTACAGTAAAGTATGATTCTCTGTATTTGCCTATTGGTCTCTCCAAATTTAGGGGCAGCCATTTGCCTTGTGAACTCTCTTCTCCTACAAATCTAAAAATAATTGTTTATTTTTCAATTTGTTCAGTTTTTAAAAACTTGTTGTTAGTATGGTGTAGTACCTTCCAAGCTTTTTATTTACTGGATCAGAAACCAGAGGTCTTCTTTGATCTATTTTGAGTTATTTTTGTATATGTGGTGTGAGATAGGGAGTTAAACTTCATTCTTTTGTTCATGAATATGTAGTTTTTCTAGCACCATTAGTTGTAAAAAAATTTTTCCCCATTGAATTGTTTTGGTATCTGTGATGATAACTGGTTTACTAAATACTAGAGTTTATTTCTAGACTCTGAATTCTAGTCCATTGATCATGTCTGTCTTTATGTCAGTGCCATACTGTCTTGATTATTGTAGCTTTGTGTAAGTTTTAAAATCATCAATTATGAGTCCTCTAAATTTATTTTTCTTAGTCACATTTTTGGCTTTTTTGCCTACTCTGGGTTTCTTGAAATTTTCATGTGAATTTTAGGGTAAGTTTGTAAATTTCT
Organism: Callospermophilus lateralis; assembly: GCF_048772815.1. Classification (NCBI taxonomy): domain Eukaryota; kingdom Metazoa; phylum Chordata; class Mammalia; order Rodentia; family Sciuridae; genus Callospermophilus; species Callospermophilus lateralis. The sequence goes on along the minus strand of NC_135305.1, from coordinate 31,804,254 downwards.
GCAAAAAGGATAGCTGCAATTTTAATAGTTTTATTTCATTTTATAATTAGCTATAAACATTAAGAAAATAAATAATATTTATTTAGAGTAATTTCTTGTTTTTTTTTCTTTCCTTTGAATGGCAAGTGAGATTCCATATTCTTAAACTGTTCCAAGATTATTTAAATGCTACTGCTAACTACATTCTGTTTTATTATGAAATCATGTCATTTAAGTAGAGTTCTTTCGTCATCATTGCTAAGATACACACCAAAAATATAAACTTTGTTTTTCTTTTTTGTAATTACCAAACAACAGTTCTTAAGTTTTTAGATAAATGATTTAGAGAAGGTCTCATCAAGTGTTAGGGGTTTGTGTACTGTGAAAGTGGACAGGATGGTTGAGTAGCATAACAAAGCATGATTGGAGCCTAATATCTCCAGGGATGCAATTTCACAATCTTACTATATATAGTGAAATCAAGTAAAAATGTTTTACTTATAATTATTTATTATTTTAGTGATAGTTAATTTTCTACAAAATTCAGCTTAAGAATATTTTTAATGTAAGTAGTCTATGAAATATAGTAGTCAGAATATGACCACGACTATTTTGAATGAAATAAAAAGGATGAAATAAAATTTCTGGAAATTAATGTAGAATGCAGAGAGTATCTGGTACACCAAGGCATTCAGTAAATATTGGTTGAATGGAGGAATGACTGAAAGGAAGCCCCTACATGAATCACTGCTTTTAAAGCCTAGGCTCTTACCTTAGGGATGATTCTAGTTAATCCCTCAATTCAAAAGGATAAATCCTGCTTTCAGGGGAGATTTTTTTTCAGTGTTTTCAATTTTCTTAAAGGATAACTTGAGAGTTTCACATTTTTACAGTGTTTATGTCATGGTTGGTGCCGATGTCCCATTTTCTTCTTGTTTACGAGAAGTTGAAAATCCACAGAATCAATTGAGATGCAGTCAAGAAATGGAGCCTGTAATAACATGTGATAAAAAATTTCGTACTCAATTTTACATTGACTGGTGCAAAATTTCATTGGTGAGTTTTTGCTTACTTTTATTTTATTCAAATGTAGTTAGGAGGGATGTGGCTGGACGTAATGTTTGACTAAAACCTGAATGGCTTTTAGAAACAAATCCTGTGTTTACTTTGTTAACTGCAATGGACTTGCTTGACTTTAAGGATTTGGTAAATTCGTTGACACTGCCTCCATTTAGGAAAGAGTATCTCCACTATTGTTCTCACTTTACCTTTGAATAGTTGCTGAGGTTGGATTAGCTTGACAGGTGGTCCAAATGAACCTGTTGGACTTGCAGGTTGATGTTAATCAGCACAGTTTATGGAGTCAGCATGGTTTGTGTAAAAGTCTCTTCTGAAATTTGCTCCCACTACCTTACTTTGGAGGGAGAGAATGGAGTACTATAATAAATCTGAAAATAAGCCAATATTATGCTATCAATGTCCTGGAAACACAAATTGTGTGAAAAGTTTAAGGTTCAAGAAACAATTCCAAGTGAGGAAAGTTAGTATCTTACTTACACTCTTAAGAATAAATTCATAAACATCAAATATTTTTATATTTTATACCACTTTTTAATTTGCATGCTGTAAGATTTAGAAAAATGTGAAGTTTTATATATATATAACCATATATATAAATACTTTTATATGTGTATACTAGTTGTATTTTTTGTATATCTCTATATAATATTGTGATCCTGCTAACTGAGAGGTACCAAAGTTGTTTGTGACCTTTAGATTTAACTTTTGTCAGCTCTTTATGATTGGCAGCGAATGAATTAGATCTAAGTTTAAAGTTGACATTTGAACAAAGTTATTGACACATAAACACAACTGTCACTTCATGTCTTAGAGAGCCCACTGCAGGCAGCTTGCCAGGCTCCAGTACTGGAGAACATGTTACTCACGTTGCAATACTTAGCACTCCCTGTGGCCTTTTGCCCTGAACTACTCTTCTCATGTCCTTGGCATCTTAGAGAAATAATGTCCTTTACCTTCTTAAATCAAATTAATTTTTTCTCTTGCTATGGTTTATGTGCATTAGAGGCAAATATTGAGTTTGAAAAACTCAGTCATGGTGCTAAACATACAAGGGTATGAAGGACTGAGCAGCTGCTATCATAACTTAAATAGATTCCTCTCAACAGAGTCAGAGGCAGACCCTAGCAATGCTATTTTACTTGGGGTTGTAACATGAGCCTTTGTGTAGGAATATTATCTGATTTCTGAAAGCTTAAAAATGACTTATGCTTTGAAGATTTTAGTTTTTACGATAATGGAAAGGTTTGGAATTTTCATTTTTTAATTTTACATGTAGTTGTTTATATGCCATAAAAGATTTCAGAAGGCTTAAATAAAAGTCATATAATAAATATAATAATAGAGAATTTAAAAAATGATAATATTGGGACCTAAACTTTATAATAGATAGTAAAGTCATGTTTGAAAACAAGTATACTAATGTCCAGGATAAAAAAAGGAAATTCAGGGCTGAGGTTGTGGCTCAGTGGCAGAGCACTTGCCTCTTACATGTGAGGCACTGGGTTCGATCCTTAGCACCATATAAAAATAAATTTTAAAAAAATAAAGATACTGTGTCCATGTATAACTAAAAATATTTTTTTTAAAGGAAATTCATCAGTTATTTAGTTCCCATTCTTAAGAAGGACACAGAACATCAATTCCTTGGCAGAAATAAAGCATTGCATTATTAACAAAATTCTTCAAGTGGAGTCTTTTGGGAGAGGATATTAAGTAATGCCATAAATAATTCTCCCCAACATTTTTTTTCTGGTAGCAAATGCTGCAACAGATTTTACACAGGTACCTTTTTAGCATCCTTTACTAAAAACCGTACTATCATTAAATACAACTTTGTTGTGAAAGCAGTTTCATTAACATGGAGGTAAATTAACATAATGCAAGTCTGCATTTCTTGGATCCTGGGATAGAATTTAGGAAAACTATAGCATTGGAAGGGTTTCATATTCCGTAACTATCTTTTCTAAAAACGTGTCAGCTGGGTTGCAGAAAGATCAAGAACAGTTTGGGAAACTATCCTTTTTGTTTTTCTTTTCTCTTCCTCTCTTTCACTGATTGACCTTAGAAACTAAACCTTCATACCAGTTCATCAGCCATTTTGTGGTTTGTTAACATCTGCACTGAGGTTTGTCACTAGAAAACAAGAAATTTACACAGTACTGTAAAGAACTTCTGCTTTGGAGGAAACAGAAAATTACACACATATGTACATACATTTATTATGTATGTCTACATGTGAGGCAAATGTATATATGTTGAGAGAATTATGCAGAAAATAGTCCAAGATAAATCCTTTATTACTTTCATTCATTATCTCTCCCTGACTCCAATAAATAATTGGAAATTCAAGGTGATAACATAATTGGAAAAGATGGCTTTTTAAGGTAATTTGTCAAAGAATGTTTTGGTGTGTATAGATCTTAAAAATCTCATTAATGTTTGCAGCTATTAATTTGGTGTATAATTGTCTTCTTTTGTATCAGGTTGATAAAACAAAGCAAGTGTCCACTTATCAGGAAGTGATTCGTGGAGAGGGGATTTTGCCTGATGGTGGAGAGTACAAACCCCCTTCTGATTCTTTGAAAAGCAGAGACTATTACACGGATTTCCTAATTACACTGGCTGTGCCCTCGGCAGTAGCACTGGTCCTTTTTCTAATACTTGCTTATATCATGTGCTGCCGACGGGAAGGCGTGTGAGTACTTTAAAACACTAATAAAAAAATTAGAGAGCCTGCTAAGATAGCAACCTAGATGATTCCATTAAGAGCAAAGTTTCATTTAGTTCATATAATACTTTATAAATGAATTGAAATTGTGTTCAAGTCAAACTGTAGTACTTTATTCCTTTAAAATGAATTTAAATAGTTTTGAGTCTAGTAAACCAAATTAGGGCCTATAATTACTTTATTCAAAAATTATTAAGGCTAGATATAAATTCATGCTGGCAAAACAGTCCCAAGAATAATTGAGACAAGATACTTTGGTTACACAAGCCATCTTTTGTGAGCAGAGACTGTGGAATCTATTGACATGGTAATTGCACTTTAAATAAACGAATTGTCTTAGTTTGATCAGAGTGATGGTCAGAATTCTTGAAATCATTCTGCTGTCAAACAGGGTGTCACAATCTAAATGTTTAAAATATATTTTTAAAAAACAGTTTAGGAGTTAATTAAGAAAAATAAGCTAAAATTTGAGTAATGAGTCTTCATGAATAGTTAGTACGTTGAGGACATCTATGTCAATTAAGGTAACCTCCTGAGATTATCTGGAAGTCAGGGTAACAAAGCAAAGGATAAAAAATTAATAAAGCAGCAAGTAACAAGTTCTTCCATTTTTACATATAGCCTGATTTCATTATGTCATAGAATTTATTTCAATCAAGAGCTTGATTCTTAATCTCCATTTTTTTTTTCATTTTCTGTGTGTTTCTCATCAGTATTCCATCGCTGTGTGTGTATTCATCCAAGTAATATCATAAACCTGGTGGCAAATGCTGCCTGGTTGCATTTAAAAGTAACACTGTCAGCATTTCCACATCATGCAAGATTCCATGAGCATATAGTCTTAATGTTCCAAATATCAATGCTATTATTTAATTCATAAATTTTGTTTTGTTTCTAGGGAAAAGAGAAACATGCAAACACCAGAGTAAGTGTCTTCTTTCCTGTTCTTTATCATTTTTTCCACTTCTCCATTGCCCATCATGCTCCATACATGTGTGTCATGCTTTTTTTTTCATTCATCATCTTTCATAGTTTATTTTATGAATGTGAAAGCTGCTTTCTAAATAGAGATATTTAGGAGGGGTAGAAACTAAACATAAAAAGAGTTTGAAAACTAAGCTTACCTAGATAAAAAGTTAAACCTAAAATACTTCAGATTCAGAATATTAACTTGCCATTTATATTATGTGATTTCCCAATCTGCATTTCTATAAACCAGAGAACAGACGAAAAGACCTTTCATACAAGTTTTCCTGAATCTACAGTAATAACCTACTATAAAATGAAACTTCTGTGAGTATTTATAAATGCCCCACCAGAAGCCATAAAATAAAAGTTATTGTAGTTGTATCTTAATCGTAGAAACTAAATAGAAAACTAGTTTGTTACTAAGGGCTGTAATATGAACACAGTGCTTCATAGATTAGTTTAATTTGAGATTACTTCAGAATCAGTTTGTAATTTTCAGTTCTGCTCTGTTAAAAGTATGTGAGATGTATAAAATGCCCAAAGTACAATAATGTCTTGTTATTTTAGAAGAAAAAGCATTTTTATAGCTTTTTTAAATTGATGAAGTATCAGGCTAATATGTGATTTTAAATGTATGTTGTTGTTTATTTTTCTTTTCTTTTGACATAGCATCCAATTGGTCCATCATAGTGCTATTCAGAAATCTACAAAGGAGCTACGAGATATGTCCAAGAACAGAGAGATAGCATGGCCCCTGTCGACGCTTCCTGTGTTTCACCCCGTAACTGGGGAGATCATTCCTCCTCTACACACAGACAGCTATGATAGCACGAATATGCCCCTGATGCAAACACAGCAGTAAGTATTGCCTCAGAGCCAGAGCCACTAAAGTGCCCATATATACTTGCTAATGTCTATAAAGACCAGAGCTTTCCTTGATTTTGCTTTTGTTTATAATTGGAAGAGACAATACAAAAAGTTCATTGATAATGTAGCTAGCATTCTTACTAGCCTGAAACAAAAGAGTAGAAATACTTCCAGGAAATTCTTTTTCTTCTTCAGTAATCCAAACAAGACTACATTCACCTTAATGTTTAAGACATTAATACTGATAATAAGCCATTATATATGTTTGCTTAAAAATGAGTTAATTATGAAAAGAGAACCATGTACGAAAGCATTGCAAACTGATGGATTTTTAGAATGTTGGAACTATTTGGTTTTGTTAATCTTTTTTATTCTTTTTATTATCATAGCCGTATGTCATCTAAATTTTTTTTCAGGATAAAGGGTTTTTAGGTTTTTTTTTTCTTTTTTCATTCTTTTTTTTTTTTGTGTGTGGTCTGTTTGTATATCAAAATGAGCAGTTTAAGTATGAACTATAAACATATTTTAGTATCTTAAACCTTTTCTTCTTTTGGAAGATCTGGTCAGAGAACCTGCCGGAGGATTGTGAAAAGGACAGGTATATGGGAAGGGAGGCTGAGGAATTTTCTGTGTCTCAGAGCTAGAGTTTGATATATAAAATAGTGGGTAAAGCTATCATATTTTAAAAGTTTTTATTTTTTAGTTGTAGTTGGATACAATACCTTTATTTTAAATATTTATTTTTATGTGGTGCTGAGGATTGAACCCAGTGCCTCTCACATGCTAGGTGAGCGCTCTGCCGCTGAGCCACAACCCTAGCACAAGCTATCATTTATTTTTAAGAATATTTTTTTAAATCATCTGGTAAATTACTTGAATTCAATTGCCCAAAGTGCTGAAAGTCACAAAGGTGACTTATGACGTCCTCCTTATTTTTCAAGGTAAATGGAATGTATATGCAAAAAATATCTCCATTTCTCTCTTTCTCTCCACTACCCACACACCTTAGATTATAATATGAAAATAAACATGGTTTAAAAATGTGTCTGGAAACTAGGCTGGGTACCTTTTCCATCAAGAGTGTTTATTTTGTAATCAGGTAAAATGCACATAGTATTTAAAGATTAAACAATGACGGAGATGGATAGTGTAAACAGTCAGCCTAGATGAACTTGCCCAAAATACTTTGGAAATTCAAATATGTAATAAATATCTTCCTAAAGTTCTCTAACATCATTTACTCAGGGTCATATAAGCAAAGGATAGATTGTGTGTGTGTGTGTGTGTGTGTGTGTTTGTGTGTGTGTGTGTGTGTTTGTGTGTGTGTGTGTGAAAGAGAGAGAGAGAGAGACAGAGAGAGAGAAAAAGAGAGAGAATAATTCAAGTCTTTTTTTTTTTCAATTGTGGAGGAAAATTAGACATAGAAAAATCTGAGGTTTTGGGAAACATTATGCCAGGTTGAACTACATATTTAAGTTCCACAGAATTTAGGTGTGGTGAATGAATGAGAGAGATTTCTATGCTCTCTAAAGATCAGTCACCCTTCTGTTATGGATCATCATTAGTAAAATTTCAAGAACATTGTAATAATGCACAACTTAGCCATATCTTATGCCTTTTTGAGATGAAAATTGGGAATGACTTTATCATTAATTTTTAAAATGAAAGGAATATATATATTTTTTTGATACCAGGGATTGAACCCACTAAGCCACATCCCCAGCCCTTTTCATTTTTTATTTTGAGATAGGGTCTTGCTAAGTTTCTTAGGGCCTCACTGAGTTACTGAGACTGACTTTCCTTATACATTTTTTTTGACTAATATTTCTTACATTGTTTAGAGTGTCAGTGAAATACTAATAGGTAGTCTTTAAAATTGAAATGGTCAGCTGGACATGGTGACACACACCTGTTATTCCAATCTGTAATAAATTTTAAAAAGGGTGGGGCAGCTGGGGATGTGGCTCAGTGGTTGAATGCCCCTGGGTTCAATCCCCAGTACCAGAAAATAAAAAAAAAAAAGGAAATGAAACAGTCAAATATACTTGGAAACCAGGTTTTGTTTGTTTGTTAAGCTATGGGAATTCTCAGACCATTTTATGTGTGCTTTGTGAACCCATGAAACAAGGTTGGTATTAAGCTAACATTGCTCTAAAATTATAGAATACAAAACTACTATAATAAGCAGGGAAACTTGAAAATGTTTGTAAATAATTAAAACTCTGCTAATGAAGTTTTAAGGGAAGAGAAAAAAGACTTTTGTCATTTTTTAAGACTTGTATATTTAAGACTTTTACCATTTTACCCTTTTTAACCATATATATGAGAATAAGAATAGTTCCATCAAAATTATTTTGATTCCTGTGACTAGAATTTTGCAATGTTTTACTCTAATATACAAGCAAAATAAAATTTCCTGTCTAGTTTAAGACCAAATGCATGTTCCTGGTCCTTCCATAACCCCATCAATACTGTCATTATGTCGATCAGATCTATTTGCAAATGCAATAGGTTATTATATTGAATTTGCAACAATTTCAACCTACATGTGTTTTTAAGTTCTGAAAACCTTTGTATTATTCAAATTTCTGCTAATGGAAAAGCTCCATTAACTAGCACTTCTATATAAATAGGGTACATAGATAATTGATGATGTTCACAATGATTATTCTGAGGTACTGCAGGATCATCAAGTGTGTCTGACTCATCAGAGGAAAATTAAATTACATTCGGTGTCGTTTCAGTTTTGAGTGTATATTATCTTTCTTTTATTCTTGGAAATGGATAATATGTGCATGGTCTCTATGGTAACTCCCTATAAGCCAGAATATGTGATTAACCTCATTTTCCAACCATGCCAGATAATAGGGGACTCGTTGTATCAGGTTCATCTTAGCTGTCCTTTACACAAATTCAACTTTTACTCTTCAACTGAAAAACATAGCTGTTTTTCCAAAAGTTTTATTTCAGCATCAAATAGACACATAAATATTTTGGTCATTTGGATAGAACTGAATTCTCAGAACTAAAATGAGATATTGTATTTGATGAGGCATTACAGTACCTGATAACTAGGTATGTGCTTGGATAATGCTACCTTGTATTTACTAATTAACCCTTTCTCAAAAGGGCATGAGTTTCATCTTTACATATTCACATAGTCATACTAAGTGTTCTGAATTTATCATTATTAAATAACTTGGCCAGCTACTGGATATTGTGTTTATTCTTCAGACTTGACACCAGAAACATTCAGGTGTAAGAATATGGCTAAATATTTATGTGGGTGTCTAAGCAAGACTCAAGAACATTCAAAGTTGAGTATAGCTGGACAAGTTGGTACATGCCTGTTAATCCCACTATTCAGGAGGCTGAGGCAGGAGGATCACAAGTTCAAGGTCAGACTGAGCAACACAATAAGACCTGTCTCAGAAAATGAAAAAATAAAAAGAGTTAGGAATATATCTCAGTGGCCTCTGAGTTCAGTTCCCACCACTGCAAAAAAGAAAGGAAAAATAAAATTTGCATAGATGTTAGCTTGGTATTTTGAACAAATTGATTCACATCAGAGGTATAGAGAATTCATGACAGCTGTGTAATGAGGGGCTGCCACTGTTGTCAATTACATAATAATATTTTCCTTTTTGATAAAATGCTTTACAGGGCTCCAGATTGGCACTGTGAATTATCCAGCAAAAAAAAAAAGTGTTTAATCATTTGTAGATGATTTATTGAGACAGTGATAAGAGACAAAACTAAATTAGGTCAGTGCTGAGATTAGATTATTTACCTATCCTGATCTCTACTCAGGGATAGATAGTATGGTCATTGACCTCAGGGATCTCGGATCTAGCTTAGAGTCAAGAGGTGGTAAAAAGGGAAGCTAGGGTAGAATTGGAAAATGTTAGCACATGGAAAGGAGAGCTCTCATTTTGTAGTGTTCCTTTTGCTTCTCAAATCACAGAAGAATTATGAACAGGCTATAAATTATCACATAGTCTTAGAAATATAAGGTCAATTTACTTTGCTAATGTACTTATTCTTTAATATATATATTTAATTTTAGAGGTACAAGAAAGCTGCAAAGCCAATACAAACATTTCTCAAATACTATCAGCTAGTTTCTCCCATTGTGAACACCTTGTAGATCATGGCACATAGATAATCACCACAAAGAACTTGTTATTGGTACTTTACTGTTATCTAGATTCAGACTTTTTTTTTTTTTTTTTTTTTTTTTAAGATTTCACTAGTTTTTCCACTACTGTTATTTTCCTTTTCCAAGATACTCTCTAGGACACAACATTCATCATATCTCCCTACTTTTCTCTGGTCTGGGCAGTTCGTTAGACCTTCCTCGTGTCCAGTGGTCTCAATTGTGATTAGAGGCTCTAGCCGGCTGTTGTGTAGAATGTCTGCATCCTCTTTTCCGGTCAGACTTTCTGCATCACCTGTACTAAGTTGTCTTTGCAGCTCTTTGTAGTAAGTAAATGTTACTATAGATAATAGAAAAAAAATTTTATCCCCACTGGCAGTCTCCTTATTTAAAATTCATTTCTGGAAATCACATTGTAAAATAATTCTTAAGTGTACGTTGCCTTTGCCCAAAGAATCATTGTTGTGGTTATGGATTACATTTGTGACCAAAGGCTTAACATCAAAAATCTATTACAGATTTGCTTGATATCCCTCAAGATAAACTTTTGTAAATATTTAAATGAAAAAAATATTTCAACTCATAGAAATTTATATCTTAAAGTTGAGAGTCTAATGTAGTTGTTCCCAAACCACCATTGCAAGTCAGTTGCTGTAAAACTTCTATAGTGCAGATCTCAGGGGCCTGAGTCTGGAGGCATACGTTATGGAAGAACAGGAAAAAGGTAGAGAATCCCTGATTTAAAGGACTTAAGTTTAGGATTTGGAAATCCAGAGCCTCCGGTGTTTCTGGTGGGGGTATAGGGAGAGTGGGAAGAAGTGTTTGTTTTCTCACAGACCTCCACCTGGAGTTTTAAAGGAGGAACTTTTTTTTTTTTTTTTTTCTCCTAAATGCCCCTGAGGACTATGTGTGGAAGTATGAACAAGAAGCAGGGCAGTGAGTTTTGTCTAGAAAGTTTAGGCTGTTTGTAGATTTAAGCATATCAGTCTCTAGACTTTTCCACACCTCCTTAAATTGCTTGAACTAAACATCATGAGCAAGTGAGAGATTAGCCCTGATTAGAAAACAGTGTCTGAATGGGACAGAAAAATGCTATCCCCTGAAAACCTAAAAACTACTCTGGAAGTATAGTCAGTTGGCAATTTTATGCTTTTGGAAAAAGACATTAGTGGAGAATCCCAAATATTCAGTATTCTAAAAAATAAGATATTGTTAAATTTGTGAGGAATTATGTTGCCTTTTAGGGGGGAAATCTGCCTCCTTATTATTATTTTCTTTTAACCACTTCATTACCAACAGATTTTTCCTGAGTGGGAGGTATCTTCATAGAGCACACTTATGTAGTTAATGAATATTATGGGAATATTATGGGAAAGTGCCCCACATTTTCCAGGAAGATTTTAATTGACTGTACAAAAATCTTTCTTATTCATTAAATACCTAATCCAGGATAATTGGGTGTCCCTCAAAAACAGGAGGTAGATTGTGCCTAATCTTTTGCAAATTAACAAGTATAAAGGTAGAAGTATGCCTTTTAATTACAGATAGTAACTAATCATTTTAGTTTTTACTGAAGTATTGTATCATTATATCTTCCCTTTGGTGGTAATGAGAACCAACATTTCATTCATGGTAAAATTCCATAAATAAAAAATTAAGTTTAACTAAAAGTTGAGATCAGTTGAAGAGACTGTTTCAGGGGAGCAAGGTAATGATTTCCTGTTGACAAAAATTATCAAGCAACTAGGGATGTTTCAGAGTCATTGACTTTAAATTTTTTTTTTTTTTAAATTCAGTGAGTAAACCCTAAAAGGGATAGATGCAATGTCCTTTGATGGATTTTGAGTCTATAGGTTTGTACTGCTTCAATTTAAAGCTGTGATAGGTTTATGCTTGTCTTTATACAAGCAGGAGGAAAGTTAAAAGAAACAAATGAATGTCTCTTTCTCCTTTATATGTCATATAGAATACTACATTAATTTTAACTAAAATCAAGGAAATTAAGAATTATGTTTACAGTTTCTTTGTGATCTTCCTCCCTCCCTTCCATCTTCCAGGTAATAACCTGATTCCTTAACAAAAGTAGTTGTAGACCTAAGTCACCTTTTTTATCACCTTTTTTACAGATTTTTTTTTTGTGTGTGTGTTTGTATGTATAGAAAAATCAAGGTTTGAGGAATATAAGTTTTCCTTAAATAATGGGAAATTCTTAAAATATATTACTATTTTCATTTTTAAATGTCTTCATAAGATTTCGAAAGAGAAATGTTTTGTATTCTACGTAACTAATGTCGTTTTCTTTCAAGTCTGGCATAGATTCTATGGCTTTATGCAAATTACTTTGCTTTTGAGTCTTTGAGCAAGTAGCAATGTAATTGGTTGATAATCATCCACCTTACTCATAGAATTACTCTACAGGGTATCCAAGAATGTCAAATTACCTTGAAACAATTGTACAAATAACAAATAATTGTGTACTCCCCCCAAATCACTTATTTCTTAATTTGCAAGTTATTACCTTTGCTTTCTTAAAGAATGAACTTTTTGCAATGACTAATTTACACAATTTTCTGTTTAAATGCATGTAATTATGGCAATAAAATTAGAAAATAATTAATGCTAATAATTCCGAGAATTAGTTTTCTTAACTTTCTGGGTAATGCTGCAGTTTACACATTATAACCTTTCAGTGTGTCCATTAATAACTTAATTATTCTAAGTAGTTTTATGACTGTATAAAGGTCTTTTCTTCGAAGGATTATAGGGCCTCTATTTGAAGTCAACCCCCACTCTCCAGTATAATTGACTGTAGCAGCCTGCTTTCAGCAAGGATGGAAACACTCCCACTCTCTTCCTGCATTCTCTGCGTCTTAACTCCAGTAGAGTTAGTCATAGGCATTTTTCCAGTATGCCTGAAGCAGTGCTCTTTGGAGGTACCTCCCTTCAGTTCTTTAGTGGAATACACCACTTTGAATATGCCCATCATAGATACATTAACACTCTGACACTCAGACTCACAGGCAGTCACAAGTTTGGGCAGCCACAAAAATAGCTAGATGTACACACCTTAGACGGGGGGAAGTTGAATCTCAACATTTTTTCGGTTGAGCACCTTTTTGCACACATAAGCACTTTTGCTACTCATCTATCGTTTCAGTTGAAATTTCAGAGTGCATGTGCATCATGCAAACATAGCCAACTGTGACACACACTGCAGATATTTTTAAATCCCCAAACCAAGGTAGTACAAACAATCACTTTCTCAGGTATCTTTTCTGAATTTCTTGCTAGTTTGTGTGTGACACTTTCTTAACCAACCATTTATTGTCACCTAGCTAAGCCTATTGTAATTTAGAAAGTTTAGCAGTTTTGTGGAAGAGGAAAATGTGGAGGCTAGAGAAGAAATGACAGGGCGTGGATTGGCTGATGAATGATTTCCAAGCAGAATTCCACAGAAGAGGACTTTGGGAGGGCCAACAAGAGGGGATCCAACCAGTCATTCCAATACTGATTTTGAATTTGGAGTGTGCTTAATCTAGGCTTTCAAGAAGCCTGTGTCTTTGTTTACCAACCACAGCTGTGTTCGACAGCTGTGTTCTATGCTTTCCTGGTCCTCTTTGTCAAAAATGTGTTGCTTTAATTCTTTAATGGACAAGGTAGAATTAAAGATGATAGTGAAGAAGTGCTTATGTGTGGTGTGTGTAGGTGTGCAGAGGGAGCACTCTATCAGTTTAGAATGTAGAATAAGCCCAGTCAATTACGCATCTCCTACCCAACTCCCAATGCTCATGTAATTGCACTGTAACTTTGGTAGTAAAGGTGGTTGCTTTTCCGTCTTTAAATCTGAACTTAGTTCCTTTTTGTGGCTTCTAACTTCATCTTTTTTACTTTTGTGACCCAAACCGATATACATTGTGTGGTATATTGAAGAACAAAGCAAAAGAAATACTCCCATGGACCACATGAACATAAGTGTGGTTAATACACAACAGCAAAAAAGAGAATCATTAGAATAGATTATTAAATAATTTCCTTAAATTAGAATTGATTTTCTTATTTCCTTAAACAATATATTTAAAATAAAACTGAATTTTTAAAAAAAATCACTCAAAGGCATTAACTTAGATTAAGAGTTTAAACACTATTTAACTGGCATGCACCGTTTTTCACTTTAGATCATTATATTTGGAACATAATATTTGCCTGGCTGAAATGCTTCAGATCAATGATTTGCAAACTTTGTTTCTTGGAGGTTTCTTAGACAGGCTTTAGGGGCCAACATGTAGGGCAAAGGAAACAAAGCAGGCAGGAATTCTGGCTCCCTTGTTTCAACCCAGAGAAACCTCACATTTATCTCCTTTGTACATCAGAGTTCTACTTAGGATTTTAATTAAAAGGAATTCCACTGCTGAAGAGAAACAAAAACCTGAAATTCTCTGGCTTGGATCAAACCTTACTCTGTAGCAAGAGCAGGCTCCTGGAGTTTCTTCCACATAGAACTCAAATTGCACATTTTCCTAAACTAGTAGAAATAACCGAATTTGAAACATCAAATGGATATATCCGCATGCTCACAAATACATGTATTGTGTGAGTCTTTGTAAGCATCTTCACTAAAACATTGCGTATTCCTATTGGAGATATTACATAGAATGATCCTTACTTATTAGGCACTTTGGGGTGATTAAATATTATATGTAGAGAAATACAATGAAAACCTGTGTATGAATGCTTACTAAATGGTAACCTAATTAGGGGTGGAGTGCTTAGAGAAGAAGAGGCATGTTATTTTTTAATTGAAAAAATATGATAAATATTTGGATAACATTCCTTATAGAATTTTTTCACTCATAAGAGTAATATATGTCTGCTGTAACCAATTTTGAGTTGACTTTGCAAAGACAAATCATTGCTAGTTGGATGTAGGACATGGTAGTGGCTGCGGTGGTTAGTTGTTCTGTTTCAAGCCGATGAAGTATTTTCATAGAGACCAGAATATTGATGGCTGCACTAAGAAACCTGAAACTCAATTTGCAGGTAGATATAAGGAATAGGAGATGTGTGTTATTTGAATGACAAAATCAGATTTGTGTTTTAGAAGATCATTCTGACAAGCAATACACAGAGTGGATTATAGGGAGCAGGAATGTGAACAATGAAATAAGTCAGACAGATTGTGAGAATTTACATGAGCAATGGTGATGATTTCAACCAATTTGGTAGTGGCCATAGGGAAGCAAGGGAGAGATTCAGCTGAGATCAGGAGAAATGTATTAAGTTCCCAAGTGATTGAATGTAGGAACTGAACGAGAGGGGAGGGTTGAGGATGACTTCTGCATTTCGAATAACATGTTTGGGTGTGTGGCCATTCCCTGGCATGAGGATAAAAAAGCACAGGTTTGGGAAAAGTGATTGAAGGTGGTAATATGTTTTAAAAAGCTGTTGTGACATGACCAGGGATGGTGTATGAATGTATGAATGTGTGTGTGTGTGTGTGTGTGTGTGTGTGTGTGTGTGTGTGTTTCTAGATCTAGATCTGAAAGAATGAAAGTTAAGAACACAATTTCTGGAATCACTGTGTTCACGTCTTTATCCACTGCTTTCTAGCCACGTGGCCTTGAACCTCTAAGCCTATTTCTTCATTTGTAAAATGGAAAAAATAACAATACCTACCTCTTAGGGTTGTTAGTAGATAAATTAGAGCATGTAGTAAAAATTCCATGAATATTATCAAATATTGCTATCATTTATCCATCTTAGGCCTGTTTCCTCATCCATAAACTCTTGAAGTGGGAGAGGAGTTATGTTGGATTACAGGACATGGGAATTTATCTCCTGCAGATTTTTGTCCTAATATGTCTGCTCTCTATTTACATGTGTGCAAACACTGTTTTACTCAATAACGTTAATCATTTCTAGGAACTTGCCACACCAGACTCAGATTCCCCAACAGCAGACTACAGGTAAGTACTAAAAATACTAAGTAGATGTTTGTGGATGAAGCTAATAGATTAAAAGATAATTGTAGCACTATATAATTTATGAAGTTTTTGCTTCACCAAGTAAGGCAAAACACTTGTATCATTTCTTAATCAGACTTAGAACCTCAGAATAATAGCTTAGATTATTGCATAGATTGGCATCAGAATGATAAACACAGAGTAAATGATCTTACAGCAAAAGCATCCATGGAGGTCCTGTCTAATTAAGGAAGACTGAATAAAATCCCCTTCCTTCAGCCAAGCACCCTATTCTTCCCCTTGGTATGAAAGATTTTTAGCTTGGATGCATCCAGGATTTGTCTCAGTAAGTGAGCAGCTTGAAACTGATTCTTACAAAAGGAAACCTTTGTGACTAATCACTGAGGCTTCAGGGGGATAAGTGAAAAATGGTTGGCCTGGTTTTAAAGCTGCTTTAGAAAGCTGTTATAACATGACCAGTGACGACAAGATGGCGGACAATTCTCCCTAAACTATTCTATTTCCCTAAGACTTGCTTTCTTTAAGTTTATGTCTTTCAAGTGTCCCTAAAAATTTTCCACAGCCAATTATTTCATTCATTTCAGTACCAAGTAGATAACTTATTCATGATTGTCTTCTAATTAGTGGTTGATTCCTAGTTCTAATTGCCAGGCAACCAGTAATGCCTTTGTAGCTCTTTTGGAAAAGCAAGAAAAGTTTTAAAAATGTAAGTTGGGTGTGGAATTCTAACTATGAATAGTGGCTTTGTGGTAGGGAAACTATTAAGTTAGTCTCAAAAACTTCAGGCACATGTAGAAATGTATTGGATGTTTTCATTCAGAAATTATCTTCTCTATTATTACTGCTTTCGGGAATTTAAGGAGATTTTCGTTTGACAACTTTTCAAAGATTTGAGGCAAGTATAATAAAAATTTTCATCAGATTTTAATTATGATATTATGTTTATCAGAATTTTTCCCACAATTTTGATACTTGTTTTAATTAAATGCTAATGTGTTCCAACAAGACTGTTCAATATATTGATGTGGTGGTGCTTACTTTGTAAGCATTCAAGAGATTGATGAAGAAACAAACTTGGTTATAAATGTTTGTCACCTAAATAGAGAAAAAAAATGAATCCTTACTACCATTAATTTCATGGCTATTTTTTAAAAGCAGAAAAAAATTAAAGGAATATTTCTGTAATAGGAATAAGAGAACCTCTTTCTCATTAATCTCATAGACTTTTATGTCTCCTGAAATATTTGTCTTCTGATTCTTGATTATTTCAGAGACAGGTGAGGAAAAGGGAGATAATTTCTAGAAAAAAAGTATGTAAAAATATCTTAAAGATCCATATTTCACTTACCCATGAGGAGAAGTAGAAAGCTTAAGTAGATAATATTAGGGATGATTTTCACAGATGTTACCAGTTTGATAATCACAATAGATTTTTAGCAAGTAGACTTGTTAGTGTACTGCTTTTTAGTAATAGGGAACTTTTCCAAATACAAGGAGAATTTATGCCAGAGCCAATGTGGTAAGAGCCAAAGACTTTGCCCTAGGGGAGTTCAGGATGTTCAAGTTAATTTTCAAAATTATTTTTCTAAAGCAGGTTTTGGGGAGCAGGCATTTTGCTTGAGTGAAGAAAGCATGGATCTCATTTTTAGTTAGCACCATGACCAATTACCTTCTTGTTTCCTTATGTTTTTCTGCAATTTGGATCATGTTATTGACTGAAATGCACTGTCTCCTCTTGGTTGTTTTCTTGTTTTATCAATGAGGCTCCAGTGTCTAAGTGCTTCAGAAGAGAGGCCACCTTAGCATTTTGCATAATTATGAAAAATTGTTGTGTTTCTACCTCTGACACATTGGTAACTAAGTGGAGTCAGGCCTCCTGGAGAGGGGAGCTAAGTGGGCACAGTTACATTCCTTGTTCCCATTCTGTTCATTATAAAAATGAAAAAAAAAATTGTTTTTCTATTTCTAAATTATTCTGTTCTGTCTGCAAATGCATGGATGCGGTGCTGTTTATGTACTTTCATGAGTACGGTTGAGTCTTTCTGTTCTTTCATCCTGGTTATCCTACCATAATGAGGCAGCTACATTTGTACATGATTATCATGAAACAATAACTGTCTTTTTCCAAGTACCTCTAAGCACTATGCCATGAAGGTAATTTAGGCACAAATTTGTCTCTTGGATAGCAAGTAATTTTATTTGTAGCTACCAAATGGAAGTTATCAGGGGAGAGTAGATTTTGAAGCTTGTTTCATGTAATTTGTTGTTTTCTTTTAAATTCTCATCTAAAGTTTAAGAAGTGAAGTAGCTGCTGGCGTTGTATTCCTGGACTTGAGCACTAACTGGGATAATAGAGCAGTTAGAAGCTGACAATAGCACTGCCTTCTGGCCCAGGCCCAGGCCATTAGGTTTGATGTCCCTTCAGGTTTTCTCATTTTCTCTGCCCTTCCAACCCACATGGTATTTTTTAAAAGCCACGATTAAAAGGTACAGTCATACATCCCGCAGGCAACCTCTTTCTGTTTGTTTATTGTGGGAGGAATTTTCAGGCCATACCTTTTGAGAAATACAGAACATTCCAGCTTTGGTCCAAGAAGGGGAGGGGACGGCTAATTTAGAAATTGTTCTTTAATGAAATGCAAAGAAATAATGCAATGTAATTACTTTAAATTATGTTAAGAAGATAGAAAATTTCTTCTTGCCATAATGCACAGTGCCCCGAATCTAAAAGTGTCTGTATCTTGCCTAACTCATGCTCATATTCATTCTTGCTCCTTGCAGGTAAATGGTATCCCTGAAGAAAGAAAACTGACTGAAGCAATGAATTTATAATCACACAGTTATAGCAGTTGCATCTTATTTCTCTTTTCTTCCAATAATGCATGAGCTTTTCTGGCATATGGTGTGCATGTTGACAGTATTAAGTATGTACCAAATAATACAATATAACTTTGGTTTTACTAATGTATTTTTTTTGTACTTAAATCATTTTTGACAATTTGTAAGACATTGATGACTTTATATTTGTTACAATAAAAAGTGATCTTTAAAATAAACATTAATGGAGCCTAATGTCTGGTCAAATTTACTTCAGAATAGGTTCATGTATTCATCTTCACTGAACAAGATTTTATTAAGTAATTCTTATGACTATATAAGGCTATGCTTCTGTACTCCAACTGAGCAACCCATTTAAATAGTGCTTTAACTCTTGTAGACTGAAAAGCTTGTTTTTTTTTTTTTGTTTTTTTTTTTTTTTTGTGTGTGTGTATCTGTGTTTTCCTGGTACTGGGAATTGAACCCAGGGTCTCATGATGGTAACCAAGCACTCTACACTGAACTCTATCCTCCACTCTTTTATTTAAAAAATTCACATTGAGATAGAGTTTGACAACTACGTTGCCCAGATTGGCCTTGAACTTGCTATCCTTTTGCCTTTACCTGAAAAGTAGCTGGGATTATAGGTGTGGATATAATCCCACCTATATTCTTGTTCTTGCTCTTGTTGTTTTATAGCATACATTGATCTTGTTGTTTTATATCATATTTCTTAAGAGTGTTCTAGAGGAAACCCAGTGTTAATGTAGATTATGGAACTGATAACATCTGCTTCAAGCAGGATAGCCCAGGGTACATACTTACCTGAGTTCATAATCAGATATTTGGTTTTAGAAACAGCCCAGGAGGTATTTGCACAGAAAGAAGAGTTACTGATAGTGATATGGTTAAATGCCACAGGGTCTCCCCTGGTAACTTTGATGTTCATAGTTTTACAGAGCTTCCTCATACCATGTTGGTCTCTTGCATGCATCTTGGACACTGTTGGTTTGACATGGCCATCAGGCCAGCTAGCAGGGCAGCTTTTATTGCAAACTTGACCATCAGGAAAACCTCCTTTTCCTGCTCCGGGCACAATTCTGTGTTATCTGTTAATTGGTCAGAAGTCACACAAATGTGATCTCAACCTGATTCCAAAATCCAAAAAGATTTGCTGTTTTTATTTTGTGCAGCAACTTGCCTTCTGTTGAGAATAATACTTTGTCATGTCATTGGTAGTGGAACCCCCACTTCTTTCTGGGACTTACCAGAGAATGTTGGTTCTTTTGTTTCTTAAAGAGGGATCTCTAACTCATTTCTTTCTAAGATAACTAGGGCATTGTCACTCACTGTTCTCCAGGAGCAATCAGCTGTAGGTTATAAATGTATTGTGTCAGGGTCACATTCTAGGTCATCAAGGCTCCAGAGGACTCCACTGTGACACAGAGACAGCTTTAACAAACTGTTGCCCCTGCCAGGTGAAATCAAAGTGTTCTGGTTGCCCAAGTGAGCAGGAATAAGGTAATGCACCATCAACAAACAAGGAGCTGTGGATCCAGAATCAAGAACTTTACTCACCTATTCTAGTAAAGTGCTGTGCTGGGAATTAGAAAATGCAATTGGAGTTATTGTTGTTTTTTTTTGTTTTGTTTTGTTTTGTTTTGTTTTAAAGAGAGAGGGAGGGAGAGAGAGAAAGAGAGAATTTTTAATATTTATTTTTTAGTTATCGGCGGACACAACATCTTTGTTTGTATGTGGTGCTGAGGATCGAACCCGGGCGGCACGCATGCCAGGCGAGCGCGCTACCACTTGAGCCACATCCCCAGCCCTATCGTTGGTTTTTAATGGCCATATTGAGGAATTGGGGATGAAACCATTGGATTGCATCTTACAAATCATTGATAATAACTTTAGTCTCTATAAATCCCCCTAAAAAGTGATCTTTCCTCTGCCTTAATATTTTGATGAAGAGGAAAATTTCAAATAATGTCCTTTTGATTGTTGCTTAGCCTGATAATCCTTACTTTATTGATTAAAAAAATTGTAGGGATTCTGTCACATGTATTTTGCATTTTTATGTGAGTAATCCAACAGTAGTGTAGAGAATAGATGAATTAGGTGAGCGAAGGGGTATGGATAGAACAAGGTTATCATAGAAATAAGTGGAGAAATGATAGTGGTAGGAGATTCCAGAACTATTTAAGAGGTAAAATAGTGGTTGCTTCTACATTGATACTTTGGAAATGGTGTCAAGGAACAAAAAGGGATCAATTCTGATGTGTAGGTTTTCTTGGTCAAACAGTGGTGCTATAGTTGTGATAGACACTGCTGAGTTAGAACCAGGACTGAAGAAAACTATATGAGTTCAATTTTATGCAAGGTGAACTTTAGGTGCCTTTGAAAAAAAATAAGAGAAGTAGGAAAGTCGAGATATGAATTTGAAGTTTGGAATAGAGGTGTGGGCTGGTGCTGTGACTGATGAGTCACCTGAGCATAGGTAGTCATTGAAGCCATGGGAGTTGATGAGTCCCCCGACTATTCCCAGGTAGCTGAAATGTGTTGCAGTGAGTCCTATGATAGGACAAGTCATGTGAGGCTGCATAATTGCCAGAATCTAATGGTCAGAGAAAGTCAGGAATGGTATTTGAATTAACATTTCACAAATTAAAATGTAATATTGCTTATTATTTTGTAGAAATTTTATTTCTTTGTTAATAAATCTTACATGTTTAAAGTTTGTCCATATGCTACAACAATTTCTGTGGTGAGATTTTCTCACTTTCCATTCATCTCACAGTTCCTCTTAGTGTATCATGTAGTTTTTAATGTTTGATTTTAGGTGATTAAGATTCTCCTGGTCCCCAAGTGTTTCTGAAATAAGTTAAGTGGTAAGATGATGAGGAAAGATTGAGATACACTGGTTTGGCAGAATAATAGATTCCTATTTCTATTTTAAATATTTCAAAATCTTACTGAATCAATTTGACTATCAGGGCCATTTCATTCATTCATTCATTGAGTGAATATTTGTTTATGCTCTAGGCATTGAATCATGCAGTGGTTAATAAAACAGAGTGTTATGAAAGACCATAAACAAAGTCTAGTACACTATCTGGCACTAGTTGGTGCTAAATAAACATTTGTTGAGGGAATTAATCTGATGTCTGATCTCAAGGTTATGAAAGTTTAAAAAGAGGATTGTAATAAAGAATGAGGAAAGGGAACTACTTAGATTGAATGGTCAGAATAGGTCTATCTGAAGAGAAAACATGAGCATGTGCCAGTTGTGCTTAGCACCCTCATCAGAGGAAATAGCTTGAGTCCAAACCCAAAGGTAATGTAGTGGAAGCAGGAGGTGGCAGTTTCTGCCCAGTATCGATTCACCCTTCTTTGGCAACCATATGTGCATGTCTTTCTCTTGGCCATCATTCCCTGCCATACTTGCAATATGGTGCTTCCATTTGCCTTGGCAAGAGACCTGGCACGGGTGCTCAGGTCTGGCTAATCAGAACCCTGCATCCTGATGGACAGGGTTTAGACCTCTCAGAGCAGAGAGCCTCTGAGATAAAATTCAGTTTTCCTATGATGGCTGACAGGGGAATGGGCTCTTCTCTGATGTAGTTGAATCTTGGGTGAAAATAAGTCCAACTGGGGGGTGGGGGAGGACTAGCAAAATGGCCAGAAGCCAATTCTCTATGTATGATAGGCCATTGGGTTGGGGGACACTTCAGTCTTAAGAACATGAAGGAGCTCTATAAAGTCAAAGTATATTGAAAGAGGGGAGGGAAGTGGACTAGGGATAATTCTGGAAATGCAAACAGAATTCTATTAGTTTTATACTCGTGGATCAAGGAGTTTGGATTTTATTCTAAGAGCATTGGAAACCATTTGAAGTTGAAAAGTAACATGATCCAATTTATATTTAAAAATTGCACTGGGTCCACCAAGATGGTAAAGATTGCTGAAAATTCTCTCCTCAGCAAAGGAGAAAACTGGCCAGAATTGTGAGAGTTAAAATTTTCAAAACTCTGGAAATTAATCAAATCCTTGCAGCAACCTAGGGAGGGTTTATTTAAGAGAGCTTGTTAAGAACAGCAAGATTCATGTCACTTTACTGCATTCCCATTCTTCCCTCTGTAGCTCCACACAGTAGCTTTGCAAACTACACAGCAGGCAATCACGGTGGAAGCTAGCAAGGAGCTAGCCACCAAACAAGACAAAATGAGGCCGGAGTGCCTTCAGAACCTCTGCTGAGAACATGCGTTTTATTTTACCCATCTGGTGGATCCCTGAATGAACTACTTACAAGCTGCCTTTGACACTGACTCAAGAGTTCTCTCAGTAAAAAAACTTTTTCCTTGGGACATGTGGCAAAAAATTTCCAGGTACCAGAGGTAGTTGAGGAAAACAATAGAGTAACCAAAGAGCTTAAAAGGAAAACCTGGGGGGAATGAAATGTCCATAGAGGGTTTGGAAAGTTTTAGGTCCTGGAATCTATACGGCCACAGGCGTACAGAGGGCTATATGCATGCTCATGACTTGGAGGCTCTGTGCAATCAGGTGGTGAACACTAAGCAGAGTTACCACTGGCTTATTTGAGTCTTTAAAGGATTTGCAAGCATGCACACAAAGCCCCTTGGCGAAAGCAGTTAAGGAAATCTAAATATTAGCTGACCACTAAAATAACTAAGCAAAGACTAAGTAGCCACACACGACAGAACACAGACTTTATGGGATTAGTTTGGAAAATTCACAAAACAAGCAATAAACTCTGTGGAGGACAGAAGCAAGGAGGAGAATCTGATTTCCAGGGTTGCCGTGTTATATTATTTAAAATATCCAGTTTTCACACACACACACACACACACACACACACACAAAACAAAACAAAACAAAAACAACAAAAACAAAAACAAAACTAAACTAAAACAAAGAAATAAAGTCTGGCCAATACACAGTAAATAAAGCAATCAACAGGAACTGTCAAGAAACCAGAGGAAAAGCCCTTGCCCGGCATGCACAAGGCCCTATATTTAAGCCCCAGAATCACTAAAAAGAAAAAGGAAAAGAAACTGTTCCAGAAAGCACAGAGGTTGCACCTACTAGACCAAGGCTTTTAACACAGTTATTTTAAATACATCCAAAGGAAAAGAATGAGAACAATCTCTTGCCCAAATAGAGAGAGACAAATGATAAGAAACAAATAAATTCTGAAGTAAACAGGAAAATAACTGCAATGAAAACTTCAATGATTCACTAGAAGAACTCACAGTACTCAGAAACTACATATTTATAGTTTATTCCAAAAAATGGACAAATGACATGATCAAATTATTAAAGCTGTATAAATGGTCAAACATAGAAATGTTCAAATCCACTCATAATTAGGAAAATTCAATTTAATATTGCATTCGGATGCTATTTCCTACTTCTCAGATCAGTAAAAACTCAAAAAGGATGACAAAACTTTCTATCACATTGTAAGGAAACAAATATTTTCAGATATTGGTAGTGAAAAGGAAATTGATGCAACAGCTTCAGAGAATTTGGAAATAGCTAAGAAAACTACATGTGTGTGTGTGTGTCTTGACCCAAAAGTCCCACTTGCAGTAATACACATTTCCAACAGCATTGAAATAGGTTTGCACAGTTGTTCATTGTAGCAATTGTATTTTGGAAACAACTTAAAGGCCCATATCTAGAAATCTATATAATGAATATCTATATAATAAAGTAAAAAAGAATGAAGACTATCTCTAGTAATTGCTTTACAAAGTGATTTCCAAGCTACATTGTTAAATACATGCAAAGTAGAAAACTTCCTATAGTATTTTATACAAAAAAGAAAAAAAAAGAAAGAACGAAAGAAGAAAAACAATGGGAAATAAGAAAAATATTCATGATGACTATGCTTGTTGGTGGGGGGGGAGGGGTGAGGGGAGGGGGCGGAAGGCATCCCCACAGGAAGGATTAAACCCCAAACCAAGATTGGCTGCCTAAGGAGGGTGGGGATGGAAATGGAGAAGAAAGGGTAAAAGGTGAAGGATAACTCCTCTTTGAGTGTTTGTTTTATATTTTGGTGTTTGTCTTATATTTAGACTCATATTAATGTTTTACATACTCAAATAAAATAAGTAAATAAATGTCCCAAGGATATGAACATCCACAATAAGAAACAATCACCAATGAATTCATCACACTTAAAATGAATAACTTAACCATACTCAAGTGATGGGGTTAGAACTAACTTTATTTAACTGGAATACAGTGTTTTGACTATCAACACAAAAATGAAAAGAACTGTAAACATATAACATTCTAGTAGTGTTATATGCATTTATCGTAGTTTTACTTTTTAATGGCAGTGTGGGTTCATGATTCTGAAAGCTATTTTTCTTTCAGGATTGTGTACACAAGGAAGGATTTTATGGAGAGTCAGAGTTACCTTTCTTGTCTTTGGTAAAGGGAGTTACAATAAGGAAAGGGGAAATGTTAAACTCTGCAGTATTGGACTGGTATTGGAAGTCATCATCATGAATCCCATAGCTTTTAATAAATTCATAGAAGTTGTGTGTGTGTGTGTTGGCACACATGTGTGCATACATACATCTATCTAGTTGCTGGGATTTATCCCTAGTCCATAGCACTTTATTGTATTTATTTCATTAATCAAGTTGGCTTGTATCTGGCCATGGTGAATGCCTTACTGACATCTGAATTCTTTTGACAAATCTTCATTATTCTTTGAGCATCTTCTCCTTCTCTAAAACAAGTAGATATTTTGGGCTCATCTAGTACTTTCCTACTGCAGTCCTGAAATTATTCATTTCTTCCAAGAGTCCTGGATCTAGAAACCAAGATTTGGATGTGAAGTGTTGTAGGATATTATTGCTTTCAAGCCATCCTACTGGACAGAGCTAGAAAACAAATACATGTACACACACACACACACACACACACACACACACCTTCAATCATTATACATGTGGAAATTATATATGTGGAAAACGGATTCATCTCCTAGCCTAAAATGATCTCCTATTAATTTTCTAGGGCAGCTGTACCAAAATACCACAGACTTGGTATAAAATAACATAAATGCATTGTCTTGCAGTTATGGAGGCTGGAAAACTGGAATGGAATTGAGGTGCCAGAGGAGTCTTGTTCCCTCTGGAATCTGTCAGGGAGAATCTTTCCTTGCCTCTTCCTAACTTCTGCTGATCTGTGGCAATCTTTAGTGTGCCTTAGCTTGAGGCTGCAGTGCTTGTGTCTCTGTCAGAAAAAGACATTCTCTCGTTTCTGTCCGTGTCTCTGTGTCTTTTCTCCTTTTTTTTTTTTTTATAGTTTTTAGATAAACACAATACTTTTATTTTGTGTGTGTGTGTGTAGTTCTGAGGATCGAACCCAGTGCCTCGCACATGCTAGGCAAGTGCTCTACCACTGAGCTACAACCCCAATCCATTCTCCTCTTTTTATTGAGATACCAGTCAAATTGGGTTGAGAGCCAACCATGCTCCAGAATGACCGCATCTTTAACTAATTACATCTATGATCCTATTTCCAAAGAAATTCATATTTTTAGGTAGTGGGGATTAGGACTTCATATTTTTTTTTCACATTTAATAAATTAATTGCCAAATGCTTTTTAAAAAGTAAAGCCATTTTACATCCTTACTTGTACAAAGATGGGTTGGCAAAAATGACAAAATTAATAACATCTATTGATGGTATTGGTTTCAATCAATATTTCTTTGATTACCACTTAGAATGAGCACTTTTGTCTTAGCATTCTGACCTTTTTCTTTTTTCATAACGGTAAAAAAAAAACACATAACATTACTTGACACATTTACTGTGTTAAACATTCTGACATACAGTTCAATAGTTGCGGCCCCACTTTAGTAGTGTTAAGTATGTTCACATCATTGTGCAACAGATAAAACCTTTTCTTCTTGAAAATCTGAAATTCATACCATTAAGCACTAATTGTCCCCCATCTGGTAACCACCTCTCTACTTTATCACTTCAGTCTTCATATAAGTGGAATAATAAAGTATTTGTTCTTTCATGTTTGCCTTATTTCACTAGGCTCATCTATATTATACCATGTATAGAATTTCTGCATAATACTCCATTGTATGTATCTCGTGTATTTTCTTTATCTATTCATTTGTCTATAGACATACGGTTGCTTTCACCCTTTGGCTATTGTGAATAGTGCTGCAGTGAACACAGGTGTGCAAATATCTGCGTGAGATCTTACTTTGATCTACATCTTTTGGGTGAACACAATTCAACTCAAGCAATTACAAAGGATAAAACAGTCAATTTACTGTGAAGAAACTTGAAAAAACACTATTTTAACCAAGTGTTCAAAGTTAGCATGACCAACAATGGGACACATTGGACCATATGTCTCTTGATATGATGCAATGAAAGCAACACAACACCATTTCTGGGGTAGTCCTGTCAATAATGCCTAACATAAATCCAAATAAGAAGAAATCCCACAGTACCAAATTTAAGGATGTTCTATAAAATAATGAGTCTTACTCTTTAAAACTATTCAGCTCATGGAGACCAAAATTGATCTCCATCTGATAATCCAGATTAAAGGAGACTAACATTTGGTTTTGTTAGTTACTTACAATGTGTGAGCTCAAAGTGAATCCTGAATCAGAAAAGGTACCTTATTGGAACAATTTTTAAAATGTGAATAAGGTATGTGGATTAGATAATAGGATTATATGAATGTTAGATTCCTAACATTCCTGGTTTTGATGATTAAACTGAGATCACATAATGGAATGCTATTTTTAAGACCAAAGGTAAAAGGGGGAATCATGTCTGCAACTTATTGTCAGCTATTATAGAAAACTGTGAGCATGCATGGATGAATTATAGAGAGAAAAGAATAAAGCAAGGACAGTAAAATATTCATATTTAGTAAATATTAATGTTTGGGAATAGCTATACTACACTTAGAACTTTTTGCAAATCTGAAATTATCTCACAGTGAAAATTCTTAAAACCACAAGAATGAAACAGCAAGAAATTAATGCAAAAGGGAAAGAGAAACTGTTCTTGTGCTTAAGATGGAAGAAGTGAATAGAAGTGCTTCTCTTTGAGAAATAATTCGAATGTAGAATTGATAGAATTTTCTGATGTCAGGATTAAAGAAATGTCGGGAAAGGATGAATCAAGATGACTTCTGGAATTATGACCTTACTTCTCAGGTACATATACATTTTTAAACTAATTAACTAGTTTGTAAAGGCTGGGAAAAGAATAGATATCCAAGGATAAAATCAGGAGTTCAGTTTTGAACATTTCTTCCTAGCTATAAAGGCCATCTCTTACTAAGGCAAAGAGCAGGTTTGATGTGCCATCTCAGAAGTTCTCAATGTCATCTATCTGCCAATTTTTTTTGTGTATATAAGTTTGTAATAATCCTTTGAAACAAATTTTATGGGATACAACAGATAGTGAAACATTAACAAGCCATGTATGCTAATACTTGGTAATGTCTATGTCAGTGGGAAGTGTTCAAAGGTTCTGTGTGAGATCCATGGATGAAGATAAGGAAGTCCAGGGGTCTTGTTCCAGGTGAATGTGTAACACAAGGCTATCTTAGACAAACCTGAAGAGGAGCAAACACATTTCAAAAGCAAATAGAGTTATGACCTAATTTATCTCTGGTGATCTCTTGTGTCTGAAAATTATTGGAACATTGAAATGAATAATTAAAATTGCTCCTTCTTATGTTCAGATATCTGAATATTGAGACCATGAGCTTCCAGGCCAAGAAAAGCAGGGTCATTGAGATAGAAGAGTTCTTTATTGATTATCCATGCAATTCCTAACAAGACATAATGTGTCCACCAACTCTGCAATGGAATGACTCACACACCTATAAAGCCTATTTTGTGAGAAATTCCAAGTACCTAAAAATTGAAAAATGGGATGAGGAGGTATCCTTCAAACAGAATATGCCATATACCTTATTTCTTAATGTGTCAGTTATCCATTGCTACAATTCTGATATGTAACAAACTACCCCAAAACTTCATGGCTTCAAGTATCACTATTTTCTCGGCTCTTCGGGTGGGGTAGGTGAGGGGAGCTGTTGTTTTGGTGGAGACAGCACTGATGTGTTATTGCTGGAAGTATAAATTCCTAGGGTCCCTAAGGAAAGCAACCTAACTTTATAGTATATAAAAATTAAAAATGCATGTACCCTATGATCCAGTAGTTCCATAGCTGGAAACTTCTATGAGTGGAAAATAATATGTAAATAAGGATATTCAATGCAGTATTATATTTAATAGTACTTGGTTGGAACGAGCCATCAGTAGGGAACTTGGACTGATGAATATAACACCTATACCATCCACACCATGCATCAGGAACAGAGAATGGGCAAATTATGCATTGATGGGAAAAGATTCAAAGGAATATTGTTAGATGAAAAGAAAGTATAGAATCTGGTACAGTTTATGCTAAAGAGAGGAAAAATAGAGAGTATATGTTCCTATTTCCTTGTAGTATGTAAAGGAATTTTATAAGAATACAGAAGAAGCCAGTCGGTGTGGCTATATGGAGTTGGTAAGCAGTAGTCATGAGAATTAGGCAGATGAGGGGCTGTGAAGGAAAAACAAAGCTTTGCACTTTTTGCCCTTAAT
This sequence comes from Callospermophilus lateralis, assembly GCF_048772815.1. Classification (NCBI taxonomy): domain Eukaryota; kingdom Metazoa; phylum Chordata; class Mammalia; order Rodentia; family Sciuridae; genus Callospermophilus; species Callospermophilus lateralis. The sequence goes on along the minus strand of NC_135305.1, from coordinate 31,774,995 downwards.
ATTTTTGCCTTTTGAACCATCTAAATACATTACCTGTTCAAAAATAAACATGTCAAAAGAAGTAATGGAGGACTTGCCCTTGGAAGAAGCCCTAGAGGGCAAGGCTGGTGGCAGTATACATTCCTATTTCTGCTCTCTCCACATAGCTCCCCTGGTATTTTAATGACCAGAATGCTAAGAGAGAGGAGCCTGGCAATCCTCTGGTGTCTTCTTTCAGATCTCCTCTTATAACTCCATTGGTATTTTCAAAGCTAGCACCTTGCCAAAAATGAAGTCACACATGCTTCATGTGGAAAATGATGTACTTGCTACAATTTTAATTTCTGTTCTCATAATACATTTGTTCCTTATATGTGACTCTACTCAAATACTATTAGAACTTGAAGGCAAGAATGAACAATAACCACTGGTATGGTAGAAGCAGCGCGAAAGGCTCAAATCTATAGAAAAGAAATAAAAACCAGACTGTTACAACATTAGAAAAGAAAAATAAGTCACAGTACTAAAGAGCAATAAACAAATAAAAAAATCATAAATAAGATGCAAGTAGTAAGACTAAAAAATATATTTATCAGAATAAATTTAAAAGTGTAAAACCCCTGGCAAATATCTGGGGCATAGTTATTATGTTAAGTTGGCTGAGAGTGTAAATTCAGGAATTATCTACTTAGGAAGGTAGGGTTAGGAGGAAGGTTTCCTTAGCATATTGAAATCCTAACCAGAGTAGTTACACAGCTACACTATGATAAGCTGAGGCAATGGGTAAAATTTGGCCAAGATTTTCCTCAGGAAAAAAAAAAAAAAAAAACTTTGAATTTTTTTCTATTCAGAGACAGATGGGGCATTGAAGGTCCAAATTTCTGCTCCATATAGCCCAGACTCAATAATTTTATTCCATAAAATGTTTAAGGAAGTTGTAACCAAAAGTCCACTGCAGAACATTTCAAAAAGAGACACAACTCCATAAAGCTTCCATAGAAGAACTAGCTTTGAGTGGTGCTGCTTCCTGATATGCCCTCCAAGTTAAACTATGTATGTAATGGAGACCGAAGCCCTGGAATGAAGCAAGGTACTATGTGGGATCATAAACTACAGACCAGCCATAAGCTGGGGAAAACCTTCTTTAAAAAAATTGTAAGGGTCCTTTATGTAAGGATGGGAAAAGTAGGTCTATTCTTTTTTTAACATTTTCTTCAATTTTTATTTTAAATTTTGTTTATGGCATTTTTTTTCAACTAAGAGAAACATTTCTCTTATAAACTAGTATTATTGTATACATTTTGCTTTCTGTTGTTTCTATGCTTAAGCTACACTTTCTCTGTCAGACGTAAGACACATACTATATTTTCTTTCTTGCTTATTACAAATTCTATGTCCACTGTACTATGATATTGAGATATATGTATATATACACATATATGAATGACTCTATTCCCAGTTTTTCTTAGAGGTGGCATATGAATTTAATTGTGAATTTTGGGGGTTCTTAACAACAAATCTTTCCCTCATTATTCTTTGTGACTGCCATGGAAGCACACTGCTCAGAATTTCCTTTAAACATGACACTAGGAGGAGGGGAGTAGGTGGACCTCCAACTGCTGGACTTTGTCAGAAGCGCTGACTTTCCCTGGGCTGCTGATCCCAGGCCTGACTGGACATGGCAGGGGGTACCAGAGCCAGTACATTGCTGCTCAACCTTTGACACCTCAGATAGGCAATGTTAGATCTGGGGTTCCATCATTCTAGTCAACTTTCCTAAAGCTACCCGACACTGTGAGGGACATCTTACCTCACTTTTCTTTAAGTGTCAGGCCTGCATTGGCATCCAAATGCAAAGGTCAGATCTGAATTGTGAGCTAATGACTTTCTCTGATGAGGCCTGGTACTTCTCCTTTACTCTCCACAGGTATTTCCCTTGGCAAAACTATTGCACGTCTAATTCTATCTGCTTCCAGGGGACCTAAGTCAACATCACTGGTGCCTGGATGTAGATGATGTGAGATGTAGATGGTAAAATGAAACTAGGTAACTGGCTCACTCCTGCTTAGTTGGCAATGAGGATCCCTTAGTAAGTAGAATGTAGACTGTGGAGTCCTTTGCATAAAATGATGGCTTAATTGCTGAAGTTTTCACTGGTGATGATTTGGTGCAATGTCCTCGTGGAGGGGAGAACTCTCATCAGTGTGACCACTGGGGAACTTGAAGCTTTGGGGAAGAACAATGACTACAAGAATAGTGGAAATAGTAGGTTTTTAAGTCAGTTGAATGTATGTTCTGCAGATGAATAATGAGGAAACTGAGGACAGTTAACAGACCTAGGCTGTTTTCTAGCCACAGAGTTACCAAAAATTAACTCACAAAGAGAGATTTCTATTTGGCAGTGAGAAAACAGACAAGCTGAGGAGGAAGTTCAGGATTCATAACTTGAGTGATGGAGCCCCAGAGAGCTTTAAATGCTCAGCCAAGGCAGGTCTGTGATGCTAGGTGAGTATCCCATATGTGAAATCTGGGACCCTGCAACACAGATGGGGACATATGAAGACCTAGGCTTATTATTCATGATAAAGTTCATTGGCCTTCAAACAATATAGATGGTGGCACATATTGTCAGAACAACTGTAACCACTGAATTCTTAGGAAAAGTCAAAGGACTATTGGTGACAAGTAGTAGTATATATAGATAATATGGTATACCAGGGGGAAATATATGGGCAGGTACTATGCTACTTAACATCTACAACCAGAAGGTAAGAATGGAGAAGAAGAAGGTTGAGAGAAGCAGCCTGGTAGAATGTCATCATTTAAGTCTCTTGTTTAGTTTCCAAACTTAGGACTTTGTTCAGATCTGGAACCCAGAGACTAAAGAGTTGTCCAAGAGAAAGGGCCCTCTGAAGCTGTAAAACTATATACCATAGAGTATATATGGACATTTACTCATGTGATCTTTGCTGTGAAAAGTAGGATAACCAGACATTTGAGGCCTATTTGATATTGACATGCTAAGACCCAGGGCAGTGAGTGAGGACCCACAGGTTAAGTGGTAAATAGGGTCCTGGCTAAAGGGAGTTCATAGACCCATGGATCCACCCAGTGCTTATTTCTCTGAGTGCATAACTGGAATTTACATACTTGGAAGCAGGAGTTAGTCCCAGTTGAGTCCTTTGCCTAGAAGGTGAGAGCTATCACAGAGGATAAGGCCCAGTGGAAGATTTTGATACCACTCCTCCACTGGAAATGATGGTAAATTTCAAAAAATTTCCTATCTCAGGGGTGGTGGTAGTTTTTAGCACAACCATTAAAGTTCCAAAAGGTGCAGAGCTGACCTTTCAGAACTCTAGTTAATTCACCAGTCTGGTCCTGCAGAAACCAGATGGATCATGTGGATTAACAGTATACTACAACCAAGTGGGAACCCAATCACATTCGTGAAATTACTGAAACCCAGACATGGTTTCACTGCTAGAGCAGACATGTGAGGCCTCAGGTACATGTCACCTGGTTTAATAAACGTGCTCCTTCTATTTCAACCAGAAAAAGTTTGCACTCAAGTAAGAAACAATATTCATTTGCATCTGGGCTATAGTAACTCTCATCACTGTCATAAGGTATTCTGAAGAAATTCTGGACTCTTCAGACATCTCACAAAATATTGCACTGATGTGTTGAAAACATCATGCTGGTACCATACTGGAGGTCTTGGTAAAACATATGCACTCTAGAGTGAGGAAAATATGCCATTAAACTATTAATAACCTGGCTCTTAAATAAACTCTGTTATGTTTTCTGATACTGGGGATTGAGCTCAGGGGTGATTTATCACTCTGCTACACCCCCAGCCATTTTAGTATTTTATTCTGAAACAAGTTTTGCTAAATAACCCTGGCTGGACTTGAACTTTCAAGCCTCCTGCCTCAGCCACCCTAGTTGCTGGCATAACAGGCCTGTGCCATGGTACCCAGCTCTAGGTAAATATTTTAGGAATTCAGCAGTCAGGGGTGTGCACAGACATGTGCACAAAAACAATAATCACAACAAGCAAACCCCAACCAACCCCACGTTGCTGCAACTTGTATCATCTACTACAAAGAAGGAAGCGCCTAGAGCATGGGAATCTGCTTCAAATTCTAGAAGCAACACCATCCACACCTAAGGAAACTTCTTTGGCTATACACCAAGGGCTAAAAAAGGAAGCCAGCTTTTAGAAGGGCCTTAAGTAGGAAAGGGCTGTGCAAAAACAGAAAACATGTATGGATTTGATTTTTTTTCTTTAATTTTTATTGTTCAAAACATTACATAGTTCTTGACATATCATATTTCACACTTTGATTCAAGTGAGTTATGAACTCCCATTTTTACCCCATATACAGATTGCAGCATCACATCGGTTACACATCCACTGTTTTACATATTGCTATACTAGTGTCTGTTGTATTCTGCTGCCTTTCCTATCCTCTACTATCCCCCACCCCCTTCCCTCCCATCTTCTCTCTCTACCCCATCTACTGTAATTCATTTCTCCCCCTTGTTTTTTTCCCTTTCCCCTCATTTCCTCTTGTATGTAATTTTGTATAACCATGAGGGTCTCCTTCCATTTCCATACAATTTCCCTTCTCTCTCCTTTTCCCTCCCACCTCTCGTCTATGCTTAATGTTAATCTTCTTCTCATGCTCTTCCTCCCAACTCTGTTCTTAGTTACTCTCCTTATATCAAAGAAAACATTTGGCATTTGTTTTTTAGGGATTGGCTAGCTTCACTTAGCATAATCTGCTCTAATGCCATCCATTTCCCTGCAAATTCTATGATTTTGTCATTTTTTAATGCAGAGTAATACTCCATTGTGTATAAATGCCACATTTGATTTTTAAAAATTAAAATTTATGTAAGAAGTTAAAATTATTCATGATAAGAGATAAGAAACAGCAACTGTGAAATGAACTGTTATGTGCAAAATCAGACCAAAGGTTGTCATACTTATTATACAAAGAATGGATATAGATCACCAAGATAAGCCTTTATAGTACAAAAAGATAAAGGAAACAAACAGGCATTGTACTAAGAAAAACCATTAAAAAACTGCAAATAACTTAAGTTTGATTCTCCCACTGGCACAAAAACTAAAATTGTTTTTCTTCAAAAAATTGCTTTCCAATATATGAATGTCCCTGAGCTTCAATATTATATTCATTACTGTATTCTTTCTTGACCTATGCATAGAAGAGGCCTCTTTAATATTGCTTCTTTTTAGTGTACTTGGAAAAGGGGATAAGGAGAGAAATAGTCTACCCTTTTGAGTGGTCTACTCAACACCTTTGAGTTCCATGTTACTTCTTACTCTTCCCTTCGTTGCCATTGGTAGCTGTCCATTTTGCCACAGATCATAGATTGGAAATTTATAGATTTGAGCTCCCCTATAAGTAATATTGCCATTTCTCCAAAGGTTGCTATGTATAGGGTAAGGCTTAAGTGAGAGGAAGACCTTCCTCCTTCTATGTACCATCACACCATCACATCAGGTTGTTACAGTGTCTCATATTTTTCTGAAGGGCCTGGAAAACTAAGCCACAAGAAACAGCATTTTCCCTCAATCCTCTGGCATCCTCTGGCATACAAGAAATACAGGCAGCTGAGAAGACATTCCAGTGGAGAGAGCGCATCTGACTCATGGTCTAAAGTGAGCCACTTCCCGGGCAGTAGCATGACAAAGTGGCAGTAAGAAGCAAATATCCTCAGAGGAGGTTACAGCTTTGTACTGAGGGCAAGTGTGTACCACCATCTTGAGGCTGTAGCCTGGCACTGGGTCCTCAGAGCAGCAACCTTAAAAAAGTGAAACAGAATTGGCAGTTTGGGGAGAAATAGGAATAGATACTACTAGAATTTTTGATAATCTTAAGAAAAAAAAGGAAAATAATATTGGCTGAGAAGGAAAGAATACATGAAATGAACAGCCTTATTTTTATAAAGAGAATTGCAGAAAACTGAATATCTGCTATGGAGACATTTTAGGAGCCAGCAGGAAGAATAATGGGGAGATAAGTTACTAAGTGTCTAAGCATGAGCACTAAGGTGAAATTAGTACTATTTGTATAATATGACTCTATTACTCATCCTGGCTGGTGTGGTCTGAAGACATTTAATTTCAAGAAAGGATGTAAAGCAGTTTATAGGTCAAGGCAAACTATAACCAGACAACATCATCTGAAGTAGGAAAGGAAAAAAAAAACTGAGAACAATGCTAATATAAATAATGAATACCAAAGTGTCCTGGATTTGGGGATAAAGCACAAATTTATCTTAAGTTTTTAATCAGCAAAAATAAAAAGCCAAGTCACAGTGTCCAGAACATGGTAGCAAACTCAGAAGAAGCACAAATACTCCAATATAGCCAGAATGAAATAATGGGAAGTCCACAAAAAGAGCTCATTGTGTAACATAACCAACAATATTCTTACAGTTGACACAATGACTAATTTTATAGAACTCTTGTAGAATGTCCTCCAATTCTGATCAATGACTTCAAATTCAAGAGAATTCCAGGGGTAAGGAGGGAAATTATTGTCCAGGTGATCTTTGCTAGGTGTTTAATTCTGGGGTATATTTTAAAGAATATGAGGAAGTAATAGAAAGCAAATTTTTAATAGTCCATTATAAAGTTTTTGACACAATTAAACCCATTGATGATAAATATTAGCTAGCTGGGGTTCAGTAATGGATGTCTTAAAGCTGGAGTTCAAGTATCTTGGGGTTCTAGGAAAAGAGTGGTCTCAGCGGGACACTGGATGGTGTAGGAGTGACATCTTTTGGGGAAACTTAAGAATATAACTCTCTACAGTTAGGCCAAAATTCTCTTTAGGGGAAAAAAAATTGAATTCATGCTCCTACACAGACAGATGGGCCATTTAGTTTCCAAATTCCTGCTTAGTAAAACCCACTCTTAATTGATTTTAGACTGGAAAATGTTTAGGAAGGCATAACATAGTGGCCATTAAGAAAATTTGTCCCCTTTTTCCTGATTCCCAAAAACTATCCTTAGAAAGCCTAGCTTTGGTACTCTGGTTTCTTGACATTCTTCCAAGTTAAATTATTTGCGAAATATACATCAAGGTATCTGAATGAAGTGACCTTTTTGTATAAAATTAGGAACCAACTGAAATTTGGAAAACATCCTGGTATTTCTGAATCATAAGACCTCTCTATATACTCAGGATATTAATTTTTTGTTAAATATTCATATGATAAAATTTTCCAGGTTGTATTTTTTTCTATTTATGTCTCCTGGCATGCTCAAGTTTTAAATTTTCATGTAAAGGAATGTAGCAATTCTGGGTTTACCTTTTGATTTTTTCTTAATGGACTATTTCTCATCTAGAAATGAGATATTCACTTACATTTTCTATGTCTTATTTTACATATCTTCAAACCCATTAATCACTTTCATTTCTTTTGATATAAAGAATAACAATGGGAATCTAATCTTCTTACCCCCATAATTAAGCAATTGTCCCGGGACTATTTAAAGAATATTTCTATCTTTCCCCTATAATGTGAAACAAAGCTGTTACCTTATTTTAATATCTTTTATAATAAAATCCATTCCCAGGCTTCCTTTTTTCTCTGAGTGTGTGTGTGTATTCTTGTATCCATTTCACCTTGATATGACTGAAACTTAATAATGTGTGTAAATATCCAATTGTATGTCTACCATTCCCATTACTCCATTAAACCTCTCCCAGAATATTCTTACCCATATATCACCTCTTCAGAGTTTCCACTTTAAATTTTACAGTCTCTGAGAAAAAGCTTCTCTTCCATTTCCTTTGCACATGCATGCACTTTGGAAGTGATGAATCCCTCAAACTTCAACAAAATGTTTCTTCTATTACTTTTTCTAATGCCAGAGTCTTAAGGTGGGCATAAGATGCAAGGAGGCAAGAAAATCAATGGCAAATTCTTAGTTCTAATTTAGTTCCTGTTTTCTCTCTATACGAGAAATAACCCACTATTTTCTCTTGAGTTACCCACCCCCTGAAAGACAAAACAACCCCACCCCCCAAATCTCTTGCTACTCAGAGTATTAATTATCTTCTAGTCTGATCTCACAAAAAGGACACATTCCTTCTTTGAAATGGTGGCTTATTAAACAAAATAAAACAAGTACTGGCTTGTTTTACTTGATTTTATGAAAAAAAAATGAGTAAAAAATCAAGAACTTATGGAGGCAGAAAGAAAATAAAATGAAGTAAGTAATTAAAACCCAATCCAAAACAAACAAAAAACCCAACAGCCCCATTTCTGTCCTGTGATTGGATGCTGGAATTGAGGGTGAGTGCCCCTGTGCCTGCACCCCGCCCCTGTTGCTGGGTGCTGCTGGTCTGTACATCAGCAGTGGAATTGGGAGCATGCATCTAAAATCCCTGTTTCTGCCATCATCAGCTACAGCTGAAGAAACTACAAGGAGACCATATCATGGTGTCTAACTGGAAGCAAAAGTAAAAAGTAAAGTGGCCTGCCCAATTGACATCCAAAGATTTATATTCAGAAGAAAAGGCTTTTACTACAATAGCTACCCCTTAAAAGTGATAGAAAAAACTAACCCACCAATGCACAAGTATCAACATGGAGATACAAGAGGTATGAAAATCAAGATAACATGATGGATCCAAGGAACATAATAACTTTTTAGCAAAAGACCCCAAAGAAAAGGAGACTGAGGAAATGCTTGATTAGAAATTGACAAGAATGATAAGTAAATTCAATGAGAGATAAGAGACAGTTCAATGAAGTAGAAGAAAAATTTATGATATGAATGAGAAATTTAGCATAGAGATTGTGAACAAGAACCAAACAGAAATCATGGAAATGAACTCAATAAGTGATATTAAAAAAAATACAGCTAAAAGCTTCAATGACAGACTAAATTGAGCAGAAAAAAAAACTATCAGAAGTTGGAAACAAGTCTTTTGAAATATCCCAGTCAGACAAAAAAAAAAAAAAAAAAAAATTTAAATAAAAAAGTGAAGGCAGCCTCTGAGACTCAGTTATGGGATGCCATTAAACAAATGTTCAAATTTGGGGAGTTCCAGAATCTGATGAGAAAAGAGTTAGAAAATCTTTCAATAAATTAATATCTGAAAACTTTCCCAAATTGGGAAAGATATGGTCCAGGTACAGACCTAAGAGGTCCATATGGACTTGACCAGAAAACATTCTCACAGCAGAACACTGTAGAATTGAAGTAAAACTGAGAGGATTCATAACCACCAGACAGCCTTACAAAAGATGCTTCAGGGAGTCCTACATTCAAAAATGAAAGAAAGATAACTACCATCATGAAAACAAAAGTATAAAATGCACAAGAAGAGCAGACACACTAAAGAGAGAAAAAAAAAAAGAATCAAATCTTATCAATACAGTAAAACCAAACCAGAAAAAATGAACAAGAGGAAAAAAAAACACAAGATATTAAAAAAACTAGAGAAAATTAATAAAATAATAAGAGTCTTTTTATCAATAATAAACTGGAATGTAAATGGACTAAGTTCCCCAACTGAAAAAATACAGGCTGGCTGAATGGATTAGAAAACTAAGACCCAGATAAATGTTCTTTGTTCGAAACTCACTTCACACACAGACTGCAAGTGCAAAATTGGAAAAAAAAAAAATAGCATACGCAAATAGAAAACTAAGTGAGCAGGATAGCTAGACTTCTATCAAAATAAATTTTAAGACAAAAACTGTAAAAAGAGACAGAGAAGATCACTATATAATGATCAAAGGATTCGTTTAATAAGAAGATATGATTATAAATGTGTACGTACCTAATGATGAAGCACCAAATTTTATAAAGGAAACATTAGATCAAATGGGAGAGAAAGGCTTCAATACAACAATAATGGGACTTCAAAACCCACTTTTATCAATGAACAGTTCATTCAGACAAAAATAAATCAACACAGAAATTCAGGGTTAAATAATACTATATACCAAATGGACCTAAACATTTACAGAACATTTGATTCCACAGTTGTAAAATACACATCCTTCTCATTAGCACAAAGAACAGTCTTAGAATAGACTGTGTATTTAGGCCATAAAACAGTCTCAACAAATTTGAATACTTGAAGTCATAGCATGTATCTTTCTAGAATACAATGAAATAAAACTAGAAACCAACAACTAAAGAAACTTAAGAAATTACACAAATACATGAAGACTAAACAACAAGCTGTAGAACAATCAATGAGTCATCAAGGAAATTAAAAGAAAAATTAGAAAATTTCTTAAAACAACTGAAAATGGAAACACAACATACCAAAACTTATGGAATACAGCAAAAGCAGTACTAAGAGGGCAGTTCTTGGTAATAAGCTCTTATATTGAATAAATAAATAAATAAATAAACAGCTTAATGATGCAAATCAAGGAACAAGAAAAATGCAAACCAACCCCCAAATTAGTGAAAGCAATAACAAAGATCAGAGCAGAGATGAAGGAAATCAAGATACAAATAAACAAATGAGTTAGGTTTTTAAAAGATAAACAAAAATTGACAACCCAAAACTTAGACAAACCAAGAAAAAACAGAGAAGACCTAAACAAATTAAATCAGAGATGAAAACAGATATCACACTTGATAACACAAGAATACAAAGGACCATTAGGGCCTTTATGGATAACCATATGTTCACAAATTGGAAAACGTAGAATAAATGGGCAAATTTCTAGACACTTCTAATTTACCAAAAAATAGAAAAAGCTAACAGACCAATGTTAAGCAATGAAACTGGATCAGAATTAAAAGTTCTTCTGACAAAGATCATGGTACATCCCCTTCCTATATCCCTGAGACCTTCCCTCCTAGGTACTTTCTCTCTAGCTATCATTTTTATTGGACCACAGTATCTAAATGCAATGCTATCGTATTATGACATAAGTTAATACAAAACTTTCCTGAGTTATTGCTCTATGTAACCAATTCTTTGACAGGGCATCATTGTGTCTCTTAGCAAAGTGCCTATACATAAATAGTAGGTACTCAGAATATTTGTTGAATGAATGAATAAAGTGTGTTTTCCTTCTGGGCAAGATCACAATATAAATAAAACATGATTCTTAACAATTAAAAAAAATTCTCCTGACAAAGGAAGGCCCAGGGCTGGATGGTTTTTCCACTGGGTTCTACCTAAGTTTTAAAGAATACCAATTCTTCTCAAATAATTCGAAAAAACTGAAAGGTAAGGAACTACCATACTCATTCTAGGAGGCAAGCATTACCATGACACCAAAACCAGATGACAACAAAAAAGGAAAACTATGACTAACATTCCTGATGAACACAGACACAAAAATTCTCAAAAAACTACTAGTAAATCAAATCCAACAGCGTATCAAAAAGATCATTCACCATGGTATTTATCCAAGGGGTGCAAGGATTGGTCAATATATACAAATCAGTAAAGGTAATAAATAATATCAACAGACTGATGGATAAAAATCATATTTCAAAAGATGCAGAAAAAGCATTTGATAAAATTCAACACTTCTTCATGATAAAACCCTGACCAAATTATATATATGAAATACTTCAAAATATTAGCTACAATTAGGCAAGAGAAAGAAAAAAAGGCATACAAGCAGAATAGGGGAGAAGTAAAATTATCACTGTTTGCATATATGATTATATAATTGAAAAATTAAGGACTCACTCCACCAAAAAATCTGGTAAACAAATTTAGTAAACTTGCAGGATATAAAATCAAGCTATAATTAGTATCATTTTTATATAATAATGAATTGGCTAAGAAAGAAATTATTAAATCCAACCTGAACACGATAGCTATTAAATAAATAAATAAATACTTAAGAATAAACTTAAACCAAGGAAATGATTCTTACAATAAAAATTACAAAACACTGATGAAAGAAATTGCACATACACTTATAGAGAAAAGACATCTCACATTCATTTATTAGAAGAATATTAATTGTCTACATAACCCAAAGTGATTTACAGATTCAATGCAATTCTCAAAATACCAATGATATTCTTCATAGAAGTAGCAAAAACAATCCCAAGGTTCGTATGAAAGCAAAAAAGACCCCCCAAAATAGCCCAAATAATCTTAAGCAAAAAGAACTAAACTGGAGGCTGGCAATTCTAGATTTCAAGACATACTACAGATCTACAGTGATCAAAACTGCATGGTACTGGTAATAAAAAGTAGATACAGTTCCTAGGAATGAAATAACTGGATGGTTCTTGAGAACATATATAAACTAAAAAATGCTACATTTAGTGGAAAGAAACCCAACTTTATAGCCTGTAACTCAATTCATGAATGTAAATAAGTCAAAAAAAAAATTTTTTTTGGGGGGGGCGGGTACATGGGATTGAACTTAGGGTTGCTAACAATTGAGCAAAATCCCCAGTCCTTTTTATTTTTTTAAATTTTGAGACAGGATCTTGCTAAGTTGCTTAGGGCCTTGCTAAGTTGCTGGGACTGGCTTTGAACTTGTGACCCTTCCGCCTCAGCCTCCTAAACCACTGGGATTAGAGGCGTGCACCACCAAGTCTGGAACTTCAGCATTCTTTTGCAGAGTAATATTCAAAGTGATAAGATAGGTCTATATTTCAGTATTTGTGATTAAGCTATAGGAGTCATTTTCCCTAAAATGATGTGAAGACTTTAATCTCCTTCAACCATTCTGAAATTTTCTAAGGACAATGCTGAATACCTTCCTGTCACACAGAAGACTCCTATGTGGTATATTCAATTCATAAGCTAAATATTGAACTGTCTGTAATACAAGCCATGGAACACAGTTTGTGATATCAACGACTATCTTAACAGTTTTAGTTATGAAGTCATTTTCACGGGATGAGTGGACTTAAGTTCCCTGTCACTGCAGAAATTTTTAATTTCAATTTCACTTTGTAAGTCCATGGATCTTCACAATAGCCATTTATCATACTTACTAATTAAGTTTATTAAGATGAGCCTATATAAAACTTTAAGATTCTATCAGAACAATCCATTAATGAGCCATTTCCTTATTATGAACCTGATAAGACTTTTTGAATCACTTGGTTACATTAGAGTTCTCACAGAAAACACAAATATAACTGGCATCTGGATTTTTATCCACGGCAATAGAAAATGGCACAAACTATACCTTTCACAATTTTTTTCCCCCTGTAAAGTCTCAGGCACATTTGAATATGCTGAGGGAAAAAAGTTTTTCCAGTTAGTCATTTTTAAAAGCTTATTTCTTTTTGGCATATAATTTCTACCAGTCAAAATTCACACTGTGTGCTGGGCTTGGTGGCGTATGCCTATAATTTCAGTGACTCATGAAGCTGAGGCAGGAGGATGGAGAGTTCAAAGCCATCCTTAGCTTCAGCAACCGGGAGGTGCTAAGCAATTCAGTGAGACCCTGTCTCTAAATAAAATACAAAATAGGGCTGGGGATGTGCTCAGTGGTTGAGTGCCCCTGAGTTCAATCCTGGTCTCCTCTCTCCCCTCAAAAAAATTCACAGTGTGTAACTTGTTTTGATGCAATTTTTTTCACTTATTATATATCTGAATTTTGCAACATTACTGTTTAAAGTTTTTCATGTGAAACCAAGTCCTGTGGAAATTTCAGTCTTTTATTCAATTCAATAATCTGTTTTTATCTACATTGGCATTCACATATACATTTCTATGTACTGGGTCCTGGTTTTTACTATAGTTTCATAAAGGTTTATTTATTTATTTATTTTTTTTGTACCAGAGATTGAACTCATGGGCACTGTTCCACTGTGTCACATCCCCAGCCCTACTTGTATTTTATTTAGAGACAGAATCTCACTGAGTTGCTTAGTGTCTTGCTTTTGCTGAGGCTGGCTTTGAACTCTCAATTCTCCTGCTTCAGCCTCTGGAGCCATCATAATGGTCTTTTGATAGTCATGGTTTCCCTATTGAACATGGAGGAATACTTTTTTACTTACCCCCCCCCCCCCCACACACACATACACAAATGTAATCTCTCTTTTAAATTCATGGCTTTCTTTTTTATTTTTAAACATACATTTATTTATTTATTTATTTGGTGCTGAGGATCGAACCCAGGGCCTCACATGCTAGGTGAGCACTCTACCATTGAGCCACAACCCCACCTCTCGTGGCTTTCTTGATTTACTTTTTCATCTTCTTACTTTAACAGATACTTGAGTGCAAAAAAATAATTCACTACTACAAGAAAAAAATTAGTGAAGTACAATAACAAATGACACCTCACATTTGACCCCAATAAAAAGTGAGAAAAAAGGAAATGTCAGGAACCATAGTGAGGGCAAGTTATGCTCTACCTGGTATGGCTGGTGCTTGGCTATGACAGGCATTTGCCATCGAGTAGAAAGATCCCACTTTATTTGGGCTATATTATATATTAAATTATATAATATTATATATTAAATTATATTTTTATGACAGCCAAATAGAATATATCTTTAGCCTTTTGTCCATATCCCAAAAGAATTTTTTTTTCCAAATATCTCATCAAATGCAGGGCTGTCTAGCAGCTTCAAAAACTGGGGTTAGTAAGTGGAATGGTTTTACAGCATTCATCAATTCACTAATTCAGGAAATGGTAACTGAGAGAAGCATTGTTAAAGCAGCCAGGGATACTATAGTAGAATGAAACAGAAAGATTCTTGTCCTTAGAAATACACATTGTAAAAGAGGGAGATGGAAAATTAAAAATCAAACTGTTAAGTATGTGAGCTATGGACATTAATCCAAGAAACAACAGTTGATACTGTTTTGGAACAAAATGGTCACATTGGAGGTAATGAAATGTTGCTAAATATGGATGCACTGTGAAAAGGAAGCTGGAAAGACTATTTAGCCCAAGACATGAGGTGTGCGAAGAAAAAAAGGCATCAAAATAACCCTTCAATCTTTTGTCTAAACTATGTAGTTGCTATTTGCTAAGATGGAAAAGACTGTGGGAGCTTTTATTTGTGTTTTTGTGGGGACAGTACTAGGGATATTAGGGGTTTGAATTCAGGCTTCTTACATATGAGATGTTCTTTAGCTATTCAGATGGGATAAAGTAAGCAGGTGAAGATGAGGCTGAATTTTGGAGAAAAGGTTCAGGTTGTATAGAATTGGTAGTCATAAGCACAGAGATGATATTTAAAGTCACCTGATTAGTTGACATCACTTAAGGAATGGGTCTGGTAGAAATCTGAGGACTGAGCTTTGGGAATTCCAGTTTGGAGGTAGGGGGTATGAAGAGACTGAAGGAATGGCTATCTCCTATCAGGGCAGAAATAAAACAAAAATGGGGTTGTCATGGAAGCATGGCAAAGAAATGCTTGGAAGAGGAGACAATACATCAACTGTTAAATGCTGCTCATGAGTCAAGTAGCATAACAACTAGAAATGATTGTTGGATTTAGCAATGTACATTCTCATTGATCTTGAAAACAGCATTCCTTTGGGAACACAAGGGGCAAAGAGGAATTTTGTTTTTAAGATAGGAAAAATGAATTCAGAACTTCTTAGTTCATTGTCAAGGCTTTCTTTCTATATTTACTTTGTGGACAGCACCTTACTGTGTCCATACTATCTTTACCCTGGAGTTTTGCAACCTTACTTAAGGAATGGAAGATAGGACAAAAAAAGGGACCAGATGATTAATGTTAGAATAGTTTAAAAGATGATTCAGTACTTGGTTTCACAGAGATGAAGTTTGTTATTGTTTGGATGTGAGGTGTCTCCTAAAAGCTCACATAAGACAATGCAAGAAGGTTCAGAGAATAAATGACTGGGATATGAGAGAGCCTTAACCAAATCAGTGAATCAATTATCTGATGGGATTAACTGAATGGTAACTGGAGGCAGGTGGGATTAAGCTGGAGGTGGGGCATTAGGTGTGTGGCTTTGGGGGTTCATATTTGTATCTGGCAAATGGAGATCCTTCTCTCTGCTTTCTGATCGCCATGTGAGCCATTTCCCTCCACCACACTCTTCCTCCATGATGTTCCGCCTCATCTGGAGTCCCAAGGAATGGAGCTGGCTGTCTTCTAAGATCTCGGTAACTGTGAGCCCCCAAATAAACTTCCTGTTCTACAATAGTGTTGGTTGGGTCTTTTAGACACAGCAGCAAAAAAGCTGATTATGTAAACAAAGTTTAAATTCAACTTTTAAAAATAAGTTGGATTGAGGCTGGGGTTGTAGCTCAGTGGTAGAGTACTTGCCTTGCATGCATGAGGCACTGGGTTGATCCTCAGCACCACATAAAAATAAATATTTAAATAAAAAGATATTGTGCTCATCTACAACTAAAATATATTTTCAAAAATCAGATTGATTTAGGCAGATAAAAAGAGTGAAAACAAAGAAGGGGAAAAGCAGTATTGTCTACGGTGAGCTGATATTCTTATTAAAAAGAGATAGGTGATAATATGGAGAGTGTTGGCCATTAGCTAAGAACTGGTTTTATTATTGTCATTGGAGATTACAAGTTACCAACCTGTGATAGTTCTAGAATTAGAAAAAAAAGAGAAAAAAACCCAATATTTTCATGAGAACAATATTTTTTAGCAATTTTCATTATTAGAAAATTCTTTTAAATGTGTTTTAATAGTTACTACTAGATATCAATGATATAAAAGCTAATACAAAAAGCTGAAAATTAACAAAATTATAATTATCTTTACGTATGGAGATTATGAATTACAAAAGTTAAAAACAACTTCTGGGTAACCAATACCTTTTAAAATGTTGCTCTATTTCATTTTTATTCTCTAGAATATTTTAAAATTATATTATAAATAGGATTTAGATAAATTATTTCTAATCTGTTTTATAGCTTATAATGCTCTCAACTTTTGAAAAAAATTGCCTTTTATACTACTTTATTAATGTACCTTTTAAGAAAATTTTCTATTTCTATTTCTATAAGATACTAGGAATTTTGTTAAAAGAAAAAGATTAAAAAGTGCTTTTCAAAAATGAATGTCATAAGTTTTTGTCAATCTTTGAAACTATCCTAAATAAAACCAAAGTTAAGATTTACAATATTTGAAATAGTTGTTAATACCAACTCTTCAAGTAATGAATCAAGTTTCTTTTCTTCTTCTTCTGTTTTTTTAAGCAAGAGAAGCTATTAGGTTGGAACATATGAAACTCTCTGTTATGGTTTAGATATAAGATGTTCCCCAAAACCTCCTCTGTGAGACAATGTATGAAAGTTTAGAGGTGAAATGATTGGGTTATGAGAGCCTTGACCTAATTGGTGCATTAATCCTCTGATAGGGATCAATTGGATGTTCCTGTGTCCCTGGAGGAGGGTCAGGAGGGGAATGCTCATAGGGTTTATATTTTGTCAGTGGTGAGGGGAGTTTTTACTCTGCTTCCTGGTGTGATGTCCTGAGCCAGTTTTCTCTGCCACACTCTTTCACCATGATGTTCTGCCTCACCTTGGGCCCAGAACGGTGAGGTCAACCATCTGTGGACTGACACCCCTGAAACCATAAGCCCCAAAATACACTTTTCCTCCTCTAAATTCATTCTTGTCATGTCTTTTGGTGATGGCAGCAAAAAGCTGACTAAAACATCAATTTTGTAGGTAAAAAAATGAGAGCAAATAGCAATTTAATATTGTTCAGCAGAAAAATCTTTAACTTGGTTGCCCCAAGATTTGCTAGATTGATAAAAGTACAAATTTAAAGAAAGAAGGGCATTCTCCTAGAAACTGCAAACATTCTTTGAGACACTGACTTTCATTTAGTGTCTATGCCATGAAGGCCCTGCCCTCTCTCCTATGGATATCCATCTAGTCAACCTTATGGTTTACAATTAAGTTTAAAAAAAAAATTTAAAGTCTACAGACACACCTAAGCTTAAGAGCTTCCTACGCTGATACCTGAAATATAACATATGTGGGGGAAAAAATTCACCCATTTAAAGATTTTTAATAAATTACAACTGAACAGTAAGATGTTAATGTTATTTTACTACCAGCACCAAAAGCAACTAATATGATCTTTCTCAGAGGTACAATAAGTTATTTTAGGTGTAGGCTGACTTTTTAATACTCCTGCTGGCTAGCCACAAAATGGAAAGGTATGGCACAAGGAAGAAGGAAAGATCCAGGTAGAATTGAGTCAGGCAAGTTCCTTTTGGAGCCAGATGGCTGATTTCTGAATGTAATTTTTATTACAGAAAGCCTAAGTGAAGAAACTTTTGTGGTTTTTACCTCAATTTTAGCATATCCAAATATGTTTTTAAACATCTTATTTGAAGAATCTCATGACTGAGTAAGAAACTGGTCAGTACATGAGTCAATGCAGAAAAAAATTTAAGAAGTTTACCATACACAGATGCTTATCATTGTGCCCACTTCCACAATAACCTCTTACTTATAAAGACATATTAAATAATTTTAAGTATAAATATACTATATTTTAATTGTTAAATATAGTTATACCTAAAAAAATAATTTTGTATATTAAACAAGAACATGTGATGAAGAAATAGGGCTTATCAGTTAAGTTTTAGGCCTGAGTTCAAATAAGAGAGAAAAGCTTACATATAATCACATGGAAATCACTACTGAAAGATGTAAGTTACTGGTCATCTTTCTTTTTCAATTGTTTCATCAGGAAGAATCTTTTTCAGGTGATAAAACTTACAAGCTAAATTAAAATGCACTCTACTCATTGGCAAGCTACATGAGCAAGAATAATGTGATCACAGTACTTGGAAGTTTTTGATTTATAACTGTACTATTCTCTACTTATAAGGCTGCAGTCTAGGAGGCAGAGCAATGAATCATTACAATTGTCTATCCGGGAAATGTCAAAAGATTAAGTAAGGGCAGAAGAAGAGAAAAAAGGAAAAAACACACATTTCTGTCCAAGAAATATTCCTCAATTAGTGGAAACATATCAGTAGCACATAAACCCAGTGCTACAGAAATAATAATTAAATTTTAAAAGTCTTCAAGTAAAACTACATATATACCATGATGCTTAAACTTTCTGGTAGAAGAAGAGATTATCCTTACAAGTACTAACAACTAAGTTATTCCTTACTCACTGTAACTTAGAGATCTATTCCTGTTTAATGAGTTTGAAAAAGCACACTGAAATTAAAGAAATGAATTAGAAACCTGAACCAATTATTAACGGATCGAGCTTTTTAAAAAAATGAACATAAGTAGTTTAATTGATCCTTTGCCAATACAAAAATAAGCATCCACAGAATGTTTATTTACTGTTTAAATTACTCCACATTTTTACATACTGTGAACAGAAAATATATTTTACCTCACACATAGTAAAAGCAAATAAGTGCAATCTTTCAAACATTAAAAATCATAATCAAATCTGTACAACAGATAAATAAACATTTACCTCTAACAGTTAGCTTATAAAAAAACCAAACAAAAAATATTTATTGCCCAAGTCACCAGTTTACTTAAAATTCTACTACAGTCAAACATCTCCATCATAACAACTTGAATCTTTACTGCACATGTTTAGACTGATAAATATTTTTTTTAATGGGAGGGATAATAGGAAATACCAAAATGGTTATAAAGAACTTTCCAAACATTGGAAATAATATACAAAAATTAATTAGGGAGGGGAAAACATTAAACCACAGGGTAACTGGTATTACACTGCTACAGCTTAAGGAAAAGAAATGGGTGTATGTTTGCACTGAAAAGGAAAGTTTGGCCTTTTTATAAAAAGAAGCAATGACAACATCAACAATGATAAAACCCTGTCATGGAGCCTTAGAACAATTCTGAGAGACAAAGGGTACAAAGATTTAGACTTGTATACCTGACAACCACAGTAAGGACAAAAATCATGTCAGCAAACATGAACAAGCAAAACATGAATACATATAAATTAAAGGCATACTGTTCATCATTCCATGTCATTGCACATAAGAACACAATACTGCAAGTCATTCTTGAGTAGAAAAGTTTTCAATGAAGTAGAAGTTCCACAATGAAGACAGGCACAGATAATCTTATTACCACAAATTTAGTAAATATCAAAACAGTGGTGTCACTAGGCTAATTATATCATCTATACTTTGTACTGGAAAGGTAATCATTTCCCTGCCTTCATATGTTAACTTAAAATCATCATAAATGGAAAACAGCTCCAGTAGAAAAGACTTTTCACATGCACTCCTATGTTGCATTCTGGTTCATCAATTTTTTCTTAGTATTTCACATCAGGTATGTACACTGCCGATATATACAACCACACTGTTCAACAGACATCCCTAAACTGTTCTTTTGCCACATGTTTGTATTTACACAGACATTTGTATTACCAGATAGATCCTTTTCTTCTCCAGACAGATACAAAGTAAGCCTGAAGAGTTTTAAGTTTTTTGAGATTTTAGGAACCTAATGTCTTGATTTATCTTGAATGGATGATAAGATGAGTAGTCCACAAAAAAACGCAGCTATACATGCCAACCTTTTCAAGAGAGATGAGTTATCTTTAGGAATAATAATCTGTGCAAGATCATTAGTGATCTGAGAAATTTCATGTGCCACACAAACGAAGATGAAAGTGCTGACAATGATGTTGAGCATAGGGTTTCCAGGTATGAGTACCAAAATACCCCTTGTGTCGGCTGCCAGCCATATGTGATACTGACAAATAAACAGCTAGGAGAAAAAATATTTGAAGTTAGACATATACATAGGGTCCATGAATAAATCACAGTTTTTCTTAATTTACTCAATATTGGCCCTGAAAAGTCCAGTGCCATTTACTCTCCAGAATTCCTACCTCTGTATGCTCTTTCTTACAAGTGAAGCTGAACAAAATGAAGACTAACTCGAGAATGCAAATTTTTCCTACTTTAAAAGAAAACTTAATAAACTTCATAATATTAAAATTAATCTGATTATGATATAAATTCTATTGTTTTAAGACATTCTGTTTTACATAATAAAACTCAGGCTATGCAGTATATATCTACTTAAACTGACTTCATAGGTAATATTATATTATGCATCTCACAAAAATGTAATGAATTTAAATATTTTCCCACAATTTTCAATCATAATAAAGGTAAATTTAATTATGGTAAGCATCAATAATCTGAATTACAGAAACATGTTTAATTATGAAGATGAACAACAAATCAAAATCCCATCACCTTGATTTCATTTATATCTGGATGAGTATTTTTCTCTTCTGATCTCAGTATCTTGTTTGTGCTCAAATGCTTAAGACATCATGAAGAATGTTTTGAAATTATCTTCATCTAGTCATTTTAAAATAAGGCTTTAAAAATATTCTAAAGTACTTTAATGTTTTTAAAAGTTCTGAGTCTTTTCATAATTTTATAAATAAAATAGTTCTGGTTTAAAAAGGTGTGTCAGGTCTACACACTCACATTGTACACTCATACACAATATCTGGTTGTGAAACAAAGCAAAATATGAATGCACCAACCTCTAATGAAATTTTTCCAAACCAAGCAAAAAATGAACTGTAAACTGAACGGGCATATCCAGGAATATTCCTTATTAGGATGAAGGCTAAAATCTAAGGGAAAACCATACAGGTAAATTTCATTAACATATTTATTAAAAAGTATTTTGCATAAAGCTTTCCTTTCAGTAAAAAGTTTGTTCTTTATGTTCTCGAATTTGACACATATACATATAACTTTGAAAACGTGATGTGACCATTAAGTTGAGAAAATTATATGAGGTACTTACTATAGCATACATTGCAAGTCATTTAAAGAAACATTAGGTAATTAATAGTATAGGTAGTATACATAAGTGGTTAAAAAAAAATCATAAAAGTGAGACCTAAGTAGAATCCTCAAACATAAAACTACTTAATAGACTATTATATTTAAAATATTACATAAGTTGTGATATAAAATACTAGAAAAATTGACACATATTATAAATCATTAGCCTGAGGGATAGAAAATGTGGAGATAGTCACATGACTCTTCCCTTCTTTCTGTCTGTAATCTGTTATTTTCCAAGATGTATTTCATTTCTTTAGTATGTTCAAATCTTTCATTTTTTCATATTCTTAGGAATGTCATTGGGGGAGAAACTCAAAGAAATAATAACCATGGAGAACAAAGGTGAGGTCTGAAAAATTTTTCTTATTACTTTAACACAAACATAATGATAATATTTAAAATCTGACCATCATTTATCACTTGCTGGGTACTGTGCTAAGTATTTAACATACATTATTTATGGGTAATCACCTGTTATACAGGTAAGCCCTTTCTGAAATTTCTAACCAGACTTATAGGCAAACCCAAAAGGTTGGAATTCAAGACTAATACATAAGCCTTCTGATGGGTCAGGGAAATAAGTTTCAATAGAATACTAGAAACCTTTAATATGTTTAAAATTTTAAAGGAGCTCCCTCATATTATATATATATATATATTATATATATGTATGTATATGTATATATATGGGTGTGTATATATGTATATATATTATATTACATATATATTATACACACACATCCTTATATGACATATAATCACAATGTCCTATGATATACAAATACACACATACACACTCAATACACACACACACACAAATACATACATCTGTTCACACCTTAAAGTAAGAGTGAAATATGGGGCCGGGGATATAGCTCAGTTGGTAGAGTGCTTGCTTTGCATGCACAAGCCCCTGAGTTCAATCCCCCACACCACTATCACCACAACAAAAAAAGTGAAATATAGTCTGGAATAGAATGTAACCTATACTATATGAAGCTACTTGGATGCTGTTGACTTTTATAATGTGGGACAAATTTTCTTGAAAAGAAGTAGCAGTTGGGCTAGGGTTGTGGCTCAGCGGAAGAGCGCTCGCCTTGTACGTGAGAGGCCCTGGGTTCAATCCTCAGCACCACATAAAAGTAAATAAATGGATGGAGTTCTTCTATTAGTGTCATTCTATGTGCTGGAACCCTCTCCCTTTGCTTTTCTTATGTTCTTCTGTGTGGGTGCACTGTAATGCTAATGTTCCCTCCCATTCTGTAAGTCATGGGGCTGATATATGATATACAAAGCATTACTAGTACTGTCTACAGAAGTCATGAAAATGTTACTTGAATATAGTATAAAATTTCATTATCAGTTTAATTTGGAAAAATCTATCATCTGCTTGGTGCCACTTAGTATACAAAGGTTTAAAGGAAACAAAATAGTCTCTGTATGGAAAAGAAGACTTAAGAGAAGATTCTCCAGGAACTCTCCCTGCTCCTCTAGGTTGGTCTACTCATCTTTCAGACTTCAACTTAGACACTATTTCCTCTAAGAACCCTGCTCTGAAGTCAAGATAAGTTAGAAAGAACTTCTACATGTTTCCAAAGCAATCTGTACTTAATCATCCCCATACTAATCACATCGTATTACTACTAGAGGTGCTATACCTCTGCAAAATATCAATCTTATTTTAGTTGTCTCCATCTCTGTACTAATTGCATACTTTTCTGGATTTTGGCTCTCTGAGTTCCAACCTTAGTGCCCTTTGTTCAAGTTCCTTGAATATACCATGCTCCCCTCCACTACAAGGCCTAAGTTTTTGCTTCCCACTGTGCCTTCATCCTTTCATTCTCAGTTTAATTTTCCCAGGAAAATCATCCCTGGCTCCTGATCAACTT
This sequence comes from Callospermophilus lateralis, assembly GCF_048772815.1. Lineage (NCBI taxonomy): Eukaryota > Metazoa > Chordata > Mammalia > Rodentia > Sciuridae > Callospermophilus > Callospermophilus lateralis. The sequence continues at coordinate 31,751,309 of NC_135305.1, read as the reverse complement.
CCCCTCAACTCCAAGTAGGTCTCATACCCTTATTATATTCCATTATAGCATTATGTATTTCTGTTCAGACTTATGTATTTATTATATGATTACTATCTGTATGATAAGAATGTAGGCACCATGAGGGTAAAAACTATGCCTGATTTGGTAACCACCGCATCCTCGGTATAATATCTAACATATAGTATAAAAAATTGTTAAATGAATTAAAAAGTGTTAAATATTTATTGACCCATATCTCTATTAGGGTGTAATTTTCTTGTGGACAGGTTTTTATATGAGAAGGAAATTAACTTTTCTTTTTTTTTGGTGGTGCTGGGCATCGAACCCAGGCCCTTATGCATGCAAGGCAAGCACTCTACCAACTGAGCTATATCCCCAGCCTGGGAATTAACATTTCTTAAGTGACAAAAACTGAGTTACATGATTTCCACATGTTTAATACAACAATTCTGAGACAGATTTTAATAACTCTAATATTACAGAGGAAGGCAGCTCTTGAAAAGATTTAGTTACTTCCCTACATTTTCTGGAATTTGAATTGAAATCTCTATCTCTAAAGACTATGTTGTTATAAAAAATTAAGGAGTAAAATTTTCCCTAAATCAAGATAATTACCTGCACCACAGAAACAGATGGGTGGAGTTCATTGCACTCTGCTTTGTTTTTACAACTGCTAGCCCAGATGGAATAGGTCTACAACAAAAAATGTACCCGTAAGTTCACAAAAATAGATAATTCTTTTTTTTTTTTTTAAAGAGAGAGTGAGAGAGAGAGGGGGAGAGAGAGAGAGAGAATTTTTAATATTTTATTTTTTAGTCTTCGGCGGACACAACATCTTTGGGTGCTGAGGATCGAACCCGGGCCGCACGCATGCCAGGCGAGCGCGCTACCGCTTGAGCCACATCCCCAGCCCATATAGATAATTCTTAAACAGAAAATTCTCACAATTTTTAAATAGTTTTCTTCATTTAAAACATTACAGTTCCAACTATCTGCAGGTGTATTCATCAATATTCTAACTTTATTGTGCACACAAGAAAACAGGGGAAAAGAGATTTGTGCTTTTCTGGAAATAATGATCATAAAGCAGTGATACCAAACATGAGCTCTTTATGTCAAACACTTTATAATATATTTGATTACTTTTGAAACTCCTATTTCATTGAACTCTCAATTATTCTTTTAGAATGTGCCACTTGGAAACTATAAGGTTAAAAATGGAATTTTAAAAGTATATATCTACTTATTAAAAATAACTGATTATGTTCCTATATCTTAAAGTTCATTTTCTATACCACTTAAGACTTTAGTAAATGAGAAGATTACATCTTAAAACTTACCAAGAAAGAAACTACTGAAATAAACAATAGAAAGTTTGAAATTTTGTTTGAAAAAAGAGGTTCACCCTTTCCTTCAGAAAGTATTTGACGCTTCTGTAAAGCCAAATAAATAAAAGCAAACAGCATTCCATGGAAGACTACCTGAAAAAGAGAAAATCTGTTTTTAATAGATACTTTCAAAACTCAGCAAATATATCTATATTAATAACAGTAAGTAGGTTGAAAGCTTTAAAATTTAGAATTCCTATCAAGAAGCTAAACTTCAAAAGTAAAACTTAAAACAACAAAATAAAGCCAATGATAGTTAAGAAACCTCCAGCAACAGACAGGCAAACATGTCTGGCAAAACTATGAGATAAGGGCTGGAGTTGTGGCTCAGTGGTTGAGCGCTCAGCTAGCACGTGTGAGGCCCTGGGTTTGATCCTCAGCACCACATAAAAATAAATAAATAAATATTAAAAACAAAACAAAACAAAAAACTATGAGATAAACCTGGTTCATTTTCAGCAATCCCACTCAATGTTTACTCAAAATCCCAACTAAAATTTAGTTTTCTAAAGTTAGAATCGAACTTAGTTTTCTAAAATTAGCAATTGTAACAAAGGCAATTTACTTATTTAAATTTTGTTGGTATTGGGAATTGAGCCCAGCATGCTAAGCTACTGATTTATATCTACAGCCCTAAAAATTTAAAAGTAATAAGAAACTCTCCTAAAGAAACATGATAAAATTTAAATATACCCAACAATGATAAAACATTTTTTACTGATCCTTTTAGTTAAATAAAAAACAATACGACCAAATCATTCTTTTAAAAAAGAGTATATGCACATAAGAATGAAAAAAACGTTGGAGCAGAAAGAACATGAACTTTTTTGTGTATGTATGTAGTCTTAAAAAAGATATACATACATACATACACAAAGACAATGTGAATTATTACTACAGAACAAATATTTGTGTCCCCCTTCCCAAATTCAAATGTTGAAACATAATCCACAATGTGATAGTTTTAGAGGAGGAGCCCCTTTGAGAAAAGAAAAGGTCATGAAGATGGAGCCTTTATGAATGGGATTAATGCCTTATAGGGCCCTTTTGCCTTTTCCATCATGTGAGGACACAGCTAGAAGAGAGCAGTCTACAGAAAGTAGGCCCTCACCAGACACCAAATCTGCCAGCACCTTATCTTGGACTTCCCAAGAGAAACAATTTTTTAAATTGTTTATGAGCCACCCAGTCTATGGTATGATGTTAAGATAACCCAAAAAGACTAAGATAGGTATATCATGTAGAGTGTACTCCCATGAGACCTTAGCAAAGATTTTTTTTTATTTATGCAGTTTGGAAATGCAGTGAAGTACTTCGGAAAGAGCATAGGTACTGAAAACCAGGAATGTCACAGAATAGATAGTAAGAAAATACTTGTTGAAAGAAAAAAGAAATTGTTGTTGAGGCTGGCTTTGAATCTGTAATCCTCCTGTCTCAGTCTCGGGGGCAGGGGATTAGCAAGGATGGTGGAATGTGATAGACATTATTACCCAAAGTATGCGTATGAAGATACAAGTTGGGTGTCAAAATACTATATATACAAATAGAGAAATGAAAAATTGTGGTATATATGTATAAGAAGAATTGTAATGCATTCCGTTGTCATTTTTTAAAAATCAAATTAAAAAAGGGACAAAAAAAAGAAAAAAAGAGTCAAAAGATGGGAAGAAAAGAGGAATGAAATAATATTTATTGTTTAGTATTTTCCAGTGCTGTACTAGATGTTCTATATTTTCTCAGCCTTTTAAATCTTAACCATCTTTCAAAATTAAGTTCATGGAACTTAAGTTCATCCAACTCACTGCTTTTCTTCTTTGCATATGTCTACCATAAAACCCGAATCACATAGTTTAGTATCCCACTATAACTAGTTATAGTGGATTTTAAACTACATTATTAAGGCTTAGAAGCCCAGTGGTACATCTTCTTTCTTCAATATATATTTCATCACACTAACACCTAGGACATGTACTGAAACTTAGTAAATGTATGTTTGTGTGTATATAGATATGTGAATCACCTATAAGTTAAAATTATAACTCAGACAAAAGTCACTTACTTCATAGACAACATTTTTACATTTTCCTGCTAATAAATACACCCACGCATGGGTGGGTTTGGACTGCTTTGCCTTACTAAATCAATGTTTCTTTATTCTAAAATTAATCAAAACTAGATAGAAAATCTCCAAATCATTTTGTAACAGTATAATTTGAAAAGGCAAAATATCATAAAGTAAATACATACATAACGGTCTAACCGCCATCTGAACCACCATTCATATACATTCCCTTTCAGTTCAAAACACTTGGACAATGGCCAAAGAGAAAAGATCTTCTCAAATGCACCCTAGGAAAAGAATCCAAAAAAATATTAAGCTAAGATGATATATGTCAAAACTTGCTTTGTAAGCCTATTGTAAAATTTAGTTTTCTAAAGTTAGGATCAATAAGGGTTCATTCACAATTTTTAAATTCTATTCATTTCATATGAAAGTATGACTTCATTTGAAATTCATTTTAAAATAAACTTACCCATGGCTAATAAAATGACTTAAAGCTTTTTCAACTGATTTGGATTTCACATAAAGCTACTGACACTGCAAAAATTTAAAAAACTCTAGTAATTAGGAAATTATTCTTTTCAAATTTTTAGTCTAATAAACAAAACAATTAATATTTACTAATCTACCAGAAAAATACAAAATAATTCAACTAATATGTTAATACTATTTCCAAAGAATGATTGTTAACGTTAAAATATAGTTTTTCTTCCTCTAAATGTCCTTAGTAATCTATAATTAACTACTGGAGTTAAAAGAGTGCTCTGAATTAGTCACCTTACCCAAATGCCATTACTAGCCTTTGAAATAGTTTATACTTTTACTTTGGTCAAGTTAGTGAATGGTACCCTCTTAGTAATCTGACAGCTGGAAAATCTGGGAATGAAGAGGCAGAAGTCTTGGGTACATTCCTGCACATTAATGAAGTCTTTTAAAAAGAGAACAAAACCCTCAATTTCTAGGGTAAGGAATGATGACAAACTCTATTATGGAAAGCTCCATTTTTATCCCTAATGCCACAGCATATGGCTTTAAAAAAGTTATTTAAAAACAAGGAAATAAATGAAAATAATATTGTATTTTAGGTAATGATGGATCCTTAGGTCAGAAGAACTTTATTACTTTATAACAAAATGCAATAATCTTCACTTAAGCACAGAATTAAGAAATGCATATAGCACATTAAAAATAGGTTCTATTAAAATCTACAGCTCAGAAAATTAAGAATAATTTTTTACAGAGTTGCAACCTGAAATACACTGAAATATAGCTATGTTATATATATCTATATTAAATACAAATATATGTATCTCATAGATCACATATGTAGCATATCTGACAATATATTTGATATATTTATAATCTAAACTTTTATTATGTGATCAACAAACAAGTATTTATTGAGCATTCATTTTAAAAACGATAGTGGGCTACACTAGACTATGTGCTTTTTTGTTATCCAGTGGTCAACACTGACCTAAAGCTGAGGAAACTTTTTAATATCTTCTATTGAATCAGTTTTCTTTTATTTCCCTTAGAAGTGCTCACAGAGTGTTGGGAATATTAATGAATTAATGTCATGTAGTCATTCCTGTTGCCTATTTTTTTATACATTTGCCTGTTGCTTTCTTTTATTTTTTTTTTTAAATATTTTGCTTTTTAGTTGTAGTTGGACACACTACCTTTGTTTTATTTATTTTATTTTTATGTGGTGCCGAGGATGGAACCCAGCATCTTGCACATGCTAGGTGAGTGCTCTACTACTGAGCCACAACCCCAGCCCAGTTGTTTTCTTATTACTTTATGTCCTATAAAAACCCTGGATGTCACAGAATAGAAATGTTTTAAGTACTTTCAAGTATGAAAGTAAGTACAAAATCCTCCCTTTCCTACCCCAAATCTCTCCCCAAAACATCCTTGCAGAATCATACATATACACAATGTATCTACAGTGTATTTACACCTGACACAATCAGGTATAAAACAGTGTTGGAGATGTGAGTAAACTGTAGAATATGTCAAAACTATAGGCATTCAAATTAAAACATTTTGTTATAAATATCATGCTGCCCAAATAGCATGCCTGTGGGGTAGATTTAATCAGGAGTTAGTTAGACTGTTACCCTGACAAAATAACAGAAAATCTCAATCATCAGAATAGGGGGATATAAGGTCAGAGATGGGAAGATGACCAAAAATTTTAATAAATTAAACATATAACACATATACAAATCCCTCTTCGCCTAAGTTGGTTTTACTAACTGCCAAAATTTTACTTCGTGCAGTTACAGAAAAATCAAGTTACAGTTTGATGCAATGAATAATGCACAAACTAAGTTACAAATTCTGTCAAGAGAATTTTGATTTCCACTTAGAGTAGTGTCTTATAAGAGGCATTCAATAAACGTTTGATTGATCAAAGTCAAGTAAAATGGATCTTGAACAATTGCCAGAGGAAGAGCTTTAAATTGCTCTTACAACAAAAACAGTGGTAACAAAAGTAGATAGGTCTCAAAAGAACTATACTGAGTAGTCAACTACAGAGTGACACTTTTATTACAGTCATTAAAAAATGAAGCTAAAAAAAAGCTCTGATTCTTCTCACATACTTTAATAGACTTGAACTTTAAAATAAATTACAAAATATAAACTGAAAAGACTGTACCAACCTGAGAATATGCCAAAAAACATATGCATAACAGCAAAAAGCCTAGTTTCAATAAAAGGCCAAAATGCCAGAAACAATTTCCTAAGAGAGAAAATATTTAGTTTACTAAGAAATAGAAATTTACATTAGAAAGCATGTTAAATATTCTTAATTTAACATATTTATACCCTGAATAGTTCTTAAAATAATTTAAGGCTGCTTATAGGGATATGCAAAATATAACTACATAGTATAAATTACAGTAAAAGAAAAAAAGGCGGAGGATTCTTGTGATGAATGAGGCTACAACATATAACTGACACCCTATGTACCTGCTGTTCATGTACTATAAATATATTTAGAAATTACATCTGGGTTCAATTATACCTGTCCATTATCAAAAGATACAACAAAATATAGAATGATATACTCAATGTACTATTAAAAACTCATGCTGAATATAACTTAGGTAATATTGCTTATAACAATGAAGTTTCAAGAAGAGAGCTTAACCTCTCTAATGGACTAGGATTTAATCATAAAACATATTTTAACATGCATATTTTAAGTTATGTGTTCAAAGTTTAGGTATATTGATTGTTTAGCTGATTAATATGCTAGGTTTGTAATTAATGTTAGGTTTGTAATACAGAAATTACACAATAGAAACTGCACAAAGACACTAACATTTACAGAGGATGGACCTCTTTCTTGAAAATTATTCGTTATTATAATGAACACCAATGGAAAAATATTTTTGATACACAACATTTGTTTGACAGTTAGATACATTTGTAAAAATAAAAATTTCTTTATTTTTCCAAAAAGGGGAAGATTTCATTTTCAAGATATAATCTTGAGAGAAAAAAGCACTATATAAATGACCTTGGCCTTACTTTGAACATGATCAATAACAGGATATGGTAAATCTGAAAATGACAACCCTTTGAACACTTTAGTTACTTATATATAAAACTGCTTAAATGGTTGTCTAGATGATAAAGTATGCTAATGCTTTTAAACTTTGACAAAAAAAATTTACAAGTGAATGTTTACTCAAAATCTCAATATATTTAAGAAATATAAAAGGTGCTAATATTGAACCAAAATAAAAGGGGCCTGAAGCCATATTTGGCTTTCCCTTTTCTATTACAGCTACTTTTACTCTGGCTCTTTGTAAGGCAGTATGAAAACTGTTTCAATTAACATGTGAAATTGTTTTAAAAAATTTAAATTTAAAAAACAAACACACACCAAACATAAATGTAAATTAGTATTCTGGAGTGTTATATTACATTATATTATATTCTACAGTGAGTGACTTACATTTTAGAAACAATTTTTTTAATTTCAAAATATGAGAACTACATATAAACTGTCTACTTCTCTTAATAAAAATAATAGCTTTTAGTGACTAAAGAGAAATTTAATACACTGAAATAAATTAATAAGAAAGTATACTTACCGTTTGCTCTCTTTTGGATAATCTGTGGCCACAGTGCTAAAGTAACATATATGACCATGAACCATACAGTGACCAAGGGAACAAAGTAATAGAATTGATAAGGTCGATCCATTACTATACATAACACCACTACCAGGAAATTGAGACGAAATAAGACCTATTAAAAAGGAGAAGAAAATGGTTTACATTTCAAGTATATGTAAAAAGCAAAGACAGATTTTTTCTGACAGAGTATTAAGACTCAAATGACAGTACATTTTACTATTTTTTTTTTTTTTTAACAATCACTGTAAAGAGTTGATGCATCCTTATAATCCTTATATTAACTACATCCCAGCAAAGTCCTAGCCTGAGTTGTCTGGCTACAAGTGCCACCTTGTTAAATGTAGGGGGAAAAGCTGTAACCCTCCTTCATAGGGCTATAGGTAAGCAGTGATTAGATGACCTTGAGAAAAGCGTGTCTGCCCCTTTCACACAAAGATGTTAATTTACCCAATTTGGGATTAAAATTCAGTGTTGTTTTAACTATGGAGTAATATTACTCAAGAGAAAAAATGTCCCTGGGGCCTTTATAACAGTCTTTCAGATACCTGTTTGAAGTTACTCAAAGGACAAAATTTGAGCAGATTTAAATAGTGCTCTCCCACTTACTATGTGGCTTTGGTTGATTATTTAATCTCTCTGAACCTCAGTTTCCTCATTTATAAACATGAAGATAACTAAGAGTTGCAACAGAGGATAAATAAAAATAATGGTTAGAAACTACTTAACATGAGGTAGAAAACAGAAATCCTCAGAGAGAAAAAACAGAATATAATAGTAATTACAGGTAACTGTGTATATCTCTACAAAACTAAATTAAAAATGTTGTTCCTTGTGGATCAGTGTTTTCATTATATATTCATAAATACTCTCTAAATTATATTTTCCTTCTATCCCTAATAAATTATTTATCTTAAATTACCAAATACAGAAATGCAACTGTGAATTGCTATTTCATAAATTCTAATCATTCATGTTCTTAAAATGACCATATTTATATTTTCCCAACAGTTAGGCACAAAAACATGTTAAATTAAAAAAAAAAATCCATTCTTACCTGACATACTCTATGGATTCCAAAGTCTCCTTTTATCCAAAAATATGAAAAATGTCCATACCCTGTCTGAAACAGATATGCAGCAACCAGAACTCGAATGTGCATGTACACAGGCAAAAACTGTTGACAAAAATAGATAAAATATAAGATGGAATAAACTATACCTTGAATCATCATAACAAGTACATTTAATGAAGATAATAAAATAGCATTTTAATTTGGTATTAGATCAATGACAAGATTATTCTCAATAGTTAAGGATCATAGCAGGAATTACAACAATGTAGATTTTGGAATCAGACAGATGTAGGTCCAAAGTCTAGTTCTGTCACTTTTTAGCTATATGACTTTGAGACTTCTAATCTGCAGAATAGCTCAAAATATTAAAAATATTATCATTTCAACATGCAAGGAGATATTTTGCATTCCTTCTTTATATAGTTTTTGACCTTAGTATGAATTTATTTTAAATAATCATACTTAATCTGTGATGTATTTCAAATGTATAGCACATCTTAATTTTTACTACTTGTACTTCAAGTGGTCAACATGGCAGAGCTACCACAATGGAGAATCTAGCTCTGGAGCCATTTTCTTGGGTTAAATCACTTACATCTGATGGTTCTACAAGTACTTGAAAACAAATGTCAAACCTATGCTAACTATCCCCAATGACTCCAACCACTCTCCTTATAACATGTTTTCAAGCTGCTTTAATACTGGGGCTGAGACTGCAAAGTTGGGCTTGATTATTATACTAAAACAGTAAATACAACTAACTTAAACTGAATTAAATACCATCACAACAATTTTCTAAATTCTTACCAATGTTGGCCTATTATAAACTTCATGAAATATTTTTCCTTTTTTTTCTTTTTGAGTACCAGAGATTGAACTTTGGGGCACTCAACCACTGAGCTACATCTCTAGCCCTGTTTTGTATTTTACTTAGAGATAGGGTCTCACTGAGTTGCTTAGCACCTTGCTGTTACTGAGGCTGAGGCTGAAACTGGCTTTGAACTCTCGATCTTCCTGCCTCAGCCTCCCAAGTTACTGGGATTGTAGGCATGCGCCACTGTGCCTGGCCTTTTCATAACTCTGTAAGATACTTATGCTAACAGAAAAGTTCTAAGACCAATACAATGAACATCTATATAGCATGGTGAAAAAATAAAAATTATGTTATAGAACATGTAGCAGCACTCCTAAATATTTCACCATGTTATCTCCCAGGAAGAAAGGATAGTTTCTCACATGACCACATTATAGCAATCATATCCAAGAAATTTATATGAATATAATTTTATCTACTACACAAGCTCTACTTAAATTCTGAATATTTTAGTACTATCCTATATGATTAAAAAATGTTTTTTAATTTAGGACTCTTAAATCAAGGATCATTTGTATTTAGTTGTCATAGCTCTTCAGTATCTTTTAATCCCAACTGTTTTTCTGGACTCCTAAGTCTTTCATGAGTTCAGTGTTTCTTTTAACAAAATTTTAGTATTAAAAAAATATATATGGAATTTTAACTTCATTAGATTTAATAATTAAGCTGACTTCTGGTTCTATTGTTTTACTAGTGTCCCCAATTTTTCCTCACAAACTTTCATTCAGGTCTCCTTCTGAAACTTTGAAAGGAAAAACCACTACTACTACCACCCCCTCCCCACATACACAAAGGCACAATGGAACACAAAATCATCTATTGTCCACACATGCATACATACATATATACATATTTATACACAAATATATTTGTTTGTGTTGGGGGGTATTAGGGATTGAACACAGGAGAGGAACTCTACCATTGACCTATACCCCTTTTTTCTTTTTTATTTTGAGACAGGGTTTCATTAAATTGCTGAGGCTGGCCTTGAACTGGTGATCTTCCTGCCTCAGTTTCCTGAGTCACTGGGATTACAGGCATGTGCCACTATGCCATGATACACTTTTTTGGGGGAGGGGGTGAATAGCGGGGATTCAATTTAGGGGCACTCAACCACCAAGCCATATCCCCAGCACTATCTTATTTATTTATTTATTTTAATTTTTGTAGTTGTCAATGGACCTTTATTTATTTATATGCAGTGCTGAGAATCAGACCCAGTGCCTCCCTCGTGCTAGGCAAGTGCTCTACCACTGAGCCACAACTCTAGCCCCCCAGCCCTATCTTGTATTTTACTTACAGACAGGGTCTTACTGAGTTGCTTAGTACCTTGGCTTTGAACTTGTGATCCTTTTGCCTCAGGCTCCCAAGCCCCTGGGATTATGAGCATGTGCCACTGCACCCGGCTACACATTACATTTTTAAAGCATGTTTGTACTAACAAGTACAATGTGCCAGACCATCTGGGTTATTTTAATAATTCTGTTGAATTTTGAAAGTTTTTCTCTTTTAGCATAAAAACAGTATAACTAAAAGTTTGGCATATTTTACTCAAAATATTCCATTTATTTATTTATTTTAATTGTAGATGGACACAATATCTTATTTATTTATTTTTATGTGGTTCTGAGGATGGAACCCAGGGCTTCATGCCAGCGAGGCAAGTGCTCTATCACTGAGCTACAACCCCAGTGCCTGTACTCAAAATATTAGATTAGGTAATAAAAATAATCATGGCAGTTAAAAAGTTTTTAGTGAGGTTAATGTCTCAACGATCTAAGAATCAGGTCCCAAAAACATCTATATTAACAATGTTTTGCTAATGTAGAAATAGGTAATTTTAAACACAAAATCTTATCTAATACAACAGGGATATTTGATTAATCATTATAAATGACCTGTTAAAGAAAAGTATATCCTTCTAGAACAGGTTTCTTTTTGTGTTTTTTTTTTAAATTATATATTAGAATATATTGGGATGTAGCCTAAGAAGATATATTAGACTGTTAGGCTGGTAAATGATTATAAGAAAATCCAAATTGCCTTCATTCTTTTATGATTTAAATCCTTTCTAGAATCACTGAATCGAGGAAGTTAATCTGCCATTAATTCTTTCTACCTAATTTTTTTAATAGTAGTATCACCTTTTAATATGTCAGCAATTAATTATGTCTCTAAACAGCATTTTCAAACAAAACACTTTTTTCCCCAAATTAATTCAGTCTTCATTCATATGTCAGATATTTCTAGGATTCAATTTCATACCTACATCTTTCTTAGAGAACCTATGGATTTATCCAATTAATTCTCAGCTAGGTTTACAAACTAAGTCTTACCATCTCCATTTTTCTTTGTCTTGGATCTCTTTTACTTTCCTGGCTCAACCAGAGTTTCTTAAATCCACCATCCCCTTTCAGCTGCAGTAATCACAGAATTTTCACTGCTCCCACAAATATATATATCATAATCAGTAAAAATTACATTTCATTCCTTTGCCTTCTACCCTCCAAACAAAACATCTATAAAATCACCAACAGTTTTTGGAAATAATAGAGAAAATGAAGTATAATATTTTTTTCAAATTTTTAAAGTCATCTGAAAATACCCCAGTGATAATATTAGTTACCTTCTTAATTGGCTGCTATTAAATTTTCAAATTACTCTTTTTTGAGCACTTTCTCTTATCTCAATTTATCATTGATTCAAATACTGTTTATAGATATATGCTTTATATAAGCAAATACAGCAATACAATAATTTAGTTGTTCCCAAATTGAGATTCTTAAATTTTTAAAACATGTTTTATAGAAGTCAGTTTGGATCTTTACTCTAATAGCTGTGTGAATACAGGTTGTTAGGCTCACCTGCAAAAGCATGTTTTACCTGTAGGCTAGCTGGAATGTTACAACCCAGAATGAACACATCTTTATCTAACCCTACCATATCTAAGGTAGCCACACATCATGAAAATACTGAGTCTTTTAAGACACCTAGGAACATCAAAAGGAGTTTGCTGAGGTACAGAAGGATCCTCCACAGTACCAAGGAGGAAATGCTCAGGAAGTATGGTATACCCAACATAGTCTACAATCGCAGTCCATGTGTATCTGGATTCTCTAAACTGAGGAAAGAGAGTTTTGTGTTTTTTTGTTTTGGACACAATAGTTTTATTTTGTTTATTTAGTTTCTTTATGTGGTGCTGGGATCAAATCTATTGCCTCACACATGCTAGGTAAGCTCTCTACCACTGACCCATGAACTCAGCCTGACAGTTCTAAGCTTCTTAAACTTTAAAAATGTAAAACTAATTGGTAAACTTCACAAACTATAGTGAAGAGTAAAATATAAACTAATTTGTTTACTTTGATAGTTACCTGCCTATTCTAAATAGTTGGTCATCTACAAAGTTTCTTGAAAACCTTGCATTGGCTATTCAACAAGATGACATCAAATAATACCCTGAGATATCAGCTGTTCCTATTATGTTAAGGCCAAGTTAATACAAATCAAGTAAAGTATTGCTTTTCTTTTTAAATTCATTTTGCTTTTAAACTAATAGATTCTCAGAGTTAGGAGAATGAGAAAGATTGAGAGCTAAAAAGGGTCTCTAACCTGTAGAGAGAAACAAACAAAAAACCTGTATCCCTGAAAAAAATGTTAAACTGACATTATTTCCTATATTTTCTGAACTTAAAATTTAAAATACTCACAGTACTTGCTCCAGAGATGTGATAAATCAAAATCACAAGTTGCATCCAGCCCTTCCACTCATCTGTTTGTTCTCTATTTAATACTTTAGTCTGTAGAAAGGAATCAAAATCTGTTTTAAAATCTACCAGGAAGTAATTATTTGAACAATATATATCAACTATAGTTTTCTTATAGTATATAAAGTTAATGCTTTTGTCAAAAGACTCTTGATTATGTGAGTGATGAAGATGGTTACAAATTATTATTTAAAAAGATCTAATAAATTATTTTGAAGTTAAAAAAAACTATAAACTAAAAAGATTCTGAATGTTTAAGTTGATCTTTACATTCTTATTAGGTGATCTTTAAACTATGACAGATGTATTTATAAATCTAAAAATGGCATTCAACAATTTATCAAATTTTAGAATTTCGGAGATTAAAAAAAGATTTTACAGTTCTCTTACATTTTACTGACAGCTCTATTATTATAATTTATTTTACTATATACTCTCATTGGAGATGAACAGTTGATTAATCATCCTCATTTGAGAGTTATTTTTTAAGTTAGAATTAATTTAAGTAACTCATGCCTTAAAAAGCAATTACACAAATATTCTGAGGAATGACAGCAATTCTAAATTAGGAATTAGTGGAGTAGTGGCCACATCATCATGTAAATTCTAATTTGTGTGTGTATATGTATATGCATACCCACACACATGTGCGTGCGCGTGCGTACACACACACACACACAAACACACATACACAGGCATTTGTTAATACAATTTTTTAAATAAAAGAAAATAAAATAGTAGATTCTAGTTAAGCCTTAGATGGGGCTTAAAGACCATTATAAAATCAGAAGTGCTTCTACTTTTCTCCATCCCCAAGTAGGCAAAATAACACTAAGTCATGACTTCTTTTGCACAGGTCATACTTTTCCAACTTTTCAACAATCTTCATTCAACCCTTTGAACTTTCTCCAAACTATTTCAAAAAAATTAAGTTAAAAATCCACTAAGTGGGGAACGGAACAAAAAGATGGAAAGGGGAAGTGCTGAAGAATAAAATAGATCAAATTATCTTATATGCATGTATAAATATGTTACAAAGCATTCCACTATTATGTGTAATTATAATGTATCAATAAAATAAATTATTTTTCTAAGAAAGAATCCACTAAGTAGAAGTACAAAATTCCTTCATCCTCATCTGTATACATGTTTGTATATTCTGGCATAATAAGTAATATTACTTCTTTAACCTAAATTTTGGAATGATATAAGATGGACAGTAGAAACTAAAAAGAGAACGATTCTTACCTCTTTAGTATTTTCATTGTAAAATACTCCCAAAACCAAGATGTAGATAATTGGAATAAAGAAAGACGAATGGGTATAAAACTTGTTTTCCTTCATAAACAGATTTGCACGGTCACACATGTAGAAGTAAGCCATAATCAGGCCAAGTTTGCAGAAAGATTGTAAAAGTATTTCTAATGGAGATGCAGGGTTATTAATAATATTTTTCTTTTCCTCACCACTTTCCAAATCAGTACATGGCTTATTCTTTCGATGAGCATTACGATGAATTACATAAAAAATTAAATATCCAATAATAGATAAGGTGAAAAAGCAAGCAGCTAGTTTCTGTATGAGAGTAAGAGGAGGCTGGGGTTGACAACAGGAACCATCTACAGGCTTCAAAATCTTATTGCAGTACACATTCATAAGAATCATTGCACTCTGCGAACAAATCAAGTTATTTGGTTATTATCTTGTCAGTGATGTATTTCACATTTGATTTTTCTCCTATGAATATTGCTGAGTTTTCAACACTGAAACCAAAATGGACTGTATATTTTGTAACCATTTCCAAAAAAACTCATGCAAATAATGGTATTCCACCAATATGCAATGAGTAGCTCAGGGTGCTTCAAACTTCTAGGCTATGATCCATGATAAAAAATTCAGATTATAATGTGACGCAGGAAGCAATTTATAGGAAACGATACCTGTCTTTATTACTTGAAATACATTTTTGATATGGCACTATCCTTTGAGAAAAAGATGGATTTCATGGCTGCCAATGGATCATAACCTTTGGTTAAAAAAATAATGATGAGTCAAGGACCAAAGAATTTTAATTGGCAGACTTTCAAAACAGAACATACCAAAATATTTTAGCATTCCAGTCTTTTGAGGTTTAAAAAAATGTAAAATAACTGCCATCACAAAATTAATTCTTAGCAAATTATTAATTCTTAGCATTTTAGTAATGGCTTATGGACATTTAGGACTCTGCAGTTTTAAGATTTCTAACGTTAAATAAAATGTGGAATCTTCAACATGGTATGATTATAATAAAAATTTCTAGGTAAGCTGATGAGATTCTATTTGAAGACTCAAACTCTAGTTTTATGAAAACTTTTATAGTTCAGACATCTGTGAAACTCTTTGAGATCAATTATTTAATTAAGCTTAGCCATTCAAATAATCAATCAAGTGTTCAGAAAAATCTCATCATTTTAGCCCTGGGACTTCAGGAAGTTCAATGCTTAGTACTGTTGTAGGTCTGAGCCTACAAATTCCATAACAAATTTCTTAAAACATTTTTGAAGGAGTCCACAACATTCTTTAAAGTATGGAGAATTATATGTATTTGCAAACATGTATTTTTCTGCAGGAGATAAATAGAACCACTGTTTTTTTTTTTTTTTTTTTTTTTTACCAGATATCCAAAGGGCTTATATGACCCTCAAAAAGGTTAAGCACCATTACTTTATTAGAAAAAACAAACACAAAAACACAACTGTTAAATAATTTGTTCTACTATGTGTGAAAATTTATAATTATGTGCAGGTTTATTTTCACATTTAATATAAGTCCCTTTCTATTGGTTAGACTGAATTTGTTCACTGTCAACTCTATACCTTGAATAATGCTTAAAGTATAACAGCTATAAGAAAATAAAGAATTATTCTCTATATTAAAAACTGTGCTCTTCCCCGAAGTTTAATCTTATAAGCTTAAGGGTTACAGTGAGAAAATAGGGCAGTAGTGAGCTATGAACTTATATCCTCCTTAGAAGATATATTAACAGTGATTAGCACTCAATAAATGAAGCTTCATTTCCTTCCTTCACTAATTTCTTTTTCTCTTATACTAAAATTCTCACTTATGTGTTCAGCAAGATGAATCAAAGCAAAATTATTTCCAGATATATCTTTAGCTAGAATAACTATGAGTGATTAAGACTGTAATAAAATATGTATAATCATGTTGTGAGACTACAACCAACTGATGTTATAGTCTCCATTACAGAAAAATATAAGAATTCTTACAGTTTCTCTGCTTGATTCAGGAAGATGTAAGCCATCCAAAGACTCCATGATGGTTTCTTGAGCAATTAATTTGGAAACACTGAACATCTTAACATTTGACTTAGAATTTCTGGTGCTACTATTCAAAATACTGACTGCAGCTTCATTGTAGGCATCTATCTTCTCATTAGTGATCATTTTTCTATTTTCACTTAATAGATCTTCATAAACTGGATCTGTACATGAAACACATTTTTAAAAACAAATTTAAAAAATCCCTACCCGTAGAAATTGTGATCATGCAAGTTAGTGGATCATACATTATATTTTGTTCTTAAACTTCAGTTGATAACAGGCACCAAATAATGATTTTTACATAAAGCTGACCAAGGTTTGCAATAAATTCCCTACCTTACATTTAATTTTTGAGTCAGTCATTAGCTCCCTCAAATTTGAAGAATGTTTACTCCTTTTCCATATACACAGCTTTGAGGAACCATTTTTGTGTTCTAGTATGTCTTTTAAAGAGTTTAAATTTTTTTATATTGGTAATAAGAAGTTAAAACTTGATTATAAAAGATTGCCTAATAAAGAATAGCAGTTAATTTTTTTCTCTTTTCACCTAAACTTTGTTCACATAATTCAAAAGTAATATTGAGGACTCAGGTCTGTATATTTTCTTGATATTTATTATAAATAATTTTTTTTTCATTTTAGTAAGAGAAATGCTATGAGTCTATGAATAAATAGGATCTGTGGAACAATATCATTGCCCTTTCTTGTTCTTTTCACCTTGACATTCAACTAGAAAGTAATCATAAGAATTTCTAACAAACAACTTCAGTCGTTAAAATATCCAAGGCATCTCATATTGTGTTAGGCATTAAGTAATGGACATTCAATAAATTCCTGAAATGAGTTGACCTAATAACTACTTTCTCTTTAAGAATTTCATTACCAAGTATAAAGTAGATGGTGTGAATTTAAATTTACTTGTCAATTTGAAAATGATTTATTTCCAATGACTGTAATGTTATAAAACAGATTTATTAATAGTTTTTTATGCATTTTGCAATCACAATAAATATATTTTGTAAAATATTAAAGAATCAGAGGCAACCAACTTACTTGTTTTGGGTTTATCTCTTTATTACATTCTATAGCCATTCTGCCTATTGAGTTCTTGGAGAATATTTTTTATTTATTTATTATTTATTTATTATATTTTATTAATCTGTTCCTTAAATTAAAAAAAAACAAAGCAAATAATTAAAGTTTATTCTAATCTTGCAAACCTTATTTCAAAGTTTATTCTCATAAAGCAATAATTTTGCTTCTTGAAGCAGGAGATAATAAAGCACATGCCTTAAAATATATACAAAATGACATTTTTTTCATTACTGATCTCTTACCTTGTAAGACCCAATAAACATCACTAGTCTTTGCCAATTTTTCTAAAAGCGGTGCTATGGAGGTAATGTTCATTTTATATTGAGAAAGTGCTTCATTGCTACCATTGTGAATCTTGATGGACCACTAAGAAGTAAAAATTAGCATTTTTTCAGTATTTGTCACAGAAAGTTTAAAGTATATAATTTACCTATTGTAAATTCCCATTTTATTTAATATTAGAATAAAATTTGGTAAAATTATTTCATGAAAATAGTTAAAAAAAGCTGTTACAAAATTAGACTTTCAAATATAACACTTCAGAGGAATAAAACTATAGATATAAAATAATACTGAGATTTAACATTAGTTTATCGTTTGCTCAGATTTTCTATTAAAGTTAATCTACTTTAATACAAATAAGAAATTAAATATAAATACAATCAAGAATTAACTTTTTCTTAGCATGACCTTAAGTCTGAAACAAAAATCATCATGTAGAATAACAGATAAGTACTTACTGTGGCAGCTCCTGCTACAATCACATGGGGCTTTGCAACAGAATCCTAAAGGAAGAAAAACCATTATAATTATTCTACACCCATACAGAGACTGAATACCTTTTTCCTCAAAATTTAAGTTCTTCTTCCTCCTGAATGCATTTTAAGTTTCTAGACTTCTTCTCTGAATTCTTGTTGTGACAAAGATATATATAGGATACCTAAACTCTTACAATGCTGTGTGGTTATACAGAATGGTAATACACTTGTTAATTCTTTTGTTGTTCTTAGAAAAAAAAAAAACACTACTGAAATCTAACATGACCTAATATTATTCTGAATTCTGGGTAAATTGCTTAGAGTAAAGCTTTAGTCAATTATATCAACCAATTAAAAGGTATTCGTGGAAGCCCACAGGGTACACAGTGTAAGTGTTAAATAAAATACAAGATCAGTGCCCTAAGGAAATGTAATCTTTTGGGGAAGCTGAATCTAACATGCATTTAACAAATAAACTGATCATTATTAAAGGTTCCATGCAGAAAAAAAGGAGAAATCTCTAGAATAATACACTAAAAGTGTATTATTTACAATATGCAGTTATGCTATAATAATATAGGTACATATAGTAATATATATAGCATCACGATTATATAATATTTAGTAGTTTACTATTTTCCCTTAAATTATCTCATTTTAATAAAGGTTCTTACCACCCTATGAAGTAGGCACAAAGATATAAAACCTATAAAACAAGGATACAGACTCAGTTATTGCTGATCTGTAAGGTTACTTCTAGTGCCTACTAGGAACAGTCAAAAGTTCACTTTTCAACTTTTGAATTTATGCACTTTTCACCACATGAACAACCCAATATTATAATAATGTATACAAGAAACAATTTAAAATAAGCAAGAAACTTAAAAAGATTTTTTATCTGACCCATATAAAAATTAAAATGACAGTTGTTACCTTCCCATTATCAAGATAATAAATGTTCAGTATAGTACTCTAAGAAAATAAAGAATAACAAAACGAATCATTTGTCTTCAGAGATAGGCCCATTTCTACTCTAGCTTGCTTCATTTTATACCATTACAGAATTTGATAAAAAAAAATTCTCATTAAAATGAGATTTCATTAATTTTTCACTAATGAAGGAAAAAAAAAAAAACCTTTATCCTCATCCCTGGGTAGTTCCCTTTCTCATTCTTCAGGAAGAATCCCAAGTCTTAAATTCCTCAAACACGTTTTCTTGGTCCTTTTCCCCAGCATAAAGTCTAATTCTCAAACTTTACAAAGAAACAATTCATCTAATACATGAGCTCTTGCCTTCTTGCCTCCACTCTTATGACTTCATCTACCTGACAAGAGAGGAAAGAAATGTGTCCCTGTTCCCAACAGCTCATTCCTTATGGTGTTTAAATACTTCCCTTTTCATTTCTAGGGCTCTATGGTCCATGATAACATTCAGAATGTCAATTTTGTCTCCCTCTTCCACTCTCCTTCCTTCTCTTAACCTAAAAGTTCAAACATATTTATCCTCAAAACTGTTTCCTTTAATGCTGTCTATTCTTAGTCTTCTTCATCGCATGCCTCACCCACAGATTACCTGAAAGAGTATTCTGTCCTTAGCATGCGAATTTCTTTCTCTCTCAAGCATCACCTCAATTTATTATGTTTTGAGTTGTACTTCACCATCCATTTAAACTGCAATTAGAGCTCATTAACAAACTCTGGATTGCCAAATCCTGGATCTTCTTTCTATCTTATCTCGTTTCTAAGGACACACTACTGACTATCTACATTTTATTCCCTCCCCCCCCCCACCACATGTGATATCACAGTTACTTCTCTTTTGTTTTTCTTTCTATCCCTTCTACTACACTTCTCAGAAGCTTTTTATAATTCTACTCACCACAAACTCTTCTCTTAAATTTCTAAATTCTTTACCTTTTCAAATTATTCCATTCAAACAACTTCAAGCATCACTTGAACCAAGATTTCTCAAATCCATCTTAATAGTTGAGCTATTTTCTCCACAATTTACCTTAAGTTCCTCCCACTTTTCAACTATTTCTCTCCATTCTGTTTAAAACTTTCAATGTTCTCTACTACCTTCAAAAGATTTGTTCCAGTGTCCTTATTTCACTAAAAATAACTGAAAGTATTTAGAATAACTAATAATCTAGTATCTGTCTACTTCATTGCTTATCAACTCTTCCCAAAATAAAATACATAAAAAGAACACCAAAATCAAACATAAATCAAAACAAAAAACCTCAAACCAGACCAAAAGAAAAAAACTGTTGCAAACAAGTAAGCAAAATAAGGTCAACAAAACTGAATATTGTTTATCCATACCAAATGCAAATGTCTCTATGAAAAAATACAGGTATAGTCAAAAGACTGATCTGAAACTTTTTGGAGACTACCACAGATATTGTAAAGAGGATTTATGAGAATTTAGGGATTTTTCTGAGGTTAACAGCATACTTGCCCTTGTATCTAATTTATCTTCAAAAATTATGAGCTAAAATATACTAGTCTTATCTGCTGGGTCTTCCCTTTAAAAGGGAATAAAGTTTATACAACTAAAAAAGTTTTCTTAAGTACCTGGACATGAGTTTGAAGGACAGTATGGAAAAATGCTCATGTATTAGAAAACATGTATTGCGCAGAAAAAAGATTACTCGGGTTTCAATTAGCTGAGTTATCTCAGTAAAAGAAAAATTTCAGTCTAGAAAATCTGGTATAAGCATCATCTGCCTTAGGATTGTAATGGTGATAACAGGGCAAAGACATAGGAGCTACACTTGCTGTTTGTTTTCAGTGAAGTGTTAGCATCAGTCTGGTACAGCTTAATTGCTCTCAAGAAGGTGGGAGAAGTACAGGAGAGTGGGACAGGTGAGTAGAGGGAAGAAAAACATGGTTGCTCGTGAATTTTTTAAAAAATTTGGTTGCTCACCAAAAAAAAAAAAAAGCCTATATTTGCAAATACAGACCTCAGTCCACACTTTGATACACTGTTTCATAGAACCATTAACTTCTGGATGCCACAGAAAATCCTAAAAGAGAAATGTTAGAAATAAAAAAAAAGTACAAAATACTAAAATTTCCACCATTGAAAATAAATACTGACAACATTCTCTTAAAGAATACTTAAAAACACCCAGTCTAAAACATCTTCATCTCCTATCTATCTCAAACTTGCAAGAGTCTCAAGCAAGTCTCCTCATGTGCAATTTTGTTCTCTTCCAGTCTCTATACTTATACCAGAGAAATCTTCAAGAAATTTAAATCTGATCTTGCCACATTCTTATTTAAATATTCAAGAACTTTTAATTGGCCTCAGAATAAAACCCAAAATTCTTTAAAATTGCTAAGAAGGTAGAGAATGTGACCTCTACCTGTCCCGTTTGACTTTTCTCGTTTCCTTTTCCCTGCTCTGTTATAGTTTGGATCTAATATGTGCCCTGCTGGCCAGGTACTAAAGGTGTGGTCTCCAGCTAACAATGAACTGAAACCTGAACCAAAATAAATCTTTCCTTTATTGTTATTTTCCCCAGGTATTATGTCATAGTGACCATAAGCTGACTAACATGCTAAGTACCTTTTCAGTTCTCTTTCAGCTCCTTGAGTGCTCCACATGCTCCTTTGTCTCTAGAATTTTCCCATACACTGCTACTTCTACACAAACTGTTTTTAATGTTCATGGACTCTTCCACTGAGTTTGACCAATCCTACTTATCCTTGAGAACTATGTTAAAACATCTCTTCTTCAAGGAGGAAAACTGTTTTTAATTCTTTGCTCTGTGCATTCCTACTTCTCCACTTTTTGTTTTCTGCTATCCTATCCCACCTGTATTTGCATGCAGAGAACTATAATGACCTACAAGTTCCATAGGTGAAGGGCATTTCCATATATTATCGGGCTGGGGATGTAGCTCATTTGGTAGAGTGCCTGCCTCGCATGCACAAGGCCCTGGGTTCAATCCCCAGCCCCGCAAAAAAAAAAAAAAAAAAAAAAAAAAAAAAAAAAAAATTATATATTCTTTTCTAAACATTAATCCTGTATACATATTCATTTCAAATTACCATACAAGGTTATTTTCTCCTGGATAAAAATTTAAGAGACAAATAATAAATGTTTATTACATGAAACAACTTACATAAAACATTTATTCCAGTTACTATATCAACTCTCAAGAATACACTTAAATCTATTTAGTACGTATAAAGCACTAGTTGATCTACAAATAAACTGACCAATGAATATGGCTTCAACATTTAGCTTACTAGTATAGAAACTTACCACTTTAACTGATGCAATCTTGTCTTCGAAAGGAATGTTTTCATGCTGCCATTTAAAAAAGGAGACAACAGAGAAGTTTGTTGTATAGGTTAAACTTGTGTAAACAATGTTCCCTTTAGCTGTTTTTGTTGATCTATTTTTGTATACCAATTCTCGGTTATCTATATGTTCAACTTGAAAGGACAAAACAAATAAACAACAACAACAAAAAGTACATAACACACCAAAAAAGTAGGGGCTGGAGGCATAGCTCAGTGGTACAGCACATGCTTTAATAAGTGCAAGGTCCTAGATTCAATCCCCAGCACCAAACAAACAAAACAAAACAAAAAAAATGACACCAGTTGTTTATGTGTGATTTTCAACATCTAAGATGTGGATAAGACAAAACTTGAGCTAAAAACAAGTAGATGCATTAACATACTTATATAAATTATCTTTCTGCCAAACCTGCTATGAATCCAATTAAGTACTAGTATTACTATCTGTAGCAGAGACAGACTGCTTTCCTACATTGCCTAAAACCCGGCCAGTTAGTCAAGGCCATGATTAGTTCTGGCTAATGCAATATGGCCAGATGTGATGTGGGTCACTTCCAGGCTGAATTTCCCAAAACAGAAGGTAATTCCTCATTTACTGCCATGTATTTTAGATGGGCTGGCAAAAGGCTTTGTTCCACACAAGTCACTCAGGGATTGCTGCTATTGGAATTTTTCACCATTTTCTAGTGTACTTTGGAACTAGCTCACCTGACTTCAGAGACTGAGGAGGCTGAATGCTCCAGAGAATACCAGGTATTAGAAATTCCAATAGCAGAAATCCCTGAATGATTGGGTGGAACAAAGCCTCTTTTCAACCTATGAAGAACATGTAGCACTAGGTGAGGAATCATCTTGCATTTTGTTCAGATTGTAGTTTGTGGCTAAAGCAACATTTCAGTCCATTCTCAATGACATATTAGTAATGGGCCCCGATTGAACAGGAATAGATGTACATGACTCTAAGTTATGACAGATTTTACTTTGAAAACAGGAGATAAATATCCACTTGTATAAAAAAAAATAAAATTTGGAGACTACAACTTCTTGTTATCAGGCAGTCTATACAAAGAATGGAAATCCTTTCAGAGTTAGACATCCTGGGAGGGTGGAAGTAGGGGTGGTCAATAAGAAGCAAATTCTGTTTCTAAAAATAAGGTTGAAATGTTTTCATTAATTTAATCAAATAATATTTAAATTTATTTTCTCTATGAAATAAAGTTTACTTTTATCAATTGACTTCTAAGATTCTTGTTGATTCTCTTAAAGCTTCATTCCCCCCCCCCCAAAAAAATCTTGGGACCATTAAGTTAATGAAAGGTTAAGATTTGACATACGAAAAGCATTTCCTTGATGGAATAAATCTGGCAAACTAAACCAAACAATATCACTCTTTGTTCTATCCCATCCCCTATCTTTTAAATAAATTCTCTTCAGAGAAGTGTGTTGTTTTTCCTTCTTTTGCATTCTTTGATTAATTCAACTCAATCTCTTTCTTCCTTTCCTTTACTATTTTAATATCTGATATATATATATATATATATATATCACACACATTAAAGTTGCAAAGTAAAGTAAAAAGCAAATACTCATGAATCCACGATACAAAACAGAGCATTACCACCACAATGACCTGCCTGTGTAGTTCACTCCCTGTCTTAATTCCTGGCTTTGTCAAAAGAACTCCACTGTCTTTAATTTTGTGTTATACTTTATTACATTGCTTTTATCATGTATATATGCATCCCTAAACAATACATTGTTTAGTGCTGTTGCCTTTCCAACTTTTAATTTTGAAAAATTTTAAAGTTATAGCAAAGTAGGCAGTTAAATAAACACCTAAAACCCTTTGCCAATGGTTAATATTTCCTATGTCAGTTCCATCTCTCTCCCTCTCTATATACGCAAAGAAAATATATTGTAGACACCATAACTCCATATTGTTGGCATATAAATATGCAATAATTTTTCTTGTTGACTTTATTTACTAGGGATTTATTTGCTAGGGATTGAACCCAGAGCCCTGTGTGTGAAAGATAAGTGTTCTTCCACTGATTACATATCCAGCCCATGCAATTAATTTTTAACAACTTTATTAAAGCATTACAACTTATGTTTGTACATTCATCTTGTAATCAGCTACCTTAAAATCTGTATTACTTCTAGTAAATTTTCCATATATTCTTTGGGTTTTTCTATGTAGATAATTGTATCGTATGGACTCTTGAGTTTTCTTTCTTTCTAATGCTTAATTTTTATCTTTCTTCAGTTAACTCTTCTAATACAATATTGAATAGAAACAATAATAATGAATATCATCGTCTTTTTCCTAATGTAAATTATACCATATCCAACGTTGCACGTTAAAAACACTTACTGTAGGATTCTAGAATTTTTGTCAGGTTAAGTGTGACTATAAAATACATTACCTGAAAAAAAAAAAAAAGAATAATACCAATTTTCTGATACTATTGAGACATGGTTAATGGTATAAAATGTGATCAAAATGTTTCTTGTGTGCTTTGGAAAAATACATTCTTTAATTTTACAGTATGACTTATTAAGCTATAAAGTTGTAAAAATCAAACATGTTAACAGTCTATTATATGTTTCCTTTAATTTTAAGGCTAATTTAGTAGATGGTTTACAAGTTTAAAATCTTAATGATTTACCTTGTTAGTCATTACCAACTTTCTGTATTCCTGATAATGTTTTTGCCTTAAAATCTATTTTGTCTTGCATTGATAAGGCTTAACTTTCTTTAGCATCTGGTGAATCTTTATTCATTTTTAATTAAAATCTTTCCATGTCCTTTTATGTTTTTAAGCAGCAGGAAGTTTTCAAATTTTTTCAAAACATCCGAAAATCTAGCTCAAAAAATTTAGCTCAAAAGTTCCTTGCATTTATTTGGATTATATTTCTACCATCTTACTTTTTGATTTCTATTCCCCTACACGTAGTTTGATCATATACATATTTTATATATATATACTGCTTTTTATTTATACACATGATTGTACTTATATCTATGCATGTTTTACCTGAGTATATATGTGTTTGCATACACATATAAATACATGTTTGACACTAGATTAAATTTTGTTTTGTTCTGTTTTGTTTCCTTTTCTGGTTTAGAATTTACATCCTCATTCTATTATTTTAGTTTTTATCCTTGAAGTTTTACTGTACTTCTTTACCTTAAGTTTTAAAGAAAGATAATATATTACTATAAAGTACAATAGAGCATTTAATTGGACAATTCTTTAGTTATCTTTTTACTAAGTGCAAAAAGACAACATTATTTTATATAGATAGGTTTATATACATATTGTTTACTATTTTCTACAATCATTGATTACTATAGTTCAGACCTTTTTTTGTGAATATTTCCCTTTTTCAAATTTATTTTTTAAATACACGACAACAGTGGAATGCATTACAATCCTTATTACACATAGAGCACAATTTTTTGATTCTCTGTATATAAAGTATGTTCATGCCAATTTATGCCATTATACATGTAATCTTTTTTTTGCATTAAAATTCTTAATACACATATATATCACAATTTTTCATATCTCTGTTTGTATATAAGGTATGTTGGCACCAAATTCAAATCTTCATACATGTATTTTGTATAACGATGACTATCACATTCCATCATCCTTGCTAATCCCCTTCCCCTTCCCTTTCCCTTTTTATGTATGTTTGTTCTTCAGAAACTCCTTTTAAATAAATTTGTTTTATAGTAAATCCTCATAGTTTTTGGATATCTGAAAATGCCCTACATTTCAAGAAAAATAAAGACATTTTTATCCTAGGTATACAATTCTAATTGAAACTTAATGTTATAGCTTGGATCTAAAAGTGCTGGAAACTTTAAGAGGTGAAGCCTAGTAAGAAGTCTGTAAGTCTCTGAGGGCGTGCCCTTAAAAAGGATCACAAAACCCCACTCTTCTCTTCTTGGCCATGAGGTGAGCAGTTTTGTTCCAAAAGCCATTTTTACCATGATGTGCTGTCTCACCACAAGCCCAAAGCAAATGGGGCCAATCGATCACAGACTGAAATCTCCAAACTTTCTTATAGTAACAGAAAGCTGACTGACACATTTTCTTTCAGAAGTTTAAAGATATTATTCTACTGGCCTTTAGCTGCCAATATTGCTACTGAGAAATACACTGGCTCAAAGCTTAGTTTTCTATATAAAGGGAATTATAGCTATTGGCATCTACCTGCAGGACTACTTGATCCTTTACTACTTGCCTACCATCACTGCTCTTATCTCTGGTTTTGCCTTATACTTTGTTTCTTTTTGAGTAGTATTTCCCATTTTCTCGAAGTCTAGAAATACATCTACAATATTTTTTAAAATTTAGGATCCAATTCGTTTCAAGTAGAAGTGGCCCCCAGAGTATCTAGTCTGAGCTATGGCTGGAAGCAACCTTAAAGGGGTTTCTTTACTGCAAGACTTCTCAAGTTTTTAATATCCTAACCTAAATTAAAACCATCTAAGAGGGAGATATGAGATCCAGCTCTGCCCAAATTCATTTGATCAGAATTTCTCAACAGAACTAGCTTTTTAAGTAAAACATAATTTGAAAAACATTTTCTATTAAATCTTTTAAACAAAATTTTACCCCAATACAAAAAAGAAAGAAAATTAAAACAAATAATCTTTAATACTTCTATTCCACTCAACAATATTCATCCTGAGGCTTTAAAAAACAATTAATACACCTTTACAATACACCATACTATGCTAGGAACAAAAATAATTTTTTTAAAAAACAAAACACAAAACAATTAATGATAGAAAACCTCTGTCCTTGAAGGGCAGAGACAAGAAAATATGTAAACCGTAATTTGGCAAACTCTCTACTAGCATTTTGAATGAAATATTTTTTGATAACTGTTTCTTTAAGACTGAGACACACTGTCTTTAACTAATTTCTTTTTCAAAAACATACAGATTAAAATGTATCTTGTTTGTTAACTTTGGGATAGTGGGGCATCCCTAGAATATAAAAACTGAAAACCTAAGTATTATATTATTAGGGTTTAAAAATAATACAACATACTGCATCTACTTTTGGCTACACGCTAGGCCATTATAGCTTTTTCAACTATTGTCAAATCCATTAAGGTAATTTTTAGAAAGTCACATGACTCTAAGCCCAGAATTATTAAAGGCTATGAAATCAGAAATTTACTTTCTAAAATTTTACTGCAATTTTTACTTTAAACTGTGATAATTCCCATGTCTTTAAAATACTATAACTCTCCTGTATATTTTTTTGTGTATAAATAATAATGAAAGATACATTTGTAGGTAACAAATACAAAAAGCAACTTTATTCTTTTCCATTATTCTTATAAGGAATAAGTTCATAAGAACTTAGGACCACCATCAATCATTAGCACTATGGAATAGCTACTTGGTTATGAAGCCCTTAATTTTTCAGTTCCTTACCACAGGGTGGATTGATGTGCAAAGGCCGATTTTCATCATCAATTCATGTGCTATTACTCTTACAATTATGGATTTTCTTGTATTCTACTTTTCACCCTTTGCCATTCCCCATGTCTAATATTATGCTATTTAAAGTCAGAGATAAGAAGCTGGATCACTTAAAAGTGTATAAAAAGGAGAATATGATGAGATATGTCAACCAAAAAATAAGTAACTAATCAAATGTGGAAAGATATTAATTCTTATTAGTTTTCAAAGAAAGATACACTTTTATTCTTACTTTGCCAGGACTGGGGATTGAACCCAAGTCCTTACACATGCTAGAAAGTGCTTTACACCCCTGAGCTACATCCCCAGCTAAAAACATATTTTGAAATGAGAAATTTTCCATCAAAATAGCAGAAATTTATCACATGTTGTTTAATGGGTAGCATGATCATCCAGTGCCTCAAAGGTTGCAGAAAATTGGGTGCCAACATGATGCTAATTAGAAGACAAAGTGAAATAATTCAGTAATACAATTAATAATATTTAAATTTACATTCTTTAACATAATATTCACGTTGAGAAATTCTATCCTAAGGAAATAACTTAGAAAGCAAAATTTTTACACAAAGTAGAAATGCCCTTTTTAATTGAAAAAAAAAAATTAAAACTAAAAAAAAAAAGAAAGATTATAAGTATATTTTAAAAAGAGAGACTGAAAAAAATATGGCGAGATATTAACAGGAAAACAAGGGATATTTTGTCTTCTAAGGAATTTTTAGAAAATTTTCCACAGTAAGAATTTATTATTCCTGAAAACTAAATGTTTAAAGTGAAAAAAAGCTTGCCAATACCTATGCTCTACTTATTTTCCTTATGTTCCCCTTTTACAGCAATCATCCCTCTTTTCCCCTCAATTTTCTCAAAATTAAAGCAGAGTTTTTAATGTTAATATGGAGAGGTACATTCCTCCTATAATTATTAAATTGATTAACTTCTAAAACGATACCTGAGAGAAAGGAATAAAAGACTTTTACCTTATTTCCTTCTTCTTTGAACTGAGGGTTAATTATTTTTACAAAAGAATAAAACAATTGACGAATTCTGGAATCTCCAATAAATGCAATATGTTTATCTACAAGGCAATTCTTGGCTTCACTGAAATTAAAAAAAACAACAACACATTAATTGGCATTTCAAATCACATGATTTATGACAAAAGCTGTATAGGACTGTTTCCACATTTAGTCAGGTTGCTCTAGAAGTTATGTGGCCAGGTTTAACTTAACCAATCCATGTACTTAGTATGAACTAATTCATTAAGTATTTAAAAAGTACTCTTAACTGTATTATGTGCCTTATATATATTATCTCAGAATAACTCCATAAGGTAGATATCCAAGATGAAGAGCAACAATGGTCCTTTGCTCAAGCATTAAGATTCAAACACGGTTACCTCTTACTTGACTAAAAGCAGCTTGGCTAAAACTGTTGCACTAAAGCTTTAGGGCAAAAACTTTTATCTGGAATTAAGTTCTACCCTCAATCAGGAAATCTGTCCCATATATAGAAGAAAAATATGGTACTCTACTTAACCAACATCCCTCCACTAGATATTAGGACCTAGGCAAGGAGGCAGTGATGTAAGTCTGTAATTACAGCCACTATGGAGGCTAAGAGAGGAGGATTGCAATTTGAAGCCAGCCCTGGCAACTTAGTGAAACCTTATCTCAAAAGGAAATCAAAAAAGGGCTGGGGATACAGTTCAGTGGTAAAATGCTCGCCTAGCATGCATGAGGCCCTGACTTCAATCAGGGACCAATAACACACACACACACACACACACTCATGCTAAGGAAAGAAAACCAACAAAATAAAAAAAATTTACCTGATTTTATATTTATGCATCATACAACTGTGTGGTTGCCAAACTTTTTCTCCAAGAAATCTGCCACTTGAGAGAAGGTATTCACATGAATCATTGCCTATAACAGTAAAATGCAAGAGTTATAAACATCAGTTAATTTTTTATATATGGCTTTCTTGATACCATTTAAGCTCTTTGAGATCAGATAGTACACCGTTTTCTATGCTTATCTGCACTTTCCAGGTACATATAAACCATTCATGAAAAACATAGCAAATATTAATACATTAATATTCAAGAGGATAAGAGCCACTATGGTTTACACTTCACCCTGTAAGAGACTCCTAACTTCTAAATGCTGTAATCACTGCTCTGGCGGAGCCTTCCTTCTACTTCAAGTTTTCTTTCCAGAAACATCAAACTCAAATTTATACTTGAGAGAGAAAAGTTGAAGGGATAAAAGAGAAGACTTCAAAAATGACTTCCTATTCAACTATGATAATGCATAATGGGTATTAGCATATCTGGAAACCTGGTTTTAAACAGAGTCCATAGCTAGGAAACCCTCTGCCCTGTATGAACTGGGATAGAGTCATTCTACATCCTTTGGCTATTTAACCATATATTAGCCAAATCCACATGACCAAAGAAGTGAAAAGTGGATATGGAGGCACTAAGAGCTCAGATATGGCAAATGGATGAAGGAAAAATGAGATGTTTAGATTAACTGTGAGGTCACAATTAAATGTATACTAAATGTAATCTCTAGTTCCTTATTAATAGTCAAAAGCAAGCTAAATTTGTCTTATGATTACTTCAGGTCAGGCTAAGGAATCTGCTAAAAGGAACACTACAGTATAAAATAGTATTGACCCATTCAGGGTGGAGATAGGGAAGACTCAAAGATTTAAAGCAGAACAATACCTCTCATTTCTCAATCCTGTTATTCATTTATTTGGCCAAAATAAAAAGAAAAGGTAATATAAATGCAAGACAGGTATACAAAAATACTGAAGATATTGTTGCTTCAGTGTCCTAAATTAAAAAAAAAAAAAAAACAGTTAGGAAAAGTGAATACTACATTGTGTTGTTAGTGGAAAACTGTATAAAGAGGATACTTGATGATTAAGTTTTTGTAGTTATATAACTAGTCTGAACAGGTTCTTTTTTATTTCAAAGATTTTTAATAAGACATCTCTAAAGTATAAATCATTAGATTTTAATTCTTTCCAATTATTAAAAACTAATTCTAGTTCTAAAACAAAAATTAGGCTAAATAAATAACCAGGGATAAGTAAAGAAAGGACTGTAGAAACACACAATTAAGTTATTTTCCTAAGAACAGCATTCCTGTATCATTCTTTTATAATGGCCACATAGTAGAATTCCATTTAAGTCTAGTAAATGTTTAAAATCAGGATGATTATTCAATAATTATAGCTTTTCTACCTCTTTAGACACATTTATTAAACCAAGGTAATAGCACATCTATTTTTAAAATAAGTATGAATTGCAAAAACTAGGCAATAATTCATGGCATTTTCCTTCCTTTTCTTTCTCTCTTTTCTCTGTCATTTGATTTTTGTTTCTTAATAAAAGCCTATATAGAAATTGCTATATAGAAATTGAACAATGCTAAGTGTCTGGGATTATGCTGTTATGCATTCATGGGTTATCAATATGATTTTGTAGAGATGGAAGTTCTATACCAACATATTAAAATAACCACAAGAAAATGTGTTGAAAATGCAAAGTTCTTTATCAGTACTACTGGTTTTTCAAAAGTTATCTAGAAGAAAACAACAACTCTAATCTGATGAATCCATATTAGAAAAATCTTGTACCAAAACAGGTTTTAAGAGGTCACTAACCAAAAGGCACTACAGAAACTGGTGTTTTAGAAACCACTGATCCTTCAAGGAAAGAAAATCTTTTTTTTTTTTTTTTTTTTGGGGGGGGGGGGTGGTACCAGGGATTGAACTCAGGGGCACTAAACCACTGAGCCACATTCCCAGCCCAATTTTGTATTTTATTAGAGACAGGGTCTCAATGAGTTGCTTAAGTGCCTCACTTTTGCTGAGGCTAGCTTTGAACTCATAATCCTCCTATCTCAACCTCCCGAACAGCTGGGATTATAGGCATGTGCTACCGTGTCTGGCAGAAAATCTTAATTTACTAGTAAATGCTAGTTAATCATCATTCTTCTTAATATGTGTCATACTGCTGAGATTTTTACAAGCCTTTCATCTGAAATTAATAGTATCTATCAGAAGACAGAGATGACACCAATTACTTTAACAGAGATAATCTAATACAAAGAATTGCTAGAAAAGTAAAAGAAGTAAAAAGTCAAAAAGAAAAGTAAAAAAAGCAATAAGGTCAGAATGGTTTTTTTACATTTGTCATCAAAATAAAAATAATAGTAGTAATAAGTACTATTATAACCTGATTAAAAATAAACCTGATCTAGAAAACCCTGTAAAATTCTTTACTCTAAAACAAATTCTTTTTGATTAGGAAATATTTTTCAGATTAAATTAAATATAAATCTAGATGCCAAAATAATGTAGCCACATTTTATTGCATACATATATGTAAATATCTGCTGGCACAAAGCAAAACAAAAACTCCAGTCACTGTTTTCAATTGTCTAGCATAACTCTGATGGTTCCTTCAGTACAACCATCAAGAAATGAAAGTTGCCAAGTGCTCAGATAAATCAAGCCAAGAACACAATAAAAAAAGGAACTAAAGGACAGAGTTATCTATTTCAGCTATTTCCAATACTAAGATGAGTGGCTATCTTCCTCTTTATTCTATTTTCTTAAGGATAAGCATTCTAGTTTACCAATCTACAACTTCAGATTTTTATACAGGATTTTTCTGTAATAGATATTTAAGAGCAAACAAACTAAGCAAGCAAGCAAGCTAACACAATAACAAACTGAAAACCAAAATGTAACAACTAGAGAAAACATCCAAGTTCCTAAATGATTCACAATTTACACTTTTTTTTTTTTTTTTTAAAGACTACCTCTGGACTCAGTGCCTATTTATACTGAATCATCTTACTAAAGCTGTATTTCCTATACCAACCATGACAATTCCAGACCATAAAGTTTACAATATGATCTGTAAAATATTTTTGTTTGCCTAAAATTCAGCAAGTTATATTTTATTCTGGGTTGAAAAACACTTAACTTTTTCTTTAGAAACACTTTGAGTGATTCATTACAAGTAATGTCATACAGATCAGCACCTTTCTAGCAAAGAAATAAAAGACTGGAGTTGCTTTCTTGCTTTTAATTCCTAAAGCTTCAATGTCCTCTTCTCTAAAACATGCAATAATACTTAACTTTGGCATTTAATATACTTAGTGACATAAAAGAATTCAATTTCAACAAAATTAAGACATTTGAAGTAAGTTAACTTCATCAATTTAGGAAATTAAAATTTATCCAGATTGGAATTATCCTTAAGGTCACAGTTACTGGCCTCTTGTCACAGAAATTATGTTTTTAATCTGTAATCACACTATTATTAGACACTTTGTGATTCAGGAAGGTAAGAGATTGAATAAAATTGAGAAAAAATATGCTTAATTTTTTAAACATCATTCTAGTATTATACATGGAAGTGTTATTAATAATGAAAAAGTCTCTACTTTCTAAAATTGAGATTAGAACACGAATTTCAATAAAAGCTACAAACGAACCAAATGCAAGAAGAAAAATGGAAGGAAATAAAGACTTTGAAAATTATTTATCCAATAATTATTTATGGAGTTCCTACTGTGTGTTAGGCTCTGATGATTTAAAGATGAAGATACCCTTGGAAGCTCACAGTTTGTGTGGAAGAGGCAGATACCAATTATTACAATACATCATGATAAATAGCTTCAAGTTGTTGTGGCAGAACTGAATTTCTAATCTCTACTTCTGTTGTGGTGACATTTTAACCAGCCCTTCAAGGAAAAACCTATACTTTCTTTCAAGGGAAGAGAGGTCACTGCATCTGTGAGAAGTCTAGAAGAGAAAAGCATGCTTAGACTGTAAGCTTGGAGGTTAGGAAGAATAAGGGAAAACCACAGGTAGCAAAAGTAGGCCTGAGTCATATTTTTAAATATTACACATACAACTTTTAGAAAATTACCTCTTGACTGAAAAACAAAAAACCAACAACAACAAAAAAGGGAAACTCTTGGTTTGTACTATTACACTGAATTAGTATTTCCACATTATTTAACCCCCTAGAAAATGCTTTCTCACTTCATCTTCTATATTTCTCCAGGTCTAAGAAGCTCTGAGAAGGCATACTATAAGAGAATGGCATGAGGTAGTCTAACAGGATCCTAAATCGTAGCTCAGTCACTGAGTCACTGTATACATATACACTAGTTGTGTATCCTTCTTAGGCAATTCACTCAGGCTCCAGCTTCATCTTTAAAATGTATATACTACTGAATTCACCTAATCTAAGACCACTGGTTATAAGATTATAAGTGATATCACATTTTGTCATAGAAAAAAATGTTCCCAATTAATATTTGACATGTAAAGTCTTAAAAAGACTCATCCTGGTTACAGAGATTTTAAAGGAAAGAGGATGAAATATGGTAACTGTATCTACTCATAGAATGGTTGTACAGACAAAATCAGTTAAAACATGTAAAACTTTAGTAAACAGTGCCTGGCATTTAATAAGTGCTCAGTGTTAGTACACAGCGTTTGCCAAGTTTTATTTTCCGTAGTGTGTAGCTCTCACTTCCTTTAGCTTGTAAACCAAGAATATGAAATATGGATTCAAACTGTCCTTACTCCACCTTGCCAGAGCACACTCCTATCCCCACACCCAAGTTCCTAACACACAGCTTTACCTGCTTGCCCCCTGCTCCTATACAAGGTCCTTTCTTATTCTAAAGATTTACAATGTGATTCAAGGATATGTTTCTTTATGCAAAGAGCATGATATCTGGCATAGTTTGACACTGCATAAGGATGGCTAAAATGTTCCTGGTAAGATGTTTATTTTTCCCAAACAGTCTCTGGCTCAAGTTCTTGACATTCAGTCTGGGCAAGTACACACACCAGGTGTACTGCTTCACACTCAAGGCGCTGAAGTACCTACTGGAAACTGATGACTCGCTTCTGGAGGAGGCTTTACAAACAATCCCAGATTGCTACACTGACTCATAAGGTCCCATCTGACATTCTATTCTCCCTGCTGATGACAGTTCTTGATAAGATGAGATCCATAATCTAAATATAAAAATTAGTATTTCAAGCTTATTGAAAAAATAAAAAGCACAGTCAAAAGGGGAGGATTAGATGTTTACCTTTAGGACAATAGCATTATAGTTATAATATATATCTCGTAACAGCACATACACAAAATTACCTTAGATTACTGCCATCTCATATCAAACCAGCATAAAATGATTAATAGTAGATAACAGAAACACTCTCTCCAAATTGTCACAAATCAGTGCATTAACACTGCTAGCTATATTTGCCTAAGAAAGTGTTGGGTTTCTATCACCATGGCCTGCCAGGTCATATGGCCATCAATCTGTAGGGAGCTGGAGGAGAGAAGCCAAAAGGATAGAAAGAATTTATCTTTTTAACTCAACTTAGTATATTTATATCATGAACTGTCCATCCATATGGTACTACAGTATAAACTTTTTAATATTCAAGAGTTGGAGATAACAACAAAAGCAGCAAAATTTATCAAAATGCCCAAGCGCTGAAAGGTCTCTTGGGATTAGACGACAGCTCAGATTCTAGGACCCATTTACTGCATATTTTGCCAAAGTGGGTGTGAAGTTAAATGGGCACACTGTTAATATGCACCTGTCCATTACACATTAGATCTTGACTAATTAATCTCACAGTCACCAAGAACTGTCCAGATAATGGCTTTGATAGTACTAGGAGCCAAAAATAAAAGATCCTATCATTATTAATTTTCCTCCACCTGTCAGCCTCTCTCCTGGTAGCATTTTTACAGAGGGAAAAAAAAAAAATCAATCAGCAAGGACAAGTAAATATCCTTGATTACTGAAAGATAATTCATTCTGAAATAAGGAGATCATATTTCCTTTCTGCTTTTACACCAATTTCAAAATCCATACGGAAAGTCTGCTTTCCAACTGCTTACAACTTTTCTTTCACTACCCACCCCTACTACTGTCAACTCATAACTTCTTTTCAAAACTCTGTCCCACAAAAACCTGCAACCCAAAACTTTTAAACATGTGTGAATCATAAGACTGGGTGGCACCTCCTCCATTTGGACCATAGGCATCTTTAGCCAAGGGTGGCCCTTATGGCAAGGGAAAAGGGGCAGCCCTTGTCGCTGTCCAACAATTGGGCCTGACTATTTCAAGGCAGAGGCCACATTAAACAAAGGCCATAGCGCCTGACCCCTAAGATGCAGATCTGCAACCCGGCTCCAAAAGGAGCCCTTGTAGGGCGGCCTTGGCCTTCTCGCGACTAGGCAGTCTCCAGGGCTTCTTATCCGACCTCCTGCCCGAAAGCCTGGCCTGGCGCCATCCCTGAGTCCGGCCCGCCGGACCCCCGAGGCCATTCAGGCCAGGCGTGGGCGAGAGTCCCTGACCTCTGCGCGGGTAGCTGGGGGGCCCAGAGTCAGGTGCCCTCAACCTGAAGGCCCGCAGAGGGGACGCGCAGTTGTCCTGGGGCGTCGGCCCGCCACTGGGGACACCTGGGGCACGTGGGGGTACCGCCTCCCCCGCGGGCCGGGCCGGCAGGAGGCCGCGTGAGCGTGGGCGTGTGTTGGGCGAGGGGGCGGCCTCCGCAGCCGCGTCGCCGCCTCCCCCCCGCCGGCCTGGGCCGGGGGGAGGGCCCGCTCACCTCGGTAGCGGCGGGAGGCGAGGTGGCATGCCGCGAGCAGCAGCACAGCCACCAGCGCCAGCACCTTGGCGCTCCTCACGCTGAAGTAGTGGTTGATCTCCCGCTTGCCCAGGTTGTAGGCCAGAGCCGCCATCTTGGTTCCTCCATGACAACAGTGCGCGGCGGAGCGGGGAAGGGGCGCCGCACAGGGGCAGCACTGGGGCTGCCGCCGCCAGCCCCCGCGGCCGCCACCCGCGCCTCCTGCCTGGGAGCCTGACCCCGAGGCCGCGGCACCCTCGGCCTCGGCCTGCCCCTCCTCGGCCGCGGCCGCCTCGGCGGCCTCCCCCCAGCCCCGCCGCCGCTGCTCCGCCGTGCCGGTTCCCCAGGCGCCCTGGACGCCTGTCTCCTCCCCTTCCTCCTCCTCCTCTTTAGCCTCCTGCCTTAATAGCGGCTGCGCCTGCGAGGGGGGTCCGGATGCCCGGTGCTCCGGGGTCACTGGCCCCATCCGGCCCTCCGGGGTCACAGGGTCACGGGCGGCGGCGGGCGGCGGCGGCTGCAGAGACATGGGGCTGCTGGGCGAGGGGACCAGGGGTTCCAGTCTGGCCTGGATGGGAGCCCCTGGGCAGTCTGCTGGTTGTCGGCCGCTACCTGAGCCAGGTTGGGGCAATACAACTATAGTTCCGGGAGAAAAGTACACATCGTTCCACTCCCTCCTTCCCTATCACACCCTTTTCTGAACTTTCTACTATCCGAACCCGCCCAGTGTCGTGGGGGCTAGTGTGAGCTTCTCCCCAACCTGTCTGGCCAGTCTGGCTGCTCCCAGGTGCTGGCCAGGTATTGGGGTTGCTGGTAGTCCTAGCACCCAACCCACGGGGTAAGATCGGTCTTAATACTGACTTGGCCCTATCTCTTGAAACTTTTACTTTTTCTTTTAATGTCCTGATTGTCCAGTTCCAGTGGACCTAGAATGCACCAAAGTACGGAGTGGAAGGTACAGAAGGAGCCTAAAGTGTCAGTAAGAAAAGAGCTGGATTCTCACCTGTATTTACACAAAGGTTGACTAGGATATGAAAAGGAAAAACAAAATGTGCATATGACAATCATCCCTGCTCCTAAGGTTGGGCGGAGCAGGCCATTATTAATAAAGGATCCCACCTTTT
Organism: Callospermophilus lateralis; assembly: GCF_048772815.1. Taxonomy (NCBI): domain Eukaryota; kingdom Metazoa; phylum Chordata; class Mammalia; order Rodentia; family Sciuridae; genus Callospermophilus; species Callospermophilus lateralis. Next base: position 31,713,163 of record NC_135305.1, on the reverse strand, counting down.
CCTTTGTAAATCATTTGTTATCACGAACAAGTGTGTGTGTGTGTGTGTGTGTGTACATATATATTTGGTCTTTTTTTATGATGCCTTTCATTTGGGAATGATTATTTACATTGCTTGTGGTTTTTGCCTTGTTTAGAATGAGTCACTGGGTTAGTTGGAGGTGTTGTTGAGCTGAGCTTTCTTTACAACTTTCCCATTTAGCCAGCCATTCCTGAACTTGTGCTTATAGGCCCCTTGCAAAAGTATAGAATGTTAGATATGAAGGGACTGTAGAGATCTTGTCTAGTCATTCCCATTCTCTTCATCCAAGGACTCTTTTTATTATATTTTCAGCCATGGGCCTCATATCTTGAAAGATTTTGTCACTTAAATGAAATCACATACATCACTGTCATGAATGTAATGCTAATAAGCAATAAAGTTAAATAAGTGTACAAACACTTAGGCACTGTTCCCTGAAAATGGTCGCTTAATTTTGGCTGTCATTCTTCTGATCTGATGTTGATCACATGCTGGCAGAATTAAATCAGATATTGTAAAAACCAGATAAATAACTCTGCTAACAATATATGGTCTGCCAATCACATTGTAGACATTTTTATGATGTCATCAACAGCAAATTAGAATTTCTGATCAGACTTCAATAACCAGTGTTAGCCCGCAGGGTTGATTTAATGCCTGCCAAAAGTAAAGAAACTTGACATTTTATTTAATTGCGATTTCCAGAAGGCTTTCTGAAATATTGTAAATAGCTTGTGAACCTCTTTTATTCCTTTTCCTCTAGTTTAAAGCTAATCCCTCTACTTCTGCTCTGAATCTCTTCCTGCCCTCCTTTCTTGGGGATGTTGGTGCCTCCATCAGTTATCCTCATGTAAATCACCCTCTCTGTGTGTCCTCTTTAAACTCTCCCTCTCTCCTGGCTATTTGCCTTCCACTGATAAGTTTCTCTTTTTAATGAAAAACATCCATGGGTCTATGTTCATGTGTGTTTACCTCTCTATCTCTTTTCTCCTCTGACAATCACCTTGAAAGAGTAGTGTTGACTTGCAGCTTTTACTTACTCCTTGACACACTTCAGTTTTCTTCACCAAGATTGTGTAGAAAGATCTCTGATAATTGCAAAGAACACTTATATTCCTTATCTTCCTGAATCATTTTATAGTGTCTGACATTGCTCCATTCTACTTTACTTGGTATTCATCCATCAATTTACCCTTCTTCCTTTCTAGACCCTTTCTTGGTCTCTCCTTTAAATAATGGTATTAACCAGGAATCTGTTAGCCCATGTCCGGCTATTCCTAAGCAATCTTTGAATTTCTTATCTATCATTTAGTGTATCCCCATCATGCCCATAGGATCAATTACTTTCCATACACACAGGTACACATGCACACACATTCAATTTTTCAGTCCATCTTTATTTATCTCCATATTGTAGAATGATCTGTCTGCTGGATCTCTCTATCCCTCAGGAATTTAATACTTCTCATTCCCAATACAAACTCATCACCATCCTTCCTCTTTCATCTACTTTCAATCTATATGCCTTTCCCTTTTCACTATCCACCAAATTGTACCATACTTTCTTGCTTGCCTTTGTTTAACTCATCATCCTCAGGTCTGGCTCAAAAATCCAATGCTGTTCTCATTCTGCTATCCCTCTGGTAAGAGGAAACTAAATCTGATATGTCATTTCCTGATGAAAACTATTTAGTTGGCTCCGTACTTATTTGGCTAACCCTAAGTTATCTAGAATGTTCACTGCTGCTTAGCAGGTTAGTTCACCTCTTAATAGTCTGAAAGAAGACGAGAGTGTGGGGTGGGGGTGGGGGTAGATAGGAGAGGAGATCCCTGTGATAGGAACTTTAAAACAAACTACCATACTTTATCCTTTCCCTCTGACTCAATGAAAAAAATCTCTTCACCTTTCCCCAAACTGTCACTTTCATTTCTGCCCATGATTGTATGAATCTTAGTTGAGAACCTGGTCTCATATTTTTTCCCTCCTTATTTCTGCCTCCAGTTTATCCCTTTTCACTGTTTGCCAAATGCTTCCTACTTATAAATCACCTTTCTCCCTATATTGCACAATCTCTTATCTCCCTTAACCACCAAACTTCTAGAAGGAACACTCTGTGATCACTGCCCCCAGCTTTTATCTGTTTATTGCTGCTTTAAACAACTGAAAATGTCAGCCACATCCTAAATTACCAAATCCAATGTCTTTTTCTTTGATAACATTGTTAAAATATATTTTCTTAAATCTTATGATTCTCATGATCCTGTATCCCTCTCGTTCTCCTCTTACCCTTCCTATGCATTTCCAGGAAGATTCCTCTTGCTTTTTCAAACCTCTTATATGAAAAAACTTTTCAGGTTTCACTTGTTCCCTTGTCCCTGTTGTTAGGGAGCCTAATTACAAGTTGGCTTTACATATCACATCTGATTCAAGCATATTGCTAGGACTCCTCTCTGGTACTCTGGGCTTTTTTCACATACATCAGATACAGCGTCCTTGACTACCTCTTAGCACCTCAGACTCAAAGTATCAGAATAAGTTTTATTTTCCTTCCAAATCCATTCTTCCTGTCAGGTTTACTATTTAGTTCACCAGAACCACTACCCTTCAAATCATACCTACTCATCTTTGACTCATCCTCTTCTTCCTCTGCCTTGTCTAAAGTTCTCAGAGAAAGAGTGTTCACCATACAAGGCATTGGATAGTCAAAACAAAGTATGAAGAATTCTAAATACTTGCTAATTAAAGTATGCCTTCATTAGTATTTCATTTAAGGACTACCTTTTCTCAACACCTATCTTCATCTATATGTAGAGTCATGTCAAGTTTGTGGTGAGAGAAATCTTTAGGAGAGAGAGGGAATTTGTAATTGTGGGAAGCTTGATAATATCACACTTATTTGTTCACTGTCAGTAAATTGGACCCATAAGCCCATTAAATGATTAAGAGATTATATTATCTATTTCTGCTTAAACTCATAAAATGGAAAGGAACTTTAAAAAATCCTTCTAAGGTAACTGTGAATTATGGATAATTCTAATCATACAAATACCAGCAGACAGGAAAACCCAGAATGAAATCTTCCATGAACAGTAGCTCTTTATCAGTTATATTACAGCATTAAAAAAATCTTTGTATTGGGAAGATTAGATGAACTCTAGATAGGACAGAGGGGTGGGAAGAGAAGGGAGGGGCATGGGGTTATAAAAGATGGTGGAATGAGATGGACATCATTACCCTAAGTACATGTATGAAGACACAATGGTGTGAATATACTTTGTATACAACCAGAGATATGAAAAATTGTGCTGTGTATGTGTAATATGAACTGTAATGCATCCTTCTATCATATATAACAAGTTAGAATAATAAGTAAATAATAATGAAAAATCTTTGTGTCTCTATGTGTATTTATGATACATATGACACATATGATGACCGCTTAAATCTATAAGACATTAGAAAAAAAAAGATTATCAAAACTATTTGAAATTGTGATTCACATCAACTCATTGTTAAAGATGGATCATGCTATAAGTGTACAGGGCTTTGAGATGAGAGTTAACTACTGCTTTGAGAGCATCAAAATTAACAAGATATTTAGCAATTAAGCATCTAAAACATAAAGGAATTAAACAATACTCTTTGAGAGCAAAAAATGTAAGCACATATGACTATTTCATACTATATACATTATCTTAGTACATTAGTATATCAGCCCACAATTCATAAATAAATGTGCATAAGTTGGAGAGATACATGTTCAAATTTTTAACCGATATGAGTGCATCATCAAAAAAACAAAACAAAAAAACACTGTAGTCACTGAATCACCATATCCTCTTTGTTCTGCCTTCCCCTAAACTCACTCTTTCTCAGAATACTCTGGTTTAGGCTCTAATCTAACCAAGGCAACAGGCTCTACAACCCTCCTTATTTCTACTTTCTCACTTTTCAATCTCTCTCTTTTTCCAATTGCTGCTAGAATTATTTGTCTAAGACATATTTGATCTTGTCACTTGCCTGCTTAAAAATTGTGGCAGTTGGCTACTGGAACAAAAATGAATTTCCAACTCCTCTGTATGTTTAAGATCGTCAGTTATTTGACCCAAATCTCCCTTTTTCCTCTTAGCTCTCATTTTATCCAATTATGAGAAACTATAAGCCAGGAAAATTACATATCTGTGGCTTTTCTCTTACTACTCCTTTAGCTTGAAATACTTTCCCCACATCTTATATTCTATTCATTCTACTTATTTAAAATCTTTCTTTTAAAGATTTTCTAGTTTGACTCTTTCATTAATTTGTGTCTATAGCTCTTTACTGGAGTATAAATGTTTTCCTCTTCTGATTTCTCATGGCATTTTCCTTGAATTTAGTCAATAATTCTTAATTTCAGCTTAAAGATCATTTTATAAATAACACTAGAAAACAGATAACTTTCATCTTAGAATTTTTATGATTATAGTAAAAAAATTTTTAAGACTGAATTTTTGCTTATCTAAATAAGAGAACAACTTCCCCTAGAAAATTGAAGAAGGCTTATTTTTATCACAATGAATTTGAATATTGATCAGTTGAGTGTGTCCCAAACCCAAACAAAAATCAAATATCCAATTTGTTTTTACTCATCTATTTAAAAACTAATACAAAAGAATAAGCCTAAGAAATTCTAAAGAATTTTAAAAATTATTTTCTGGTTTTAGTGTCACTTTTTTTTCTTTTTTTTTTTTTTTTTTTGGACATTTTCACCTTGAAAAAAAAGATTTAAAAAAATCTCAATTATTTTGAATAATTATTTTGAGTTGTGCAGATAAAAGCTTCCTCCATTATATAACAATTTTTCAATATAAGAAACACACCCTGAATGCACCTTATATTCACAATTGCCCTGTATGCCTTTAGATTGCAAGTGCTTGAGAATTTCTGGTCCTTTCTATCTAAATCCTCTTCTATTCCAAGTGTGTTCTGTCCCTAGCCCCTACACTTTTTTAAGCTTTTATTTTGTTTCTTTCTGCTTCCAGTTGTAAGGCTTACCAAATATCTGCACTTACGAGAGAACTCCTAGCCTCAGTTTCTTCTGATAACTTAGGCAAAGAAGGAAGCAAAGGAAATGAGAGAAAAGTAGACAGATCAGAGACAAATTTTAGAAGTAAAATGTATTTACTGATGGATTGCGAGTGGAAGATAAGGGGGAAGAGAATCAGGGTGAGTTCTGTTTCTGTACTGGGAAACTGGTAGCTGCAGTGAACACTTCCTGACTGAAACCTATTCTTGGAGTAGGGACAAGTTTAGAAGAGATTATCACCGTATTTCATTTTATTCTTGTTTACATTAAAGTATACTTACAAGTTAAAACACACAAAAAATATAACATATATGAAATGTTCATGTCTGAAACACTTTCTCTAGCATCCTTAATACCTTTTCTCTCAGTACAAAAATTCAAAAAGTACATTTCTATTCCCAGCTTCCACACTTTTTTTTTTTTTTTCAAGTAAAACTCACATTTTCCATCAATGAGTTCTAAGAAACTGAGAGAAAGGAATGGTCGTGTGATAATTACTTTGCCCGGAGACTTCCTCAAAGGCTAAGACAAATTCTCCCTCCTGTGGAACAGTGGTTTAGATTGGCTGGGAATTCACAGTTCATTGCTTTTTAAAAGCCACCTTGTCCCTTAGGGAAGGTGAATATGAATATGTCCATTTTTTTTCTAAGGTGAAGGATGTTAACCATTGATCAGATCAGAGTGGGGCAATTTGAAGGGGAAAAGAAAATTCTAAACGACCTGCCTGGTCTCAGTCTCATGGCCCAAATGGTTCTGACATTTTCATTAAGCAGGTTAAGGAAAACAATGGAGGTTAATTAACTTAGAGATGTCATAGCTGAAATGGCCCAAACTGCCCCAGGTCTCAGGTAAGTCTAATGCTGTTAGCTTCATCTTGGCCTCCACTTTACAGTACATCACCTTTGAATGCCTGTAAACAAATTAGGATTGCTTTTTGTAGAAGGCTGTGTAGCTCACAGGGACGCGTGAAAATGTATTAGGTAGCCTCTGTAAAGCATTTTAAATGATTTATTCTTTAGCCACTTTTTCCTAAGGCATACTTTGTCTCACACACTTCTAATTGCCATCCAGCTAGATGATAAAGAACAATCTTCAACTAAACACTTAGTGGGTTGCAAGAGATGACTCATAGATCTTTTTACTCCATGCACACAGAACATATACTTAGATTTCTCATCACGAAATTCTGCCTTTCTAACTAGCAAATTCCTTTGTGACATTTAGATATCATTTTCAGTTTGCAGGAGTGGCAGGTATAACTTTGTGGTCGTTAGAGAAAAGTTTTTACTACGGGGGTAGAATAATGTAGTAAAAAGAGCGTAGGTTTTGAAAGAACATTTGCGTTTGACACCTGGCTCTACCATTTACCAGCTAAACAATGTGGCACATCATTTTACCTGTTGAACTTCAACTTTCTTACTTGTAAAATGAAGATAATAACATCTATCACTCAAGGTTGTTTTTATGACTAAATGAGTAATGTATAGTTCTTGACATTTAGATGATCTCAATAAAAACCTCTTTCTTCAAACTTCATTGTGGCTGGTGAGTTCATGAGCAGTTGCTCTTAAAATTGCCCTCCACCAGTATAAATCTACAAGTAAACCCGTATTTTAGAGACTGAATGTTTAATTGGCAGAAAATAGCCAAGTATAGATATGTACCCTTAGATATTTAAATAAACTTTTGCTGAGGCTGTTAAAAAAACAACAACAAAAAACAGTGTGACATTAAAGGACCCCATCTTTTGTCAATCCACCTTCCCACCTTATTTCTAAGTTTTAAATGCATTTGCTTAACAGTCACTAGTTTTTATAAAATACTCTGGAGATTATTGTTGATATATCTCACTCTATTTCTCTCTTTCTCACTCACACATGCACATGCATACACACATACATACACACACACATACAACTAGTTTCATTATGTTTTGGCCTAATTGTTTACATAGTTCAGTAAGAGGTATTAATTAATATGTGCTTCCTTGAGCATTCGGTATTGGTATTGATCAACTACTGAGGCTGAAGAACTGAATTCTTCAGAGTAATTTCATTAAGGAATACTGAATTTGATAATTTAAATGTTTCTATTATTTTTTCCTTCATCCAAGACTAGGAAACAAAGGCTAATAAAATTCATCCTTGAAGATCTTACTTTCATTACTTACAGATTCTGGCAAATTACTTTCTTCTTGAAGTCTCCAAATACACTGAGATTCCTGGTTGGCCAGCAAGTGATAGTACTTATCACCTGTGAGGTTTTAACAATAAAATAGGTCTTTTTTTTTCTTTGGTGATATTGGTAACATCTATAATTATGGTCTTTCAATATCAGTTGAAATGTCATTTATACTCAAGTATGACTCTAGGTATGACCTTATGTGGCTATTGAAGATGGTAAAATTGAAGATGGTAAAATTCTTTATTGGGGTTTATTAAATAATTCTTTTTAAAAAAATATTTATTTTTAGGTGTAGATGGACACAACCCAATGCCTTTATTTTTATGTGGTGCTGAGAATTGAATCCGGGTCCCACTCGTACTAGGTGATTGCTCTACCGCTGAGCCACAATCCCAGCCCCCATTATATAATTCTTTAAAGAAGACTTTGGTACCTGGTGAGAAGGAAGACAGCTCCTTTTTGACCCTATGTAAGTAACTTTATTTTATTGAAAGTTGTGAAGATTTAGTGAAAATATTTTGTTCTAAATTCTAAAGTGGGTATTGAAAGCTTGAAATAATTTTTAAAATGTTTGATTTGATGCAAACGGTTAGAGATAGAAATAGGTGGGTAGGATGGTGCTTGCCTATAATTCCAGGTACTCTGGAGACTAGTGCAGGAGAATTGCAAGTTTGAGGTCAGCCTGGCAACTTAGTGAGACCCAATCTCGAAAAAAAAAAATTCATCTGTGAGACCCTGTGTTCAATTCCCACTGAAATAAAGAGCTTTCTTCAATATTACTCATCAATTCATTTAGTTTGAGTACTTACTTCTTATTCTACTCTGACTTGAGTCATCAGGCTGCTCCTATGAAGTCATCTGCTTTTGCTCTAATAGGAGTCCTGGGACTCCCCACAGGTTCTCCTATACATCTGACAATTGTACCAGCAATGTTATCTTCATGTTACAAAGCTGTTAGGAAATTATTTGTTAGAATTTAAATAATTAAATGTATCAAATGCAGTCCATTCTGTGAAATTTTGAGATTCTCCATTTTTTAAGACAAAAATCTTAATTTAACCCAGGTTCTCTTAAACAAGCATCAGAAGATAATAGAAAATTTCTCAATAAGACTAATGATTATGGCTAATTATGGTTAATTTACTGTGTATCCAACAATATTAGATGTAAGACAGGGAAATTTTTTTGGGGGGGGGCGTGGTGTTGGAGATTGAACTCAGGGCTTTGTGCATGCAAGGCAAGCACTCTATTTACCAACTGAGCTATATCCCAGTCCCAGGTAAATTCTCTATTGAGGTACAATAGGTAAATTTTTAATAGAAACTTGATTAGAATGGTTAGCACCTCAGAAAAAAGAGTATTTTATCTATAAAATTTATCCTTTAATTTGGCCATTCTCTTGAACAATTTATACAATATGTTAGCATCAATTATTTTGGGCATCACTTCTATCATAAGGCAAAAAACAATTTTTAAAATGATTTTACAGGTGTTTTCTGGGAAATTTCAAGGATAGTTTTATGTATAAAGAAAATCCTAAAGATTTTATTTTTCTGAATCTGGGATATGATAGTAAGAAAGTGAAATGAAAACAGCCATCAGAGTATATCAGATCACCTATTAAGACAGGATCTAGTGTGCCTGAGAAACAATAAATTTGGCACATATTAATCAAAGTGACAATATTTTAAATAACAAAAGGTGACACAAAAGAAAGAAGTCTTAGCTCTTTCAGAAATGAGAAACTTTAAGTTTTTGTTGCTTGATGATCAAAGGCTTGACAAAATCAGTACAAAACACAGAAAAATATTTTCATGGGATATGGAATTTATGCCATATAGACAGATCACATAAAATGTGAAAGAGAAACCTTTTACTATCTTATTACGGTTTGGATCTGGAATTCCCCCCTGCAAGCTCATTTATTGAAATCATGGTCCCCAATATGACAAGGTTGAAGGGTGGGTCCATTATCATGAAATCTATAACCTCATCCTGAGGGTTATAACCTCATCACTGGATGGATCCATTTGATGGATTATTAATTTGAATGGACTTACTGGGTGGTAAGTAGGCAGCAGGGGACTATATCTGTCCCCGGGCCTTTCCTATCTCTCTCTGTTTCTTTGCTTCTGGCTATCATAAGCTAAGCAACTTTCCTCAACCATTCTCTTCCACCATGATGTTCTGATTCACATCAGGCCCAGAGAAATGGACTTGGTCAGCCATGGACTGACTCTTCTGAAACCATGAGCCAACATAAATCTTTACGTCTCTAAGTTGTTCTTGTCAGGTATCTGTGTAACAGCAAGGCAAAGCTGACTCACACATATCCTTTGATAAGAGAAGACCAAATAGTTAGCTTATGTTAATTAGCTACATCTTAATATGCATAAAACCAAATTCTAGCTTTACATTAATGTAATAGAAAAGAATTCATAAGATCCCTGCCCTATTTTTAATTTTTTTTTATAAATAAACCCATTAAAATTTGAATATATTGGATTCTTTTAAAACTCACAATCAGCAGTTGAGGCAAATATTTTTTCTGTATATCTATGACTTTCTATATTTGTCTTACATGATCTTTTTTTATATTCTAGAAGAAAAACAGAACTTTTACTTTAAGATAAAACTATCCTCCTATCCTTAAAAACAAAAACACTTTTCATGATCTCGCATTCATAGTCATACTTTTCAGTAACTATTGCTTTAATATAGTCTTTGATTTCCTATGTGAATTTTAACTTTCAGCCAAATTAGCTAAATTTTATTTCAAAGGGAAAACTGGGAGTATAAGAAGCACCTATCACACAGTTTAGCAAATTAGCAAAGCTCATGACTGTACTCATAACCCCTTAAGAGTCACACACACACATCTTTTAAACTTTTTAAATTAGCAAAGTAAGCATACTCATTAACTTGTCAACAGATGTATTCACTATAAGAAAAAAATGTGCATATATTGAAAACTGGGTGGCCAAATTTCAGTATTGTATGTTGCTTAAAAACTACCAAGATGTTCAGGGTTATCCATTAAATAACTTAAGAATAGTAGAAGGTACACTCAAATTCCAAAGAGACTGTTTCTGGGATCATTAATTCCTCTAATAATTATTCCCATGTCTTAGAAATTCCCTATCCTCCCCCTCTCTTATAGAAAAAAAAGTTATAAAAGCTTATGAGTCATGTTAAGCAGATGAATAATCACATTCCTCTTATTTTCCCCATACTGTGATTTTCCCCTTTTACACATTAATGAATTTGTGCGTTTTCTAAAAACAAACAAACAAAAAATAGTCCAAGGTTTCAGAGTTGAATAAGGATCTTGGTTAAGTTGACAAACTACAACTTTTTCTATTATAGGTACAGTACAATAATTTAAGAATTTACAGCTTTGTATTCACACAATTTAATGGTTAGAACTGAGAACTGAGATCTCCAATATAAATTATTCCTTCTTTTTGAAAACCCTGTATCAATTTGACTTCACTATTTGTTGTAAGAAATTCTTGTCCAGGAAGCTAAAGCTCTAAACCCATAAATAACTTCACTGTTGACTAAGAAATTTCTGAAAAGCGATTTATTGATATAGTTTGTTTATCTGGTCAAGAGCTCTCCTATGTAGATAAGTGTTTGATCACCTAGACAAATAATTAGCTTGTTAAACAAAAATTACCTATCAAGATTCATGTCAAGAAGCTGGCCTTCCTTGGGCGATGTGGTGGTGCATATAGCTTAGGAGGCTGAGGCTGGAGGATGACAAGTTCAAGGTCCTAAGCAATTCAGTGAGACCCTGTCTCAAAATAAAATATAAAAAAGGGCTGGGGATGTGGCTCAGTGGTTAAGCATTCCTGGATTCAATACCTGGTACCACAACAAATCAAAACAAAAACAATGCAAAAACAACAACAACAACAACAAAACACTTCCTCATATCTCCCATTCCTCAACTATCATGTCATGCATTGTCCTCCTGCTTCAGTTTTCTGTCTTGCAAACCTGCCTCAACCACATAAACCCAATCTACAAACCTTGTAAACATTTGTCTCTGACCTTTCCAATTTGAGCAATACAAGGATCTCTCAAGGTGGTGGTCTTTCAAGTGTAGTGTGCCTAATAAATTTAGTTTTGATTAATTAACAGAAACTGTGAGTTAATAAATGTTTGCTGTATTAAGCTGAGAAGTATGTTAATATTCTTATGGCAAGGGGAAGCCAGTTCAACCACGTTGATAAACCCAGAGAGTCATACAGCTGTTCCCACCTCAAAAGTTGTCAAACAAGCCTAATCTGTTAAAAAGTCACCTATGTGATGTGAATTTGTGTTTTCATCCAAACTCCCTCTGACCTTCAGGTTTCCATAAGAATTTTGAAGCCAGTTTTAGATGTTCAATTTTTTTTTTATTTCCTGGGAATTTGAGAATACTATTTATATAAGTACTTGTTTTTTCTCTATACACCAATTAGAATGTAGTACTTTAGATGTAAGAGTCTTTATAATTTATTTATATACTCCAGGGGTGTTAAAATGTCAAACTCATACAAATAGAGTTAAATGTTTTTCACAATTAAAGATGCACAGACCTACTGACAATTTTCAGTTTTTGTCCTACAACTTCATGAAGCAGCAGATATGGAACCATAAAACATCACTAGGGCAGATGTCAAAGAAATGACTTTACTTTCAGGGACAGTAAATATTTTCATGACTGACTTGTGTTCACATATTGTCAAAATGAGAAATAAATGGAAAAAAGGCTAATAAACCAGATTTTTCCTCATTTCTCATCCGATAGAAACTGATCCCCATTATATCCCGAGGGACATCACCAAATGATTATATCACAAAACCAGATTTCTAAATGAAACAGCAGTATTTGGAAATATGGCTTTGTACCATCAGACTTAGATATAGTGAGATGCTTTCTGGACTATGAAATCAAGACTATCTTAGTGTTCTGATGTACCCACTTGTTCCTCCATCCAGCTGTGGGGTTAGAGAAGACATCAACATTTGATTATTCTTGGCTGAGTAAAAAAAGAAAGAAATGAAAGCTCTTGAGGTCTATTCAGAACCATAATTTAGACTGTTTTAATATTAAAGTTTACATGGGGAGTACTATGCGCAAAAGGGCCACATTACTGATGACCTTGAATGTTAAGAAATGACAGTATGTCACTATTAAATATGTTAAAATAGGTAAAGTCATGGCTGGTGGTAGAACACATGCTAAGCATGGTCAAAGATCCCATTTCTCAAAAAGATAAAATATCACAATTTTCATATTAATATAAAAATAAATATATTAAAGATATTATTTAGCTTTAGGTGAAATGTTTAAGTTCAAAAGATAACTTTTTGAAAAATTATAATTCAGAAATATTTAAATAAATGTGCAAATGAAGGTAAAATTGGTCTTTGGGGGCAGATGGGAAGAAATTCAATTGATTCTCTACCAGATAGAATTGACTCATTGATAGACAATGAGCATTGTTATCTTTTATCTATATTTTTCAGAGTTGTAATATAGCTTAAGGACAAGGAAGGACAAGAATCAGCTTCCTGGAGGGGTAAAATCTAAATAAAACATACTTTTTACACTGAAGTGCAATTCTTCCCCTATAGTGGGCTGGAATTGTCTGATGATATGGGAAGGTGCTGGGACAGATTTGGGAACTACTTTAGGGAAGAAACCACAAAAATCGATAGTTTCTTGGATGTAGTTAGTGGGAAAAGGGATTTAAAGATCATCTATTGAGAGTGTAGCTGTTGCCAGTGCTGGATGGGTTGTTTCACGTGTGCTACGATAATGACTTAACACTGGCTTTGGGGTCAATAATGGAAATAGGAAGGAAATTGTTAAAGAAGGGATCATTTTGGAAACTCAAATTCTGTGACATTGAAAGGGAGCCTCTTGGGTGGAGGTTGCCATCCACTCCATCATTATCAGCCTCACCCTCTTCCAGTCACTTCAATTAATAATGGGATCCCATCGCAAATAGTGTGTCTGTTTTTTCTAGCTATTCCTTGCCTCTCCCTTTCAGAACTGGCAGAGAGTATGTCACCTTTTGATGCACTTGGTCAGAAATCATTTATGAACCCAGAGAAAATATTTTGAAGGGAGTTTAGGAAAATCCTAAAGTGAACAAGAGAGACATTGCTCGGTGCCTTCCTTTCTTATTGTAAAATTGATAGGTGAGAATATTCTGAGTTAAAAAAGAAAGGTTAATAGGAGGAATTGTGGAGATATTATCCTTTTTCTAAAAGTTTGGCTGAAAAGGTAATTATGTGACTAGGGATCCTTTTCATATTAAAGATATAAACAATATCAGAATCTTCCTTTATAGTGAAATTAATGTTTGCTTAGCTTAAGGTCATTTGAAGTTATGTTTTATATCAAAGATCACTCTAGTCAATTTGCTGTTCTCGTTTTTCAACATTTCAAAATTTCATCTTTTATTAATACAGTCTCTTCTGTTTATATATGGGAATGAGGTACTATTTTTTTTTTTGTTGTTGTTGTTCCAGGTTAAGAAAGAAGGAAGAGAAAAGGGAGGGATGAGTCAGAAAGAAAGCAAGGAGAGAGAGAAGGAGGAAGATGAGGAGAAGAGAAAGACAAGGAGAGAAAGAGGAGGAGGGGCAGGGATGGAAAAAAAAAAAAAACACCCTGAAGACAATTAAAGCAAAGAAAAGAGAAAGAAGGAAAGAAAGGAGCAACAACGAACCTGCACATACCCCCAGTGTGACTCTAGTTCCAGTTTGATCACTAGTGCGTTACAGGAATGTCAATCTGGTCATTACTGCAGTCCTGGATGCCCGTTTTCTTCTCTTGAGCATTGAGTAGTGATGGAACCCTCAACCTACAATCTTCCTTAAACTTCCTGACTGAGAGGAGACATTCCCTCAGGGATTATGATTGCTTTGCTGGATTCTCTTCAACTTCTCACTAGCTCCTTTTTCTTTGACTGTAGTCAATCTCTCGAAGAGGGTTTTAGAGAAGATGGGGAGAAAGAAAGAGAACCATTCTGAAGTGAGAGTAATTGACATTTGCTTTTCCTCTACTTGATGGAGTTGGGGAGACAGCTCATAAAAGTCAAGTGAGCATTTTTTAACCCCCAAAACCAAATGAGCAAGTTCAAGAGAACCACCCATAGAGACTGGGGTATGTGCAACAAAAGTGAGGCTGCAGCTCATTTTCTTATGGGTCATTTGCTTATGCAAGTACTTGTGGATCTGCCTCAATGCCACAATGACATAGAGGAAAAAATAATCTTAAGTGATCGAGTAGAGAGAGGCAGTGGCCTGTTCTAATACCTTTGCATGGCGAGGATGTGAAGCTTTCCCAGTTCACATGGACTCTATAAAATGTAATGAACTTGACTGACCTCTTGGCTCACTTAGTTGGTGAGTAAGAACTTTGTGGAGAGCCTCCAACCATTGCTGGAAGGTTAGAAGAGGAAAGCCAGAGTAGTCGGTCTGTGTCCAAGATTCCTCAGCACCACATAAAAATAAGTAAATAAAAATAAAGATATTGTGTCCATCTACAACTAAAAAATATTTTTAAAAATGAGTTAGACTGCCTTTTTAATAACTGAAAGTCACCCAACAGCTTTGAGAGCTGCCTGAGAGATTGGTAAAAGACAGGAAAACAAAAGTGCCCCATGCAAGGCTGAAGGCAGTGATTGGAAAAGTGTAAAACTGTTTCATGTTTGTTCCTCCATTGAGATGCAACTGCAAATAAACTTATTGCAAATAAGTGGGCTAATTTTGCTTAGAGTAAATGCTGTGAAGAGGTAAGGAGTAGAAAGTGACTATGAAGATGGGAGTGGGTAGAAGGCTAATGCAGTTGTGGTGGTCTGAAAGTCCCCATTTGGGCAGAGAGTTTCCATGATATGTTGCTCAGCTTTACACCACCATGACCAAAGTACCCCACAAGAACAACTTCTATTTATTTTGTATCACAGTTTTAGCAGTCTCAGCCATAGTCACTGGGTCCATTACTCTGGACCCCAGTGAGGTGGAACATCATGGCAGAAGGGCATGGCAGAGGAAAGCTGCTCACTTCATGGTGTCTGGGGAGGAGAGAGAGAAAGAGAGAGAGAGAGAGAGAGAGAGAGAGAGAGAGAGAGAGAGAGAGAGAGAGAAAGAGAGAGAGAGAGAGAAGAGGAGCCAGGGGACAATATATAATCCTCCTTCAACAATGCCCCGCTTGCCTAATTTACTACCCAGTATGGTGGTCCTTTGAAATTATTAATCTATCAAATGGATGAATTCACTGATTAGGTAGCAGCTCTCATAATCTAATCATTTTGCCTCTGAACATTCCTGCATTAACACAGGAGTTTTGGGAGACTTTTGTACCCAAAGCATAACACATGAGAAAAAGCCACTCCTTCCAAGAGTGGCAAGAGAGAAAATGAGATAAAAGTATAAAATGCCCCAAGGTTAACACTGAGAAGGAAGCCCTGTGTGAGTGGAGTTTGGTGTGTGAAGTGAGCTGGGCAGGGAGAGAAAACACTTCTGACCAAGTGGGCAGAGGCCAAGTAACACAAGACTTTATGGGCTATAGTAAAATATTTTGATGACAAATTTGCCTTCCTTAAAATTTTTTAAGCATTTTTTGTCCCTTATATCCTGGTAGAAGGCTCTAGATTTATTAACCTAATTTTATTTAATGGATCACATAAATAATTTTGATCTCAGAGGAAAGAAACAACTAAGATATCTCACATTTGTTTCCTTGTGATTTTTTTTTGTACTACTATACCTAAAAAGTTGTGAAAAATTCATTTATACTCTTCTAATTTTCATCTCAGGCACTTCTTGGTACCCAAGGATTCAATCCTTGTTCTTCAAGTGTGTACACATACTCAAGTAGTTACAATTGACATCTAGGATCTGAATGAAGTATCAGTTTGTTCATAGATTGAAATGATAGGCCCAAGTATTGCTATAAATACTTCATCTTAGTCATGCCAAGAGAAAGGTACTAATTTGCTAGCATATGGAAAAGAATGAAAACACAGCAACTAAAAGTTCTGCTCTTTGATATTTATGACTTAAAACCCTGGACAGGAAAACTTTCCTCCTTAGACTTAATTTTAAACCCCAAAGATGGAAATCTCTGCCATCTGCATCATCCCTCATTAGGGGACACTTCTATAACCATGTTAAGGAATGCACAGACTACGAGAGACGTGTGCTTAGCCCTTTTGCAGCAATGTTCCTGGATTCTCCTCTAATATGAATTACAGACCTCTCAGCACAATCCTTAAACTTCTACCTGCTACACTTATGCTAATAGTCACTCTGTATCCAACATGATACCTTTTAGTTAATCTTGGAATATTAGGTATTGCAGCTGTCTCATGGAAGAAACTGAGAAAAAAAATTTTCTGTTCAGTATGGAAATAACTCTATAAAGCTCATGATAAATGAAGGCTTATGAATAGTATATCAGTTATTGCAGTCATCATTATAGCAGTATATTTCCTTAGGTTCTTAAGGGAAATTACTTTCTTTGGCACATTCTTGGGAATTATTTCCTGTGTTCCATTAGCTCCACGGGATGACATCCTAAAATGACGGATGCAGTTCCATTGTTTTGCTAGAGTGCTCTGTAACTGCTCTTAGGGCTCCTTGTTGAATGCATATTATATTCTATTTGAATATTATCTGAGAATATGATTCACAGTTTAGTCTTAATATTTTTTTAAAATCACTTAATGAACAAGAAGGAAACTTGTTCTGATAGAAAGAGTAATAAGTAGCATAACAGGTAATCCTTGTTCTAGTTCTGACTCTACTATTGTGTGGCCTATTGCAAATTACTAGCTGCAGCGTTCACTTTTTCATTTGTAACTTATTTTTAAATTTCCCTTTGATTTGTGCTTTCTAGTATACTGAGATTTTCAGTATTTATTAAATATTAATTAGGTAATTTAAAATCCTGTTGGTGGGACAATATTTAAATATAAACATTAGGGAAAATATATTAGCAATGGCTGCCATATTTGATATATTAACAAGAAATATTAGTTGCAAGCAACAGAAGCCCAATAATAATTAACCAAAAATGGAGGTTGTTTTGAAAGTGTCAGGTGCTCTCGAAATCATTTGGAGGCCAGATTGACGGGGGATGGGGGGGTGGAGGGGCATGCTTGGGGCTGGGGAAGACACCAGGGAGTTGTGAAAAGCAGAGAAGCAGGAACACAGCCATAGCATGGCTGGAATAATCTTGTCAGGACTCTGCTGCTATGTGGACACTGCTGTGTATATCAACCATTCATTTTACTCTTGCCTTGCTTGCTCAGATTTATTGTGTGGAACAAGAGAATTTATGGGCTGAGGTTAGATTGCCTGCCCACCCTCTCACTATGCTTACAGATGGGAATCTGTTAAGGCAGAAACCTCCAATTATTCTTCCACCAGGATAATTCACAAACAGGGGAAATAATTCCCTAAAAGGGAGTGAGTGCGTGAGTAGGAAGTACATATTCAGTCATGGGGACGAGAGAAGAAAGTTCACTTTGGAATTATGGAGAGATTTTTTGGAAGAGACAGGATAAGTAGAAATTGAAATGAGGCTAACGAAAGGAGATTAAAAATGTCACACCAAAGAAAGAAACAACCAAACCTAGGAGCATATATCTAAACCATATAAATTCAATCTGTGGGACTTTCAGCATTGCTCCAAATCAGGCACATTACATCTTTTAGTCTTAGGGGGGCTTTATGGTCAGTCATGTGAAAGAGAACATTAACTCTTGGCATAGTCTATTCATTAAGTCTAACAAAATTTTATCTTCATCATAGTACACTCTCATTCTTTCCCCAAAGTCATTCTGAATAGGCACATTCCTAGGATACCAAAGAATTTGTGGCTCCTCAGTCTTCCCACCCATTCAGAAGATACAGTATCCCTAACATTAGAGAATAATAAGTAGGACAATATATCTTAAGAGGAGCTATTATAAGAAACAGTTCGCTTTTGTTAGGGAGATCACTTATTATTTATGTAACATTTTTTCTTCTCCTTTCACTATGATTTTATTGATGGATTTGAAGAGGGTAGCTTATACAGGATATTGCTTATAGTTTCTAGCAATAGCAGCATCATTCTTTCTTTTCTCAGGCCTGCATAGTATGCTTGGCAACAGCAATACCTTGTTTAATTGGTTTCAAAGGCTATTAGTGACTACTAGGACTGAAAGGACTTCTGTGGTTGATGTGTTTGAGTAAAATTTTAATTCTCCTTCACCCATCATATGGCTAGGACAGAGGCCTATTGATGAAACTTAATTTTTTACAGAAAAAAAAATACTTTAGCTTTTTATGAGAGTGGCATGCCGGTGGAAAAAAAAAATGACCCTACTCGTCACTGTCACAATTTCAAACAAACACATAAAATCTACTTCAAATGTAACATTTTCATGAATATAAACTTATATAATTATATGTAAGGAGTATATTATATATAATTATTCCATCCCATTTATTATAATTATATATAATATACTCCTTATATTAAGGAGTCAATAAATATCTGTTGATTTTGTTCAAAATACATCTGGAAACCGATAGAGAAGTGCCTGCTCATTCTGGTTGTCATGAAATTACATTACTATTGTTTGTGATAGTCCTGCAAAGTACAGCTCTCACTTTCCCTCAGAAACACCAGGAAGAGCAAACAATCCTCAAGATGACATGAGTAAACATGAATAAAGTATATTTACAGTATCCTGGTTTGATGATGAATTTGCAAATCTGCCTCTTTTCAGATGTTCAAGATAGAGAAAAGTTTCACAGGAAAAAAATCTTGTATTTTGTTATCAAAACGGGCAAAATTCAGCATATATACTGAAATGCAAAAGACCTATGAGACTGGAATATTTTAAAAAATCATTATCTTTTATGTATTAACTTGATGTTCTCGGTATCCAGGGAGGGCAATGGTTATTGACTTTCTCAACTTTAGTTTTTCTCACTAAAAATGACAATTGACATAAGGTGGGCTGAGAAAACAACAAAAGTGCAATTTTCTCCCAATTAAATGTGAAGAATATGTTCTGCGTGTGGTAAATTCCTGCGCATAAGGCCGATTAGGATGCCAACAATTAACAGGGTGTGATGGTTAACACTGTTGCTCAGAAGCAATGGAAATGTGAAGACAGCCCCCTGACTGAGTGGTGTGTTGTCAAGGCCAGGCCAGCAGCTGGCTTTCAAGACACCTCACAGAGTCCCACAAGGGGGCTTTGCTTTAGTGAATTTATCTCAGCAAATGATCTGGCCCTGAACTTGTTGAGGCTTGAAACCCTGAAGTTTTTGTCAACTCAAAAGAATAGATGTGTTTCTCAGAGACAGATTCACATAAATCAAGCTCTCAAAGTTGATGTCTAAAATTGAGTGCCAATTTATTAATTTTTAATGGAAAATACAATTGTCCCACTAACTACAAAAACAGTCTATGATCAGGCTATTCTATCATGTCAATCACTGAACATGAGATGTCAAAGTATAACCTGAAGCTTACTTGATGAACATGAAATCAGAACAGAGAAACTTGGTTAAATCAACATTCTTTAACTGTTAATTCATGTCAAGATACAGTCCATTATACTGGCCTGAGAACTTTACTTCTTGTGTTTTATATCTTATTTGTCATTGTGTGCTAAGTTTAACCATTTAACATCCATCTTCTGCCATATCTCAATCTTGGGGTAAACTAGAATCCTTCATGTATTGATTAAAGGGGAATTTTACTTTTAAATTTTTTTTATTATTAGTTGTTCCAAACATTACATAGCTCTTGACATATCATATTTCATACATTTGATTCAAGTGGGTTATGAACTCCCATTTTCCCACCGTATACAGATTGCAAAATCACATCGGTTACACATCCACATTTTTTACATACTGCCATACTAGTGTCTGTTGTATTCTGCTGCCTTTCCTACTATCCCCCCTCCTCTCCCCTCCCCCCCCATCTTCTCTCTCTACCCCATCTACTGTACTTCATTTCTCTCCCTTGTTTTTTTCCACTTTCCCCTCACTTCCTCTTATATGTAATTTTGTATAATGAGGGTCTCCTTCCATTTCCATGCAATTTCCCTTCTATCTCCCTTTCCCTCCTACCTCTCACCCCTGTTTAATGTTAATCTTCTTCTCATGCTCTTCCTCCCTGCTCTGTTCTTAGTTGCTCTCCTTATATCAAAGATAACATTTGGCATTTGTTTTTTAGGGATTGGTTAGCTTCACTTAGCATAATCTGCTCTAGTGCCATCCATTTCCCTGCAAATGCCATGATTTTGTCATTTTTTTACTTTTAAATTTTGTTTTATCCAGGTATCATTTGTGAAATAAAGTATAAATTAGGTTTACAAGAAGAGTTTTAAAAATATGTGTACAGGCATCAATAGAAGTTCCAAGTATTCATAGATGGCAGAAAGTTTAATAAAGATGAATAATACTGATTATGTGAAAGAATGTGTTAGCTTTTATCCACTGTTAAAAAAAGGGTTTTTCAATTGCGTACTGGGAGAGACATCACATATGAAGGTCTGAAAACAGTCTGGTCCTGAGATGGTAAGATGATTTTATCATGCCTCTTTATGAATCAAATGAAATATCCATAAATATTATCCATGTAATTCTTCTTGGACTTCAGACCTTTGCATGCCTTAGTAGCAGCAAAAGAGGATTTTCAAATTGTGGAAACTATGGTAGAACTACTATGAAGGTAAAATTAAACTCTGCTGTGACTTATGTCTTGTTGATTTCTAAACTGTTAGCAAAGTCATATTAAATAGGCAGTTTCAAATATCTTATGTCATACTAATTTTAATTTTCTCTTACACATTCAGTAAAGACTAGTATATGGCAAAGACCAAGGCAGAAAATAGAGGAAGGACTTGAAGATAGCCTATCATCCATTTGCATATTCCCCATCCCAAGATGCATCCATCCCTAGACTCTTGTGGAACAGCTTCCTCTGAGGAGGCCTATCATCTAGGCATTCTTAGCCATGATTGACACATGGGCACACAGGTACCACTTTGATCCAGAATAGACCTAAATCTAAACCATCAGAATTTATTTACAACACAGAAAAACAATTTCCATTCTCTATATTTCACAAAGCACATTTAAAAAAGGGTGTTGTCCCTTGGTCCCAACTTTACTGCATGCTGATGGCATTTCTTAAAGATGTTCAAGGAAACAGTTGATTGAAGAAGAACCTCTATTTGAGAGGAGGCAAGGATGTTCTATTTGGAAAATGCATGATTCAGATAAGGGAGAAGAGTATGGGTTATATTTTTAAGAGAGTCAAAAAGGAACCTGGTTGGCAGGTTGTTGTTTCCCATATGCTGTGGGAGGAGCACATACTTCCATGTCACACAGCCGCTGTTTGAATCCCATCTTACCACTTGGTAGTAGAGTGACGGTGAACAAGTTATCCCCATAATTGCCTCGTGGAGGCTTCTCTGGTTTAGTCTCATTGGTATGAGAGAAGAACAAGATCAAGTCACAGAATTTATGATAATATCAAATGAGATCATACAAACAGTTACCTTGGTGTCTCACCCATTGTGTTGTTCCAATGCTAGTTTCCTCCTTCTTAACTTGCCATGTTTAATTGTAAACAGGTGAAAAAGAGGACTTATGGGATAATAACCTATTCTTCCTAGTTGATTGAAAGCTTCTCTTACCTTAATGTGATTGCCCTGGTAAAAACCAGAAAAGAGCTCTTTCCCACCTTGTCTTCAGACATCCCTGCAGGCATTCTCTTTCCCTGATTCACTTAGTGTATTTACCCTTGCTGTGATCACCCATATGAAAGGCAGATTGGTTCAATTCTGCAAGGAGGAGAATATTTCACTCTCCCACAGAGGCAGTAATGGCTCTTCTGCCCTTGGGGAGAGAGATAATAGGGGCTACTGAGTTATTTGAAAGTTTCATCTGCGTAGTTTTGTCCTTTTCTACTTTTGTCCATTTGATCTTAAGCTACCTCATTAAAAAAAAAATTTAAATACTTCTTGATTGTATCCAAGTCTTGGATATAGAGATATAACAAGCTCACTTGTTATATTCTCATTTGTTTTTCAGATGGACACAGTTTAACTTTGCTTTTCCATTGTTTTAGAATTAAGTCACTTCTTATACCCTTTGATTCTGAGACTTCTTTGCTCTGGATACCATAAATATAATATTACAGTGAACTAACATTTTTACTGAAGAGGATCAAATCTAATCTCACAAAACTTGTTTTTCAAATGTAAAAGCCAAAGCTATGATTACCTGGGGGCCCAGGGCATGAAATGAGAATAGGAAAACAAGAGTATAAAAATAAAGTAGATTGTTTTCCAATAGAAATATAGACATATAATTAAAATGATTTTCAACCTTCTAGACACAGCCAAGATTTGACTATATCTGGGATGGCAAGGGACACAATGAATACCTTGTTTCTTTGGCTGACAGTGAAAGTATCTAATTAAAAAACATTTTTAACTGTGATGCCCATTCTACTACGAAGTCAATCACCTAAACAGAAGGTATTTGGACAGAATATAATTACTATATACTCACAAAGGAAACTAATTTGGAAAATGTTGATCACTTGATCAAGAAGAGGTAACGATTTGCCACAGTTACTACAGAGACCTCAAAAGAAGCCATTATACATTTGTAGTTGAATTTGAGATACAGAAAATTCTGGTAAAGCTTTTCAAGTTGTATTTAATACATTGAGTGAATCAGAGGTGAGAAATGTTCTAAATCAATAAGCAGCATTATAATGTGATTTTTACGTAATTCCTCAAGAGGAGGTCCAGGAGATTCGATGTGATATGACTTCTAGTCAAGCCCAGACAACTTGCTACCCCGTTCTCCCAAGAGAGAAAATGAACACATGGGAACGAGAAAAGGCGATCCACTTGGGACTCTGTTGCTTTTCACATGTTATTTTCCATCCTGCTCGCCTCCTCCACCAATTTCTCACCCCCTGCTATTTCCATCACTGCCAGCATGGTGGAGAAAAACAAATGTGGTTATTGGTACATATTGGTGGATATTGTACATATTGGCACTTTGAGTGAGGTTTTCTATTTCTGTTCAGAGTGCAAGAGTGCACACAGAGCAGGGGAATTTTTCTATAGCTCTAATGGTCTCTTTGGCCAGAAGCTGACTGATATCCTATAAATTGTTATTTAGCATGACCTTTAAATGTGTTGCATTGTAGATAATTGGGGCTTAGATTAGATTTCAGCATAGCATGGTGCTTATGCCCTGGAACAGAATTATCATTGTATGCCTTATTAAGTATGTAACATAGGGTAAACTCCTTAACTTCTTTTTGCCTCAGTTTCTTATTTATGAAAGGGAAAGTCTAATAGACTTTTTGTGGGTCAATATTTGCAAAGCATTTAAAACATACCTGGCTCATAACAATTGCAATTTGTGTTTGCTATCACAGGTCTACCATCCCTTATTTGTAATTTTAAAGTTGAAAAACTGCAAAATAAATAGGTGCATAGTGTAGCAAACTTGTTTAGAGGCAAGATCTGACTGGAATTGATTTGAAACAACTTAAGGTATTTATTTACGCCATCATGTATGAGTATTCACCTGTATAATTGAGGGATTCTTAACATATTTGGTTAAGAGCTACCGCCATCTCCCCTCGGGTTGTTAGATAAGACATCCATAACTTTCTTAAATTCAAAGCATTCTGAATTCCAAAAAACATGGGGGCCTACGGGTTTTTCAAAGGGGTTGGTGTTTTGTATTGCTCTTATTTCATGTGATGAGATAATAGGGTTACTTAAGTTTTTTATTTGGTGGAACAAAACAAATGCTTTGAAAGTAGCTTTCATGACACCGTGGAGTTGTGTAACAGTGATCCATCAAGCTTGGAGAACAGAAATTCTAATCAGCACAGAATTAATTGTGTGATTTTTTCCATGAATTACAAAGTTTTAAAGAGTTTGTTTCGAGTATCATCAATCCCAAAACTTCCATCAATAAATATACCCTATATAAATTGAGCACTTTCTTCATGCCAACAGTTCAATTAAGCTATTGACTTGACCTTTCTTTAATCTTTTTGGCAGCCCTTTATAGTGAGTTTTAGCATCATCTTGCTTAACACATAAGTAAAGTGAGATGTCACATAGGTAAACAAGAAGTTACTTAATTCTAAAACAATGGAAAAATCTAAGTTAAACTGTATCCATCATGAAACTCAAACAAAAGTCTGGGCACTCAAAAACAAACCTGTTCTATTACAAATAAATTGGTTATCCTTTGATGATTCAGAAAACATGACCCATGACATTATTGTGTTCCAAAGACATCATTAAGGACACCAATAATAATAATATCTGCATCTATTTCACCTTTTCTATCTGTGAAATGTGATGCTTAGAGTATAATCATAAGCCAGCTGTGAGTGATCCTAGTAAAAGGAGTAGATTTTAAACACCTTAACAAATATTGTTTCATTTTATTCCTTCCGTTTTACTTTATGCAAAGTAATGAATGATTCAGGAAGGAAGCTGAATAAGGCAAAGGTCTGTCTTTTTAAAAGATTATAATTCCAGGCAAACTGGTTAATCAGGGAGATAATGTAGAATATACATCTCTCTATATATACACCTATATATTATGTGTGTGTTATGCATATACATTTTTATGTATATATAAAACCTTTTGCTCTCAATTTAGAGTTAATAGTTCACTAGACTGTACATTCTATCATATAAGATTATTATTCTCCTATATGTGTTTCACATGATAATTATCAGATGTGTTTCCTTACACTACAAATCAACAAGGAATTTTATAATTTTTAAAAAAATATTTATTTATTTTAGTTGTACACAAAAACTTTGCTTTTATTTATTTATTTTTATGTGGCGCTGAGGATCGACCCCAGGGCCTTGTACACACTAGGTGAGCACTCTACCGCTGAGCCACAAGCCCAGCCTGAATTTTATAATTTTTGACGTCAACACTTGATGTGTTTAAAAGAGATTGTGGTAAATAATATTTTATATTTACCCAAATATGTACCTTTCCAAGTATCTTCATTTCTTTCTATGAATCTAAGTTTTCATCTGGAATTACTTCCCTTTATAAAAACTTCACTTAGGATTTCAGCAGATCTGTTGGGTAACAAGTTTTCTTAGTTTCTTTTATTTAAAAGTCTTGTTATTTCACTTTGTTTTTGCACAATATGTGGACTGCGTATGGAATTCTTGGTTGATGCTTTTTTCTGTCAGCTCTTTATAGATAGTTTTATGGAATTCTGACCTCCGAAGTTTCAAATGAGAAATGTATGATCTTTGGAAACATTGTTCCCATGTATACTTACATCTTCCATCTTATTATTTTTTTTTAATTTGCTTTAATGGTTTTCTCTTCTTATCAGCAGTTAGACTATGATATATGTGCGCATAGCTTCTTTGAACTTATGTTTATCACCAAGCTCCTTAAGTGTGTGTACTTGGCTACTTCTTCATTTTTTTTTTTTCAGATGTATTCATTCCTCTCATTCTGGGATTCCAATTACAGATATGTTAAATCTTGTACTATGGTTCCAGAGTTCTCTGAGACTTTGCTCATTTTCTTCCAATCTTTTTTTGTTTGTTTGTTTGTTCTTCAGATTTAGCTATTTCTACTATTTTATCATCAAGGGCACCATTCCCTCTGTTATCTTTATTTTTACTAAGATTATCAGATGCAGTTTTATTTGAAGTTTTAGAATTCGTTTCTTTTCCATGATTACCATATCTTTACTGAGATTTCCTATCATTTTTATTCATTACTGGCATATTTTTATTTACCTCACGGGACATAGTTATAATTCTTACCTACTATTTCCAACTTTTTTCTTTTAAAAATACCTTCCCTCTCCCCTTGGGTAACATTTTCCATTTTAAAAAAATTGTGTTCAATAATACTTTTTAAATGTTCAGTGTCTGTGAATTGTATCCTGAGCATAGCTCTGGTATTCTGTGTATTCTGCAATAGTCTTCCGAAAGTTCTGATCTTTTTGCTTTAACAGAAAATAAACTTGGTTGGACTCAAAGTCCAAGCTCTATTTCTTTTGTGGTAACTCAAATTACAGTTAAATTCCTTTTCTCATTAATTGAATTGTTTTCTAGCACATGTATAATTTAGGAGTAATCTAGAGATTTAAAAATATAGGTATGGATATAGATATAATTTATGATTTTACATAGCACAAATTAACACAGAGTAAGCGTACAATTTTGTGTATTTTAGTAAATTTATGCATTTGTGCAAATGTTTTAGAACATTTTCATCATCTCATAAAGTTTTTTCCTGCCTACTTGTTGTCTATCTTCAACCTGAGCCTAACCCGGAGACCCAAATAACCATTGATCTCCTTTTGTGTGTATAGATTTCTCTTTTAGAAATTTCATACAAATGTAATGATATATAGGCATTTGTGTCTCTTTTCTTTCATTTAGAATATGTTTACATATATGTGTGCATGTGCATGTGTGTGTGTGTGTGTATTTTTTAAACTCTATTGTGTTGGAGACTGAACCCAGGGTCTTGAATATTCTAGGCAAGCATTTTGCCACTGAACTACACTCTCAAACCTTTTTTTAAAATTTTTATTTTGAGACAGGGTCTTGCTAAATTTCCCAGACTGGCCTCAAACTTGCTATCCTTCTGCTCCTGAGTAACTGAGATTACAGTAATATGCCACCATGCCAGGCTTCACGTAGCATATTTTTGAGGTTCATCTATGCTGTTGAATATACTAGTCGTTTTTTTCCTTTTTCTTGCTAAAGTATATATCATTGTGTTCCTATACTATCATTGTGTTCATCCATTCACCAGTTGATAGACATTTGGAGTGTTTCCAGTTTTCAGCTATTTTAAATAATACTGTTATGGTATTTATGAACAAATTTTTGTGTAGACAGATGTTTTTATTATTTGCCTATCTACTTTTAGACCCATGTATTGTATTCTTATTTCAGTTACTATTTTTTTCATTTCTAAAACATCCATTTTATTCTTTAGTAGCTAATTGTCTTCTAATTTTTCTCAGTTTTCATGAATATATTAGATATCATTATTTTGAATTCTCTAGTGATAACTCTACTATCTGGGTAGTCTTTAATTCTCTTTTTTTAATTCTCCATTTGTTTTTCTTGTCTTTGTACAGTTTTTGTTTCTGGCCTTGCCTAGCAACATTCAATGAAACATTGGATATCCTTGACATCATTGAAACATCATTGGGCATCTTTGAAAAACTGATGGAGACCTAGATTATAATGTATTCCCTGGAGATTATTTAGCTTCATTTTGGAAAGCAGATAGAGATAATGGCAGAGAAGCTGGATTCTGGTCAAGAATGGATTCTATATTCTGAAGTAGACTGGGCCATACTAGTCTAGTTCGAATTTGCCTTCATTCCTGCAAAATAGCACTTATTTCTAGGGTATACTCTATTTATGGTTTCAAGTGAAATAATGGGGCTCTTTTCTGGATTCCTTTCTATTTTGTGAACCCCAAATTATAATCTCTGTTTCCTCAGCACTAC
Organism: Callospermophilus lateralis; assembly: GCF_048772815.1. Lineage (NCBI taxonomy): Eukaryota > Metazoa > Chordata > Mammalia > Rodentia > Sciuridae > Callospermophilus > Callospermophilus lateralis. Next base: position 31,685,302 of record NC_135305.1, on the reverse strand, counting down.
CATACTGCTAAAATCTCTCCAGCTCTTTGGCACACCACTACTTTCTGCTAGGTTTCTGGGAGTCTCATTCATGTAACTACAATTTTGGAGACAGCAACCTTTTTGGATGGAAATTAAGGCAGAATTTCAGGCTTACTCTTATGTGTTTTCTCTTCTTTAAATCTTAACCCCGCTAGATGCCCTCAACACCCAAGCCTGTTTCTTTGGCCTAGTGAGAGTGTTGTCAGCCAGGTTTGTCTTTGTTTCTCTCAGCTGCAAATCTAGAGATGCTCTCAAAGAAAAAAAGGGCAAAAGTTCACCTCATCATAGAGTCTCTTCTCTCCTACTACTTAAGTCCTACCTGACTTGGCTGCCTTCTGAGGTTGTCAAACTCATGCTTTTCATAGTTAGCATTTAGAAAGAGGGTTACTCTGTTACAAGCACTTCTGAAATAACTGCAAATACAGTTTCCCCAACTTCCTTTGGAAAAATACACAGGAAAAACCCTACTTTACACTGCAATAGAATTTTGTTATATCAATAAATAAAGTTTTAAAAAATCAGATTCTTTCATGGTGCTTTAATTTAGAATTTTATTTTGATTGAAAGAGTTGGCATCAAATGAATTCTAATGGGAGCCCCCCAAAGTATAAATCAATGTTATAAACTTTATATAAGGACATGATAATTTAGAATTGTAAAAATGGTTTGACTTTCTTTGTACTTTATAAAAGGGACCTCAACATATGTGATGTATATCAAAGACAAAACCTACTATACCAATATTTTGATCAGTATTTCATATGCCAACAGCTGTTAGCATTTAGTTGACTATAATTTTATGTTAGAATGTAATACAAATTAAGGAATGACTATGTGAGTGACCCAGTTCTCTTTAAAATACATCTAGCAAAGTTTGAACTTCTTGCCACATTTTTCTGTAAGTTGCTCTTGTTGAAAATTGACAGGATTCTTCCATTAATTGTAGTTCTATCCCCAAATATTATAGCATATACAAAAATTCCTATTGATATTGCTGTTGATGACTATCAAGAAATTTCTTATTTGAACATTATTTTAAAAGTAATGATTGACAAAATATTTTTCTTTTTCTTTATTCTTACTCAACTTTTGCAAACTCTAAGTGTAGCCTCTAAGTATCAGAAGGGGAAATAGTAATTTCTGCCTACTCACTGTCATTGATACTTTGACAATTATCAAAAGACTTGACATTTTATTATAATCCACATGAATGATGAATATTTCCTTTAGAAAACCTTCAGCTTGACTTATAGAATTGTGGAATTAGCTATGACAGTTTAAAGATTGTATACAAGTGATGTGTGTAAAGGAAAATGTAGGAGTTTGGAATAAGCAAAGGAGATCAAGGAAATGAGTCCATAAGATTACAGACATTCCTCTGAGTTTTTTTTTTTTTTTTGCTTGTTTATTTATTTTGCAAGTGTTTATACAAAAAAATCTGTGCATGAAATCTGTTACGTAGGCTGCAACCATTCTTAATGATTCTTTGTTTTTATTTTTTATTTCAAAGTTTATCAGTTGGTTCAGTAACTAAAATTGCCCACACTTCTTATAACAAGTATCAATAAAGAAGTAATGGAATAGCCAGAAGCATTAAATATCATTTTTGCAAATTGTTTAAATGCAGGACAGTCTGTCAGGTCACTTACAAAACAAAGCTTCTGAAGTTCTGTATCCTTGTCTCTGCAAAAAGATAGGAATGATTTTCCCATCACTTCTGCTACACTACATGTCCTCAAATCTCAACTCTCTTAACTTGGGATTGGACGAACCCTGAAGTGTCATAATCAGGGTGGACAATTGGTCATGGGTTATTCTGACAAAGCAGAGTAAAATCTTATAACCAGGAGACATCATGACCCAAAACCAGTAGATAAAACACTGGGTTATAATTAAGTTCTTTCTTGTTGTTAAGGAGAGGATCAGCTGGGGTAGTGACTTCAGGCAAATGAAGACTCCCTCTTATTCAATTTCCATTTGATGCTTAGTCACTGAATTGTGCCCTTGGCAGTGGCCCTTGGTTAGGCCCACCTACTTGTGTCTTCTCAGGCAGCAAGTCCCCTTTTCCTTTTTTTTTTTTTTTTAACTCATAAGCTCCAGGGGCTCCTTCCAGTAACCCTTTCTATTTATTCACCTCTTTCTAAGTTCCCTTCAAACAAGAGGGAGAGAAGAGGAAAATCCTTTCTTTATGCAGATTTCCCTCAGAGGCACTGTCTTTTCCCTCAAATTTAGTTCTGTTATTTTCATAATAAACCTTGATGTTTCATTACCCTTAGAGACTAAATCATTAACAACCAAAATATTAGTTCTTTTTGTTAATATTCAAACGCTGCCTCTAGGAGAGAGAAAATATTTGCATTCCATTATTCTCTGCATGAAAGAAAAGAAAGAAAAAAACTTAACAGTTTGAGTTTGCATATTATAATAGTTACAAAATTGTTGTTTTGATGAAGAAAAATCCTTGATTGGGAGGTTCTAGACAGTGGAAAAATAGATATTAGAGCTGAAATTCTCCCTTAATTACCCTATTTTTCTCAGGTTAAGAATATAGAATATACAAATCAGTCTAGAATTCCTTATACAAATCACTTATGCGGGCTTATGTGCATTTCAGAGTTCAAAAATTTTTAGATTTCAAAATTGTAAGAGAAATTCATGTACCATACATAAAATTATTGTGTAATTTCTCCCAGAGCACCTGGGCAGCACTATATATATATATATATATATATATATATATATATATATATATATATATATATATATATATCTGTATCATAGTTATGAATGAATATTCATATTCACATTCTATGGAATAGTTAAAGACTTTAGATTGCCTCTTGTCAATTAAGATCAGCTTTTGTTACTAAACAATTGCAGGTCAGATTGCATTTTGCTACCAAATAAATTTTTTAAATTACATTAGATTTCCAGATTTTTCTGGGTCTTGGAATTTTCAGAAATTCATTGAGGCTTTTAATTCCTGTTTTAAGATGACTTCAATTGGAAAATTCACTATTCATGTAAAAACAGTTTTGAGTCTCAAAAAAAATTGCTTCATTTATTATTCATGTGTTTTTACTTTAAAAGTTTTTTTTTGCTTAGTGTATATATGTAATTTCATTGCTTTGTGAACATGGTACACATAACAGAATATTTTTTTGTGTGTGTATATTTTAATTTTTGAAACTTCCTTTGTGGGTAGCATATAGTTATTTATTATAAATTTCCAATTTATATTAAAAATGTTCATTTTTCCTCAGAGTGTGAATAATGTTAAGTTATATTCTTTAGACATTTCCCATATGTATTTTGAATCTGCTTGATCTATTGCTGTCCAAGATAGTTGTCTTAAAAATTCTTACAATAATTGTAAAGTTATCAATTTCTCTCTGGAATTCTGAACTTCATTTATTTATTTATTTTTATAAATGTTATATGTATCAGTGTCCAATATATCATGAATTCTATGTATGAATGAAATATTTTTCTTAATTTATTATTTGCCTTTTCCTTGAAAATTATATTTTTGGTCTGACCTTATATCTTTCTTTTTATTAGAATTTTCCTGGTATATTTTCCTCTACTCTTTTAAAACCTGCCTGTGTCATGTTGTTTAAGATATGTCAAGTAAACAACACTCATTTTTTGTTGTTGTTATTCACAGAGCTGGATTAATTTAAATCTATTTTGAATGTTCTACTCATTAATATTTATTGTAATTACTGAAATGTTTAATTACCATTACATTTAGAATTATTTATGCCTTCTCATTTTGAATTTAGTATGATTCTCATTTCTTTTTTTCTCTCATTTACTTTTTAATGTTGTATAAAATAAGCAAAGCAGAAAGAATAAAGTGTATTATATTGTGTCATACTAGGTGATACTAAAAAGTATTCACAGATTACCTAGTTCTCTAGAGGAATATGCCAGAGCTTAGATCTTCTCTTTATTGTTTGACTAAAGTTTGGACACTATGCAGTTACATGAAAATTTGTAAATGTTTGTCCATTAAAAGTAATAACCCTACCCATAATTGCTTTATTTTATTTTGTTTTTCTTCTGAAGTGCATATTGTGTTTCTAACATATAATTTTCAAAAAGTAAAATCACGACTCTCATAAAAATAAGTTTTGAGGCAAAGATTTTATTCAACCTATTAATGAGGGTGCCAGTTGGATATTAAAATAAGATCAAACAACATTTGAGGAACTATACATTTATGCCACTTAATAAAATATTGTTAGAATAAAATTTAAATACAAAACTCGTTAATGGTCTATGGGGCAAAAAACCATAACCTTTGAGGTTACAGTTTCTACCAAAAGAAATTATTTACATCTCCACTGGGATAAAATATACAAATTAATATGTAAAGTCATTAAATCTGGGACCTTTCATCAATAATAAACAGTGAGTCAACAAAATGCATTCCTATGGATCAGAGACTGGTTTATCTACAGCCCGCAGGGCAGATCTGGCCATGCCTTTTGGTTGATGTACCGCCTGTTTTTGCAATACATTAGAGGAGCTAAGTACTTGTGATAGAGAACCTGTGACCTGCAACATAAAAAATAAAAACTCTTTTCTTTTACAGAAAAAAATATGCAGAAACCTGCCTTAAATCACCCTTTGACTCTCACTACACTTAAAGGATGTGCTACCTTATTTCCAAGCGTTGGATAATTCTTCTTAAAGTTCTCTAATCTAGCAATTTTATTCTAACATTTAAAAAATGCTTTCAAATAAAGACTTTGTAAATCTTTGACACATGCTCTATATTTCTGAGTCATGTCTTTAACTTTTGGAAAATTAGACTTTGATGCTTTGTTCTTCTACCTGCACATTTTTAGCATGCATGCTATGTTTTGAATGATCAGTATGTCTCTTTCTTCTCTCCGCAAAAGATAAGAACTAGGCTTGTTTTGTCCTTTTGTCCTTTTCTTTCTTACTTACCTGAACTCCTACCACCTCACTTGATGAAATTTTTATATCATCTGGGATTAATGTTCAAGTTTGTCCTCAAAGACAGGTTTTTAAAAAATGATCAGTACTTACATGGATGTAGCAGTAATGGTTCACTTACTAAGTCTGTTGCTTCTTGCATACCATTAATTTCTATTAGTCTATTTGGTATTTTGTTATTAGCAATATTTCAAAGAGAGTTGAAGAATGTAAATTTTCTGAGTTCAATGTATGAAAGTATGTTGATTTCAGTTTTTGGACATATTTGGCTGCATATAGATTTTTATTTTCAAAGTTATATACCTTAAATATATAAAGAACCATATTATTCCCTTTATCCCAATTTCACAATGTTCACCCTGTGTCTTCTCTATGTCTTCAAATATCCATTACTATTATTTTTTCTAAATAGTTTAATAGCCTATTGCAAACATGATACTTTATTACACCTAAATATTTGAATAAATATTTCCCTAAAACAAAAACTCTATTACATAATGAAAGTACAGAAATCCAAGGTAGAAATGGGCATTAGGCAACATAATCCAATCTGCAGGTCTAGTTTGTCAATATTCCAATAGTGTGTGTGGTCTTTTTTTCTTTTACTGGATCAGATGTGTGTAGTTGTCATTTAAAGTGACTTTGGTCTCTCTCAATTTGGAGCAGTTCCTCGGTCTTCCCATCTTTTGTGATCTTTACCCTTTTTTCCTGTATAACTGTTTAAATATTTTGGAAGATGATATTAGATTATACTGACATACTGTTGCTCATCAAACTTCTACACAGAAGACTTAGCAGCAGTTGATGACTCCAGTCTGAATCAATTACCACTCGGATGGTTGCCATATGGTAATTTTCTATTTCTATCTTACTTTCTGCTTTTACCAACAGAATTTTACTAAGAAAGAGCTTTCCTTTATACATGTGCCTATATATCTATCACAACTCAGAAAATTTTATTTCATTCATTGGGTTGTAATCAATTCCTATCATTATTTTAACACTTTGATTTGACCAACGTGACTCTCTTCAAGGCTGGCTCCTGGGTCCTTTTGACATACCCAGTTATTCCTTAAGCACCTTCTTACTTTCTGGTACATTGAGATATTCCAATCTTATTCTGTACTTTTCTCATTCCCAACTTGGAGTCAGCTAATTCCCCCCAAATCTTGAATTCCTTTTAGTGGACAAAGAAATTTTGAAACTAAAACCTGGGCACTCACTTGTGTTCATTGTTAGCTACTAGAATGTCTCTGTTTCTAGACCTTCTCAGTGGATGGTCCTAGAAAATCTGTATGTGTGTATAAACACACATGCATATTATCTGGGCACATAATCCTTATGCCTACTTACGGCTACACCCATATGAATGTATAAAAACAAACATGAGTTCACATTGGCATCTCCAATGTTCATTTAACAACTCAGCCTTTCCCTTTTTCATATTTGTAACTCATTTTTTCAACCTTGAGAAATCTGGCTCCCACTTTCATTACTATATTTACCTCTTTACTCAATCTCCTGTAGGTACCTCATTCGTTTCACCGTTATCTCCACGCTCACCTCTTCAAGGCCTCTTTTTCAGACCCCAGGGTTACTTTGCACCATCTCTGTGGTCACGTCCTTGAATGCACTGGTGGCCCCTTAGTCCCACAATCTCTTCATTCCCAATCCCACTGCTCCCTCCAGTGCCTCTGGCCGTGATGCCACCTCCAAGAGAAAGACGGGGAAGGAAGAAAATCAATTTGTAGAGGAGAAAGAGAGGAAAATAAAACTTTTTTTCTTTTTTTATGTTTGGAAATTTTACTCCAATTGTTTAGATTTTTTTTTGTACTAAATGTAGCTTCTAGCAGCACTTGGTAAAACATTATGACAAAGGGATTCCATCTCTTTCTCTTCTCAAAAGTTCTTTGCCTTTGTTTCTGCCACATAGCTATTTCTCTTTGTCCTTTTCCCCTCTTATGGAAATTCTTTAAGTCGAATATTCAAACTCTTGAATTTACTTGCTATGTCTCTTAAAAGTTTCTCCACAATTGACATCTCATTACCTCTGCTTTATGTTCTGGAAGAATTCATCAGCAATATATATCACCAATTTACTCTGCAGTAGATTTATTATGTTATTCAGTCTATTTATTAAATTGTATATTTTTAATGAGTATATTTTAAATTTCTAAAACTTTTTGCTGGTTACTTCTATTACTACTTATTTCATAAGCATTTTTTCTTCTTATTTTTTTAATTTGACTAAATTCTCTGTTTTATTTCTTCTACAATATTCAATATTCTTTGAAATTGTTTCTATTAATTTGTTTCCTCAGGTGTAAGTTCTTTCTGGTGCAGTGAAGGGCTGAGTTTATTGACAATGTTTCATGGTCTTGCCAGGGGTTTGTAAATCTTATTTGGACTTTTATCTCCATGACAGAATTCTCCTGCATATAGGCTGGGCTTTGGCAGTCTCCTGCATGGAATCCAATTTGGACTCCCCGTGGGAATGATGTAATTCTTATACAATAAGACACGGCTATAGTAAGGGTAGTATTTTCTTTCAGGATGTCTGTCTTGACTCCTTAGCCTAGTAGCTGTGACATACTCCAGATGTAAAGGGCCCAAAGATTTCCTGCCCCAAAGGTCACAAAGATTTCCTGCCCCAAAGGCCCCAGATTGTAATGACTTCCAATTACAATGCCTTCCCACACAGTGGATGCCTCCTAAGTTTATGGCTGTAATTTTGACTCATTGAAATGGCTGCCAGTCTTCCTTTTAAGAATCTTATGAAGTTTCCTGTCCTGTTAGCAATCTTCTCTCTTTTCTCCCTCCTTTCTTCCCTTCTTTCTTTCTTTTATTCTCTGGTTTGGTATGGGAAGAGATATATGTTAGGATCAGAAATAAAATTTAGTACCTGTATGTCAATAAATTTATGAAAACAATGGCATTTTATGTCTGTAACTTCATAAGGATTGGTTTTAACTCTTCTTCATAGTTTGGGTCTAAATGCTCCACTGAATCATTCTCATATAGAGATAATCATATATAACACCATACAGAAAATATACTTCCTAGAAGACTAAGTTTTTTAACATGTCTGGGATCAATACTTTGATACCACAACATGGGAAAGCACTGGGAATTTTGTCTGCATTTTCTATTTGATGAAATTCATCCTTTCTTTTTATTTTTAATTGAATTAAGGATTTCTGGAAGTTGAATAGCTTCTCTTGAAAGTCTGCCAAAGATTTTTTTGACAGATATCTATTTGGGGGCCTGACTGTGTTCTTTCTAAGCATGTATCATTTTCACAAATCTCGTCTAGCTTTGAAAATGTGATGATCTGTTTAAAAGATTTGGCAATTTCTGTTGCCTCTAATTGCATTGCCTGACTTCTGCCAGGTAAACTTTAGTTCCTGTTATCACAATAGCCTTTCAATTCAGTGCTGCATCACAATGCGGTCCTTTTCAAAGCGTATTTAGGGAAAATTTGGAATCCAAATTTAAGTCAATGTGCAGCTAAATAGTGTGTAATGGCCATGCATGTACTAGGGTCACAGGCCAAAGACAAAGAGTCCTTTTTAACTCAGATATATGCAGGGGATGCCAGTTATGTCACGACTTACTACTGAGAAATTTGGAGGGCAGAATGAAGTGAGAAAAAATATGTTTTAGAGCCAAGGAAGTATGGCATCTTTATTAAATATTTAATATGCTGAATGAAGGAATAGTTCAGGGTAAGCAGAGGCAATCAAATTGGTTTCTATATCTGATAGGGCTCCTTTGGCTACATGGGAAAGGAAACCTAATTATAAATAGCTTAAGAAAAGAATATATTAGCTAACATGACAGAAAATTCTAAAGGTTTAATACAGGACTCAGTATCACTGGGACCTCATCTTTCCACAACTCTCTAGTCTGCTGTTTCCTTTGTTGGCTTCAGTCTCAGGCTTGCTCTTGGCCTGACTTCCCCAGGTTCAATTCCAACAGACAAGGGAGAAAATATCTCCTCAGCAGTTTCCACACTGATCCTGGGCACCAACTTGGGTCAGGTGGCCTCTGGCCCAGTCTCTGGGTGACTTTTTGCTTCCACTGGCCAGGGACAAGAATGGTGTGCCTCACAAAACACATAGATTGAGAGTTGCAGGGTTGAGAAATAATTCTCCAAGTAAATTTGTGTAATTTGACTTATAAAAGCAACAGATGGGTATTAGGAACTAAAAATAACAAAATGTCTTATAGATATTATTGGGAATGGAAGACATAGAAACAATAGGATTTTTGTTGTTTAGTTCCTGTTGAAGCCTTCAAAGGAGGCTATGGGTTTCTGTTTTATTACAGAAGCAATTGAATTATGAAGTTGTTAAAAAGTTTCTAATTAGTTTTCTGTCATCAATCTTACCTAATTCTTCTGTTAACTTCTAAATAGACTAAATAGTACTTATTTAGGATAAAGTGGTGGGAGGAGGAAGAAAAGAAACATGTAGTATAAAATAGAACAAGTAATTGCTTCCTTAGTTGATTCAAATGTACTTGAGACTCTGATTTTGTTTATTTTGATGACCTGGAAAACTTTGGCCTCTGGTAAGTAGGTAAATAATAGTAAAAAAAATAAAACTTCTAGCAAACTAGGAATAAACCAAACTATATTGTTTATTTTTCCTGTAGGTCTGATCAGAGTATACTGCTTTTAATCAGATCTCAATTATTCTTGTTTACTGACCCACCCGGTGGCAAATATGTAAAACATGTTTGTAATATAATATTCTGGCTTCAAAATTAATCTATAACATTTTTCCTCTGAGGTCTTAACATAGGTACAAATAGAAAGTTTGAAAAACTATAAGAATATAAGCAATTCACGGCTTCCTTAAGTAAAAGAACTCTGCTTTTCTCTAATCACTCTTCTGCCTACACCAGGCCCCCAGGACAAACCCTGTTGCTCTCTCTTTGGAGTGCAAGATCTTAACTCTGCTGTTACCTGGCTCTCAGCTTCTCTGAGACTTTTGCAATAATAAATGTTAAGATATGGTCTGTCCTAAGGGTATTTGCATTGTAAAAGAAAATTCCTGAGTTCTAAACCCTGGGGGTCATAAATAGGATTCTGTGTGTGAGGAGCTTTTTCCGGGAGGGTGTCCTAGCCAATTTTTTTTATGGAGCCGCAAACTTGACCCAGGAATCTGTTGCTGTGTTTATGCTTGTAGAGGTAACCTAGCTGCCTCAAAGTCATCCACTTCTGGGCATGAGTGTGCGAGTGACCTAAAGAGACTAGTGTCCTCCCCTCTTCCAGTTGGTGAGAGTAGGAATAAATAGAGACTTGGCAGCCATCTCATGGAGACCGCTGACACCTGCTCTGGACGAATCCCAGGGCAGTGTGCTTTCTATCTTCATTGCATGTTCTGCACGAAGGACTAAACTTTGTTTATCCTCCATCCAGCTAAAAGGATTATGTTTCATGGCCAGCTGGTTCCCTTTGAGGCAGCTTTTGGCTCCTTAAATATAGTCCTTGTCTAGAGAAATGTTTAAGTCGTTTAACAAAGGACATAAAATCACAGTTTCTTTGGTAGTTTTCTTCACTTTCCATTAGACTCGTAGCAATTATTTGCAAGTTGGTTGGCGAGTTTTTTGTTTTGTTCACGTGGCCCTAAGAACAGTGTCAAAAGGATCCCATATTTTATTTCTGGAGAAGAGATTCCTTTTGCTTTGTCATTTTTCTTGACTCTTTCTTCTTGAGATTGTGAACATTATCATAATAAGTCTAAGGTTATTGGTTTTCAATTGATACGAATATTCTTAACTAATTGGGGAGAAAGCCCCCTTCTTTTTTCATGTATTTCCTCCTGCTGCTATATAGAATTTTCCATACTCCTCTTTCTCATGATTACCTTGTATGCTTCCAATAAAAATCCCCAAAGAGAGTATCTACTTCTACAGAGCCCCAAACATCTCCTCAAGCCCTGGGGTAAATATTCATAGCATCTAGTGCAATATGCTTCTACACAATATGCAATCTGTCTTGCTTGTTATTTGAGTGAAAAATATGTAAATAGTTTTGAATTATCTGTGTTATTATCCTCAAATAAAAAGTGAATGGTAATAACAACTCTTTTTCATAAAACTGCTATCATGGGCCTTTTTGACACTTAGGCTGCCACTCCGGGCTGGATCCTCATGAATGCAATGGACTTAGATGTGACAGAGCTTCAGACTATTTCATTACGACCAGTTTGCCTGGTTTCACATAAAAAGGGAGCTGGGAAGTGCCAGTCCCTGCAGATCAGAAAGCAGCCACCATGAACCAGGCTAAATGAGACACCTCTGATTTTTCGGGCATGACTGAGACGGATGGTGCCACAGCTGTGCAGGGAGAATGCAGAGTCGAATGTTTCTGAGAATCTCTGGAGTCAGGCTGTCTAGGTTCAGGACACAGATATTTCCAGTTACTTGCTGTGTACTTTTGGACAAGTTATTTAATATCTCTAAGCCTCAGTTTCCTTGCTTGTAAACGGAAGATAATAATAGCATCTAACTCACAGGGTTGATGTGAGGATTAAATGAGCTCATGCTACTGGAACAAGGTCTGGCACCAAAGAAGCACTCCGTGAATGTTAGCTGTTAAGTCCTCCTGTCTGCTGCAGCTACTCCTTGACTCTGAACTAGTAAAGCTCTTGGCATCTTGACTTGCTCGGTTTGGCACTTGATCATGCATTATTTCATTCATCACCATCTACTGAGGCCATTTTAATCCCTCTTAGGTTGCTGAATATGGTTGAAATATCAAGATAGCGGACTGCCTATTTTAGTGCTGTTCACAATTATACTGACCTCTAATAAATATGCACTCAAAACTCTAGGTCAATTCTAAAAAAGCTGAAGGAATACTTTATCCTACTAATGAAGAAAAAGTATCCAATTTACAGAAACCCTGTTTTATTCCTCATTGCTAGAGGCACTGGATTTGATCCTCAGCATCACATGAAGACAAATAAATAAAATAAAGATCTTGTGTCCAACTACAACTGTTTATTCCTCATTGGTTTAATAATGGGAATCTACACCTTAAAGACATATTGATACAAGAGGCAAGGAGAGGAAGGTAATTGTAATTATTTTTTTAAAAAATTTAATTGTATATAGACACAGTACTTTTATTTTATTTATTTGATTTTATGTGGTGCTGAGGATCAAATCCAGTGCCACTATGTGCTAGGCAAGTGCTATACCACTGAGCCACAAACTCGGCCTGAGGAGGGTAATTCTGATGAGATAGTCTAGAAACCCAATTACTTTATGCAAACATTTATTTATTTATTTTTAATCACAAGATGGTGATTTCTTGGGATTAATAAACTTAAGCAAGCAAACAAGCATGTTGTGAATTTTCAGCAAGAAACAATTTATTCAGATGTTAGAGCAGGAAGAACTGGATGGTGATGGGGGAATCAGATTTTCTCTTTCTTTGATGTTAGGTGCTGTTGGAGAGATCTGAAGTTTTTAGATTTCTGCTTATAATTGAATTTTAAAATCTCTGTGACTGGGATGAGGGTAGCTCCCACCCCATTCCAGTAGTCCTTCCTTTTGCAGGTACAACGGCTCTATTTCTAGGTTGGTTCTATCACCATTACCATTTTTCTTTGCTTAAGTAGTTCTCCCCAGAGGCTCCTTAATCTTGATTCCACTGAGCTTCTTGAAGGAGTGCCTACCATTTTGCCAGAGAGTGTAAGCACTGCTGATTCTGAGTCAAACACACTTTCTGCTCTGCTCTCCCAGACCCAATAAGCTCTAGATCAATACAACAGAAATAACTGAAATTAACAAACTGTAGATAGCCAGGAGACTGGGATTCATGGTCAGTAAGAGAGCACTGGCTAGGCCAGAGTGGATGCAAAGTCCTGAGCTATCTGTCTGGAAGCATGCTCTTGGTTTGAAGATGAACTCTCTAACTTTATTGTTGATGTATCATATATTTTTTTAAATATTTATTTATTTATTAGTTATAGTTGGACACAATATCTTTATTTTATTTTTATGTGGTGCTGAGGATCGAACCCAGGGCCTTGCACATGCTAGGCCAGCGCTCCACCACTGAGCCACAATTTTCCAGCCCCTGACGTATCATATTTTTAAGACCTTCCATTCTTCAAGGATTTTCTCTCTTGAGTAATTTTTTTCCATTTAGTTTCTTTTACATTAATAGTACATGAAAGAGTATGCTTTAATCTACAATTTTTTTTAAAAAAAATTTGTGTTTGTACTATATTTGGTTTGGGGACAGATATCTAAATTTATAGATCAATACTATCTGGGGCTGTACTTGCAGCTCAGCGGTAGAGTGCTTGCCTAGCATATAGAGGCACTGGATTTGATCCTCAGCACAACATGAAGACAAATAAATAAAGTAAAGATCTTGTGTCCAACTACAACTAAGAATATATATTTATTTAAAAAAAAAACTATCTGGGAAAATATCCCAAGCTGCTGTCTTTTAAAATCTGATTGGGGATACTTAACTGTGCACTTAAAAAAATTAATTTCATTTTCATTTCTAAAATCAGAGATAAGTATTATTTTAGAGACTCCACTCCTCTAAAGTTGGTTTAGCTCTGTGTTTTGATAGCAATTCAAATTTGCTGTTTTCTCATGATTGTACTCACCACAATTTTTTTTTTAATGCAACAGTTAAATTCACACAACTATGGAAAATTTGATGTAAATTTCAATCTCAATTCTAGCTGGAAATATACAAAAACCCCATTTTTGTTTTTTTATGAACACATGAGAAATAGTATTTGAACACAGCTTTTATTTTCACCAAGCCAGCATTAAACCAAGGTAATTTTGTTTCCTGTTGGGTAATGTGTTCACTTGTGATTATTCCTGCAGGTTTTTCTTTTTTTTCTTTTAATCACAACAACTAAAGAGTAACAACAGCTGCTGGAGTTATGGTTGTCAGACATTTTAGGTGGTTTTCCTTTTTGCAAAAAGCTGTTTTGTAGAAAATGTCAAGCTGTGTATATGTTGAGATTGCCACCCGCTGGTGAAAACAGAGAATTTCCATTTTAATGAGTAATTAAAAAACAAAAAAACAAACAACAACAACAAAACTGTTTTCTATTTTCAGAGCATGAATTTGTAAGGTGAGACTTAAAAAAAAAACTTTCAAAACCCACTCAAATAATAAAGAATTTCATTATTAGTAGCCAATTTAAGACCCTGCTGGAAGAATAAAATGGTCATCATTATGAAACCATTAAAGAACCTTTGTTTACATCTCTTGCCTACAAGGAGAAAACTGAAAAAAAAAAAAAAAAGATCACAGAATTAAATATGTCAAAGTGTTCTCAGTAGTTGCTGTTGAATATCATAATGAAAAGGGATTAAGCTGATTTTTGTTGCTTTTTTACAATTTATTATCGTTTCGTGTTTTTTGTGCATGTGCACTACAGAAAGTTTGTATTGCTTTAAAAGAAAATGTAAATCTGAAAAGGAAAAGCATCTATTTATGTGCATGTAAGCTGAAATGTAAGTCTTTAATAACCATGCCTTACGGAGTGGAAGGAACAAAGCATGACTTTAAATTGATGCCACATTTATCTAAGCAGGTACAGAAGGAACTGTAGCCCAGAGATTGAACTGCAACTTTCATCACTCCACTAGCACAAATTTAAATTCAAATGCATGCGTAAGAATTTATGGCGTGATGAAGATGACTTTTCAAACCCATGCTCGAGGATACTTGGTTATGTCACATCATATACCAAACGAATTCCAGATGTGAAAAATTAAAAATTAAACACCTAAAAACATACAATTGCAAATTTAGGTTAAGCAAAAATGTCAACAATTATAAAGAAGATTATAAGGAAAAACTCTGGTCCATCAAAATCAACATGAAACAAATGAAAAAATTGGAAAAATACTTGTAACATACAGAACTCACAAGATAAATGAGATGTCTTTTAAAAGGCTTATGACCATTTGAAAACCTCATGACTAATCAAAGAAGTGCACACTCTTAAAAAATGAAAAATTTAGCTATAAAACTAAGAGTTTAAATATTTTATTATACCCAGAATTATAAAAACACTCTATATTATAGGGTGATTCTACCATTTAAAATTATTCCTTAAAATATATGATAACATAGAAAATGCTCATACCAAATTTAGACTTAAGGTAATGTTGAAGTAGTATGTGGTTCTGTCTATAGCTATCTGTTCAAAAGAACATTATTCCAAAGTTTAAGTAGTGATTACCTGTGTAACTAGGTTTTGCTTTCTCGTCACTAATGTAATTTTTAACTTTTGTGTATAAAAAATTACAAACATACAAACTGCTTATTAAAATTTATTTAAAATTAGGGTATACACTAATACATGTAATTTGATTATTATTTTAATAAAAAATATACACACATATACACCTATGATTGTGTGTCAATTTATAGTGCTGTCCAATAAAATATAAAATTACCTTTTATCTATCCTGTCTAAAAATAATACTAATAGTTAAAAATGCAGAGCATTTACTTTTTACTAGCTCACTGTTCCTTTTATCCCATTTGTTGTATACTCAAGACATTTAAAAATATTTCTTTGTTGGCATTTTACCACAATAATGAATAAGCATGTTAGTTTATATGAATTTGGATCAGCACATTCTCTGCAAGTGTGGCATAGGATGTCTACTTATCAAAAAATATATAAAAGTCCCTATA
This sequence comes from Callospermophilus lateralis, assembly GCF_048772815.1. Taxonomy (NCBI): domain Eukaryota; kingdom Metazoa; phylum Chordata; class Mammalia; order Rodentia; family Sciuridae; genus Callospermophilus; species Callospermophilus lateralis. The sequence continues at coordinate 31,669,608 of NC_135305.1, read as the reverse complement.
AAGAAATCAATACCATGTGGAAGAGCCAATTACTTTATGCAAACATTCGTTTATTTATTTTTTTAATCACAAAATGGTGATTTCTTGGGATTAATAAACTTAAGCAAGCAAACAAGCATGTTGTGAATTTTCAGCAAGAAACAATTTATTCAGATGTTAGAGTCTCTCATTAATACACCCTGTGCATTAGCAGTAATTTTATTGATTATGTGAACTGTTAAATAGTCCATCTGCAATGCAAATGTAACTGTAAAATTAAAAACATCAATTTATTTTCCTCAAACAACTTCAGAGCTAAATTAAATAAAAGCTTTCATTTGAGGAGCCAGCCTTTTCTAATAAAGCTTTCAAATATCCGGCATGGTTAAAGTGTGCTGCTAGATACATGAAAGATGACACTAGACAAAGAATGACACTGTCTCAATCATTTTTTAATAAAGGAAAATACACGGCTCTCTTGTGCAGCTGCACACTGCTTGACTGGTGGGAAATACTAATATGTGTTCAGAGATACGATGATATAGCCTCTTGTCTTGCTGAGCTGTGGCGGAGACCTCTCGCACAGATGCTCCTGTGTGACAGCTGGTGGCATGGTCTGTTCTGCCGCTTCTGCAAGGCTCACAGCCTAAAAGCCAAGCAGCTAATTTTTCAATACTAAAGCACAGACCTCAAGAACGAATAAAAATATTCATCCCTGAAGCATGTCATGAGTTGATTATAATAAGAATTGCTTAATTATTTATTAGTAGTTGCTTTATAAATTACTCACTGTGGTTTTGCTGGAGGGCATAAGCTATGAGAAGGGAGAAGGGAGCTTGCGAGGTGAACAGGCAGGGGACAATGTGGTTACAGGGCTTTCCATACCACACAGATGCCTTTTGGCTTTATCCTGTGAGTGTTGTGGAGACAGAAATCTTTTAACAGGGGATTGAATGGTCAGATGTGTGTTTTCTCTGTGTAATGAATGACTAATTAGAAGAGGACTAGAAAAGAGGCAGGTTGTAGTCCAGACTGGGTAAGGCTGGACCTGAAAAGCTGCACGACAGTTGAAAAAGAAGGGAGGAAGCCCCCAAATATCCACAGAGTAAAACAAGTAGGAAAAACAGAATTTGATAACTGATGGGATATAAGGGCCAGAGATAGAGGAGAGGAAAGAACTGAGTTTTCTGCTTTGTAAATCTGGGCAGATAATGAAATCACAGGTGCTGATGCAGATTAGAGGGGGAACCTAAGTGGCTGATTGACCTACTTTCCTAATGGATACATGCAGTCACCCAGAAATTTTACAAGAGCAAATTGTATGGACAAACATACAATAAACAATGACAGTGAAATTACAGACAAAGCCCTTCAACTAAACCACAAAAGACCAGGAAAACCTAAGAACCTTTTTATGAAGCTGATGTGAGGGACATGGACAAAGACAGAACAATTATATTGTATTAATCGTGTTTGTTATGTGGCAATGGGAATGATTTTCACTTGCTACACTAATGAGCTCTGCTATAATGGCCATTCTCCCTGTAGCTCACCTATTCATTCATTAGAATGAGGTTTTAGTTTTTTTTTTTTTTTTGCAAAGTAAATATGCAATAAGATCAAATAAATTTTGATGATTGCCAACAGATGGTGAGGGGCTCAACTTTAGGACCATCTGATCTTTAGCTTTTCAGTCCTTTCCGGCTGTTCTTTCTACTTAATTACCTTCCCCTCACTTCCTAATCCCCTCCATGTAATTCTACACCAAGATTGGGTCTAGCACTCTATTAATTTTCCACAGCCTACACTGCTTTCTGATAAGATATTCTTTCTTTGTAGCTGTGTTGCTAATGGATCTAAACAGTCTGGATTTAGCAGAACTTTTCAATCCTACTTGAACCGTGTCTTTGCTCAATTTATTAATTCAGTTTAATGCTGAGAATTTAAAACTTACTCTTACAATTTGATCTTGTTTCACATTTGACATAATGGCTCAACCACTAGTCATTTTACATCATCAAAGAACTATTTTAACTGACCTGTCTTTTAAATCCTTCTCATATGAGACATTTAATTTTTTTTTCCATCATTAAAACAGACTTACTAGAGTGATATATATGTGTTTCAGTAAGAAATTTTCTTGATGACATAAATGCATTTATGCATCTTTTATGAATGAAGGAGAGGAAGTATTGCTGAAATACATATTGGAACGGTATTTCAGGGAAGCACCTAAAGGGTAGGGATTTATGGAGGCTTAGAAAGCACCACCTAAGGCAACTTCCAGTAGACTTTGCATGTGTCTTTATATAATCCATATCTAGCTAGAATCTCTTTTCCTTGACAAGTGCATTTTAATGTCCAGTTCAATATAAGGAGGCTGTTTCCATGTCCTGTTCAATAGTCTCTGATAACCTCGCCTCACCAAGGTAGTCTAATAGAATCCTTTTGATTTAAACATCACACAGCACAGACGTGCCCTCTTGCTTTTGCGGTTGTTTAGCTGTGATTTGTTTAACCAAGTGCTTTTCCTTTTGATATAAAAATTGCACACCTGAAATTATACATTGGTAAGGGTTTGTAATAAAATAAGGCTTAATTTTTTTGGATATCTATGTTTTATGAGTGCTCTTTTAAAACAAGCAGTTTTTTTCTAATAATGAAAGCAATACTTGTTCATTTACATTTTTAAAAAGATTACAAAAAGATCAAAGCAAAAACCCTAGAATACTCATAACGTAGGGGTGATGACTATAAATATTTTGCATATATTCTTTCTGAATGTTTGTGCATATCTGCATAAAAGAAAATGCTTTCAGCAAACTTGGACTTGTATATATTGATTTATACAGATAATCACCATACACTTTTAACTTTGTTTTTATGCTGTGTGTGTGAGACTATAATTTAAATAGATTTTTAAAATTCCTCCTTCATTTTCTGATGAGCATATGCTCTAGAATAAGCACGAGATGGGGATAAGGATTTGTTTTCTCAATCAGTTCCAGCTTCTCAAGTATGTGCATCTTGCTATAGTGACTGTTGTGCTTCTGATGATAAAATATCCATGTTTTTCTTACAACACGATCCTCAACTCAAACCCTGAATTTTGATGCTTATTCACAGAAACAGCCATCTATTCTAAAACAAAAAGGAAAGTTGTGTTGAAGTTATAGTATTTGGTCCCCAATCTGGAGATTTTCAAGGATAATGTGGACCATACAAAATATTGATCTATTTATCATGCACTGATTTTAAAGCTTAACTTTTGTATGAGGTGCAACTCCATTGTATTCTACTTGTTTATTTTAGCAGTCATTAATTTTTTGCTTCTCATTGGGTATATTTTGAGAACATTTAAAATAGCTGTGTTGCAATCCATCTTATGGATGTCCTGAATATACTTTTACCAATCTACTATTATTAGACAGTTGGTTAATTTCCAATGTTTTGTTATAAATAAGGCCATGACAACTGTTGTGCCTGAGACCCGATATGAGGTTTAGTCATTATTTTTGCACACTTACTTGGTGCTGTTTTAATATCTTTTTTTTTTTTTTTTTGAAGCACTTTTACCACTCTCATGCTGATAAGATATATGAATAAGGGGCATGTGTCTTCACAATAACCAATTAGGGAGTGCCTTCACAAGGTAGTTTAACACTACCTTTTGGTGTTATTTTGCAGATTTCTGGCCGTGTCACCTGTTCAGAGGGTCCGATTGGCACTTGGTCATGTGAGCTTGTTCAAAGAGTGTATTTGCTAGGACATTTTGAGAGCTGCAGTGTTCTAGTTCTTTCTGTTAGATCTGTGCTACAAATAGCCATGGCATTTCCCAAACTTAGAAGACTTATGTGATCTATGTGCTTGTTCTTCAGACCTGCATAGCTCTCCTTCCAAGTTTAGGTTCCTTGGACAGCTGCTCTGGAGGGCAGCTCTGTGCTGTTCTGATGTGAGCAGTGGAGGGAAAATTAGTCTCAGACCTTTATGATCAACTGGGTATACAGACTCTCCTTGTTCAAAAGTCTTTTGAAAAATCAAGGATTCATTTCCAAAGAGACATTCCTAAGTGTTGAATAAATAATGGGTCAAAAGTATAAATATTTTAAGGCTTTGCATAGGTATTGATATATTCTTCTCTGGAAATTTTATACCAAGTCATTCACATAATAACTGGATATGACAGCAATCTTTTGGCAAAACCCTTGTCAACACTAGTTTAAAAAGAAGCATAACCAAAAACGCAGTGAGTTTTTACTCTATTTCTTTATTTGCCAAAGGAGTTATACAATTTTATTTTATTTTTTATTTTTTGCATCTGAACAGCCTTTAGTCCTTCATTTTCTTTGTTCACCCACATCCCAGGATTTTCCTTTCAATGGTTGTCTAAGAACTCTTTGTATTTTAATCTTTATCTAAAGATACTGCTCAAACCATGTGAATTCAGGTCCCTATTTTTGAGGAGAAAGATACGACAGGAAGAGGGTGAGAAAGGAACAGGGGCAGCTGACATTCAAATACAAAGTATTTGTGTTAAGTGAAGTTTCCATTTTCTCCAGAACATTGTGGCTTTTGTGACGCAGCTCATAAGAGGAATGTTACTTATGGCCTTTCCTACTCTCACCTCCTTTAAAAATGGCCCCACCCATGGTTGTTCATGCTGAGAAGGTGGCCACGTTTTCATATCAAGTGACTCTCAGGATGGGATGTCTACTCAAAGGTCACAGTTAATCGGCTACCTAGGGATTTACAAACTGTGCCAGAAAGCTTTTGCACAGGAATTAGGAGGAAAGAAGAAAAAAAAAGAGATTACCAATTAATAGCAGGTCTGAAAGAAGAAACATGCCAAAATTGAAGGAAGCAGATTAGTGGTGGAACTTGGAGAGGGAAGCATCTCAAATTCCTGCTGTAGAGATTGCTGAAGCCACCTGAAATAGAGAGCTGGCCAGGTTACAGCTCTAGTTTCAGCAGGCCATTTATCTTTCCTGCTCTTTATTTCTCTACATACGTCCCTGTCACTTGAGCTTCCTTGAATGGATCTCTGTTATTTCTGGTTAAATGAACCTAAAGAAACAGGACGATTCTAAGGCAAAGTACTTAGGATACGGATTTAAAATTATCCTAGTCACTATAACTCTATACACACCCCAGCAGAGTCATTTTATAGTTAGGTCTTTCCTTTAACAATGGTTGGACATAGAATCTTCGGGTATAGTTATTGCGTGAGGTGGTAGAGGTACACAGGTGAATCAGACAATCTCCAGGAGCATGCAGCGCAATCACACATTTCTACATAGCGTGGCCGTTCATTACTGCAGATTGTCAGATTAATGGTGACCAGCTAGTTGCTAGGCAACTCGAAGGACAGGAATACAGAACGGATGCAGCTCCATTCTGATATGAATTCTTCTTTGAAAGGTTTGTCAAGAACTGTGAAGGATCTGAAATTTTCTCTACTTTAAAGCTAAGATGTTAGCCTGCCACAGATTAATAGATGCTGGCACAGGACATGTGAATTCTGGGTCACAGAGACAAAGGACTTTATTACAACAAGGCAAGGAACATAAGCTTTATGTTTGTTTTAGGCTCCCTTGCCCCCAAGTCCCATGGGGGTAATGCAAAGCAACCCAAGTGGATGTGTCACAGTTGAGTAACACTGAGCAGAGGGAAACCAAATCTTTTCCAATGTGCTGCAAGCGAACCTGCCTGACATTTGCCCTGCAGAGAGACATTATCTTTATTATACTGGACAGTAACTTGCCCTCTGCTCTGGAGGGAAACACTATCTCTGTCTTCCAAGGTTGCTCACTATCATTATACAAACATCCTCGAACGGAGAGTCCAGAACAAATGTTGTCAGTTCCTCTGCTTGCAAGAAATGAATAAAATGCCAAACACCCATGGAGAATGACTTCCCAACCATGTTCTTTCTCTGGGTGCATTTTGACATTATTTGAAAATTTAGTTCTTATTTCTGATTACTTGAGGCAACTGCTGATCTAAGACTGTCTTGTATTCCTCCATTTTTTTCCATATCCTGTTTAAAAAAGATACATTTTTTAAAAATATATTTTATTTTTATTTCTTTATTTAAGAAATAAAAAGCAGGAAAGATAAATGGCCTGCTGAAACTGGAGTTGTAACCTGGCCAGCTCTCTATTAAAAAAAAAAAAAGATTTTTGCTTTATTTAACAGAAATTAACTTTCTCTAACTTAAAGGAAAGTTAGTCAAAAGATAATGATGATGATGATGATGATGATGATTTCATTATTCAAAGAACATCTAAGAACCCAGAGCTGTTTGGGATCTCACCTGCAGAAATTCATGACAGTGCAGTCATTAACATGCCTTAACACAGTGGATCCATCATTCCCTGCTATTCTCCACTCCAAGTTTTAGATTCTCTGAAGAGAGGAGCTGAGTGGGCCAGCTCTTCCTCTAGCTCTTCAATTATGCCCAGGAGGGAAGGGTCACGAATGTCCGGAGGATCTAGTGCATCTTGGCTGTTCCCCTGGAGGAGAGAGATGGTTTCTTGGGAGCTTGGAGGCCTTCCCAATTGCTTTCTATTATATCTAGACTCATTTTGATTTATTTTGCATTGCTCATAAGAGAAACACAGTTATTATTTTGAACATTACTTTATTTCATTTCTTAAATCAATTAGGCACAGATTCATTTTGTATGTCATTTTCTTGGCCATCTTCTGCCATTTTCCATTTTTTTTTTTTTTTTTTGTAGTCATTTTGTGAACTGATCTTAGCCAATTTAGTGATTCAAGAGTTTTTGGTAAATGTAAGTAGCCTCTGGGGGTGGAAGAAAGATAGGATCATATGTTTTGTTTTTGTTAATCTTGCTACTGGGTGTCATGCTACAAGTAGAGAAAGACCTTATCCCAAATTGTGTTACTATTAAATATCAGCTAGCCAAGCATCTTCAAGACAATCATTTCAACAATGAAAAATTATTTTAAACATTTTAATGCTTAATTAGTATACCTTCTGCTGTAGATTTCAGTGATGGTATCTGAAATGCCAGAGTAGCCACCTCTGAAGCTGTAGGTTTTCCTAATTGCGGCATTTCCAAGGTTACTTAATCAGCCCTGGAGTTTGGACTAATGTTACCTTATTGCCCACATGCACATACATAAGACCTCCTGAGGAAGCATTTTTAAAGTAAATGACTAGACAGATAATATAATAGGCCAGAAGTTAGGCATTTAGTCATGCACTCATGCTAATTTCCATACTCCTTTGTAATTAACATTCCTCCTGACTGGATTAATTGGGTTTGCAATAAGTAATCACATTTGTAATACTGCAACTGTTCCCAAATTAATTGCTCACGTGTTCAATGAGCCATTACATGTTCTCTTTTAAAGCTGCTTAGAGAGCCCTCAATTTGAGAGCTATGGTCCTAAACATTTTGGGGAGAGTGACTCGGAATAGCCCAAGAATGTGATGACAATGATAAACTGGTGGTTCCCAAACTTTGAGAGTATGTGAGAATCACCTTGGATGTCTGATTGAAAATGCAGATATGTTGGCTGCACACTCAGCAAGTGTGGTTTGGTGGATACCAGGTAGGGTCTGGGAAATCTTTGAGATATGCTTTACACTGGCTTCCTAGAAAATGGTATATGTGTCCATATTTCCAATTTTGTCAGTGATTTGAAAGGAGGGCTTCAGAACTGTGTGGCTTCCGTCTAGCATGGGTGAAGTTTTTCTTAAGACATATGGCTAATTACAATTGCCGAAGGAGTATTAAAAAATATCTCAGACCAATTAAATCATAATATGAGTGGTATAGTGGTGGTATGGGGTGACTAAACCATCTGCATGTTTTTTTTTCTTTCCAACCTGGAATGAAGACTACAGAAATTTTCCCCCCAATATATCCATTTATTCTACTGAATTAGACTCATGTGGCAGATACCTCACATAAGTGAGAATAAAAAGATATCAAGTAACCCTATAAATCTTGCAAATACACAGTTTAATTTGTGTATTGGTGAGAAAGCATGTCATTTTTGGCATTGATTTGTCTTTCTTCTTCAAAGGTTCAAAGGATTTAGTGGACTTTTACTGTGTTTGATAGATAGCCCTTCCCAGTTTGAGAGAAGAAAAGCAAGGCTCTTTTTATAATTTACAGTGGCCAGTTGACTGTTTATTGTGATAGTTTAGTTGAAGAAAGTCTAAAAAAATGTGGAGCTTAAAATTGACTGTAAGTTCACTATCTTTTAACAGCATGCTGAGTAGTAACTTAAATTATTCTTTATGAATAATTTGTTATATGGGCAATTTTCTAGATGGTATCTGAGGATTTTTTTTATTCCTTTGATTAGGAACAAATCTTATGATGAGCAAAGTAGTAGATGAAACTTTAATTTAGTTACATTGACAAAGTTTTCAAAATTATTTCAGACTTCTGTGTTATAAGGGAAAGTAGATCTATAATCAGCAATAGAAAAACCATGTTGGAAATAACTATAATCAAAGCTTCTTCTATGTGTCTTTGAAGTGGATCCATTATAATATTACTCATATAGACGCTCAAAGAACTGGCAATAATAGGTGATTTAGTGATGTTTAAAGCCCTTGAGTAAATTCACATAGGCCAAGAAATTTCTCCGAGGACATGAATTTAATAATTATGATTATTTCTTGTGCTTATAACTCTTGAGTTAGGATTTTCACTGCCAGAGACAAAGTTTCAGAAAATCAAATTGTACAAATGAAGTGTCAGAAGTTTGGCAGGTTCAAAATGTGTGAGTTATAGTCCATTTGTGTAGAAGAACCAGTTCCAAGTAAGCAAAGGGGACATTTCTAACCTCTGGAACTCTTTTTTTTTTTTTTTCTCCAAAATTGTATATACCTAATAGCCTATGACAGTGACCAATTAAATGCAATCCATTATTTTTGCCAGCAACTTTATTTATCTTTTTTACTGTGAAGATAGGATTGCCAGTTTATTTTTGTAAAACATTGAAATGATTTTCACACTTTTAATAAAAGCTGGGGACTTCTTCATTAAGTTGTGAAGGAGAACTTACCAAAACCATGAAGGTTTGCAAGTCTGTTGGAATTTCTCTGTGGTAGGAGAAGGTGAAGTATAGCTGAATTATTGAATTTCAAATGTGCTATTAATGTTAAGTCACTATTGCTGGAGAAGATAGTATCTGTGAAGTTGAAGGCTTTTAGGGAGAAACCAGCCTTGTGAGGACAACTATAGTAATAGTGCTCACGGTGCCTGCTGCTGTTCCTATCTCTCCTCTTTACAGTCCCATCTTTAGTGATGATACCACTATCCCCATTTTACAGATGAGGAAATTGTTCGATTTCTTCAAGATTAAAATTAAGATAGCTCTGTGTCCTTATTCTTTTTGTCACATCCTTTTGCCTTTGTTCTAAACAGTCCATGAAACATGCCTACCCACTCTTTGCTGAAATCCTCAAAGGTGGCTGGCTCCCTGAGTCTTGAGACATTTGTAGAGTTAGCCCCACTCACGCCAAAAGCCACTCTCTGTGGGACTTAGGTCTGCCTCTTGGTGACTTCCACTTGCCAGCTCCAAGGAAGAGATATTGAAACAGAGCAACGAAGGCAATTAAAGAGAGGGCACTGAGTGCCTGAGACAGACCACCACGGAAGCTGGAGAGAAGGCTGTGTGTCTGGGACAGGAAACAGGCACAGAAAGCAGCTCTGTTTTCTCTGGAATTTTCATTCTCCAGTGACGTTTGCTTACGGCAGTGAAAGGACCAGGGTGTTCTGTTATCCAACCAGCAGGGGGAGCAGTGCACTTGAAGTGACATCTGCAGGGGAGAAGCCATCCATCCACTGGGCGGAGTAGGTATGAGCAGGTGCTCTATTCCTTCCTGGCATAATACATTCTATCGCCACAAGATTATTTCTGTTCTTTTTTTCTCCCGTTCAGTTTATGGTTAATTAAGCCATGGGTACCAAGAGCAATACTACACTTAGAAAAAAATGTTCACTTTGATGGTAAAATGCATTTTGTGTTTATGAATTTTTGTATACGTGGTGAAATTGAAGTTTTAAGTTTATCTTTTAGATTCCCGTAGGATTCCTAATTCTGGCCCAAATTATTCTTATACCTTGGACTCAGAATAATACGTTTTCTTAGGAGCAGCCAGATGAGGAGACTTGGTTCTATGAAGAGATTTGGAAGTCCCTGGAAAACACATTTTATGGTGCCAAGAAGTACAATTATTTTTAGGCTAAACTCTACCACTAATTTTTTTAAATTAAATTAAATAACTTACAAACTTATATTTTGCCTAAAAGAAATAGCTCATTAGTTGACCTCCATTATTTAATTTGTTTGATTTTGAAGAGCTTTTATGGGCTGGGCCTGTAATCCCAGAGAGTTACAAATACAAAGCCAGCCTCTGTGACTTAGTGAGGCCCTAGTCAACTTAATAAGACCCTGTCTCAAAATTAAAAAATAAAAATTTCTGGGGATGTGGCTCAGTGGTTAAGCACCCCTATGTTTAATTCCTGGTACAAACAAACAAACAAACAAAAACCCAAAACCCAAACAAAACAAAATGAAAACTGAAAAAACAAGAGTTCCTATGGGCAGGTGCATTTTGATGTTGCTAAGTGTAAATCTGGGCCTTACAGTAAGTATTGAACCTGGTAAGACACAGGGTAGAAAGCTTACAACAAGGAAGTAGAAGAATTAAAGAAAACATTTTATTTTAATTTGAGGTGGTTAGTTCTCTTGTGTCTTAAGAGAAGCCGCATATTTTAACTAAGATGCCCAAGACGAGATATGAAGACCATAGTTCAAAAAGTCCAAATTTTAATAAAGTGAAAAATATTTTTTGAGTCATAGATCCCATGGGAATATTTGAAGAAAGTTGTGGATATTATTCTAAGAAAAATGCACGTACATATAAAATTTTACATGCTATTTGAGGAGTTCATTGATTGACCCTTCTGAAGCCCGTTATAAATCCTTGTTCAGAGCAATAGTCTAAAATGGCAGATGGGGTGGGTGGGAGTGCAAAATTATCCACAGAGATATGGACTTTACTATTCATATTTATTTTCTGTAGAAGTTTTATATTGCACATAATATATTAGGACCATAGTACATGTATAACATTTATATGTAGATAGATAAACAAAATTAGTTGTAAGACCTCAAATTTTTATTGATAGGGAGGCACAACTCAAAATGGACAGACTATCAATTTAGAGAGTAGTGCTAATCAAATTTAAATTCTAGATTCCCTTCTCTCTAAATTGGTGGGCTGGTGATAATAAATCAAGAGGTTACGGCTGGTGACTGAGCATTTGGGACCTAATGATAACAAGTAACATTGCCTGTATTTTACTCCATGCTTTTGCACAGGCCACATTTGTCCCCTCCCTAGCTGTTCTGCAAGATAGGCAGAGTCCCTATGCTAATTGAGATCTCTGAGGGCAGGGATGTTAATCCGATCCTCAAATAAGAGATTTTCCCAAGGCCCTTGACTAGTCACTGGTGGAGCCAGTGCTGCTGCCTATGGTCCCCTTGCTGCAGTTACTGGTGCTCCCTGAGGATACAGAGTTGTTGAATCCCTTGCTGATCCAGGCCCAGGGCTAGGAAACATATTTTAGCTATATGATCAGAGGACCAGGAAGCTGAGCTAACAATTCAGCATTAGCTCTCTCCTGTTGGTACTGTAATACCAACATATTTCATAACAGATAGAGGGCTCTGGAAGGGTTTAGATACATCTATGTACAAAGAAGATTTACAAGGGGTTATTAAATGGGAGTTCTGAGGCTGGCTTCACGAGAAGTGCCAACCACTCTTTCTCCCGAATTTCCCTTGGTGCCACTG